>NW_027448785.1:0-300000 GCF_030867145.1 Opisthocomus hoazin
CTTGCTTGTTTTGCCCCCTCAAACTTCAAACGTAGCTTAGGTGGTCCGTGCCGGGCGCCTCCGGCAGCCCTGCTCCGAAAATGCGAACGTCTGCAGATAGCTCGCAGGCAGAAAGAGCTAGCCTGGAAAGCTGTTGCTCAGCCTCATCTGCCCATGGCACTGCTCGCACAGAGGCACAGAGACTGGGGCTGCTTGCTTGTCTTGTCCCCTCAAACTTCAAACGTAGCTTAGGTGGTCCGTGCCGGGCGCATCCGGCAGCCCTGCTCCGAAAATGCGAACGTCTGCAGATAGCTCGCAGGCAGAAAGAGCTAGCCTGGAAAGCTGTTGCTCAGCCTCATCTGCCCATGGCACTGCTCGCACAGAGGCACAGAGACTGGGGCTGCTTGCTTGTCTTGTCCCCTCAAACTTCAAACGTAGCTTAGGTGGTCCGTGCCGGGCGCCTCCGGCAGCCCTGCTCCGAAAATGCAAACGTCTGCAGATAGCTTGCAGGCAGAAAGAGCTAGCCTGGAAAGCTGTTGCTCAGCCTCATCTGCCCATGGCACTGCTCGCACAGAGGCACAGAGACTGGGGCTGCTTGCTTGTCTTGCCCCCTCAAACTTCAAACGTAGCTTAGGTGGTCCGTGCCGGGCGCCTCCGGCAGCCCTGCTCCGAAAATGCAAACGTCTGCAGATAGCTCGCAGGCAGAAAGAGCTAGCCTGGAAAGCTGTTGCTCAGTCTCATCTGCCCATGGCACTGCTCGCACAGAGGCACAGAGATTGGGGCTGCTTGCTTGTCTTGCCCCCTCAAACTTCAAACGTAGCGTAGGTGGTCTGTGCCGGGCGCCTCCGGCAGCCCTGCTCCAAAAATGCGAACGTCTGCAGATAGCTCGCAGGCAGAAAGAGCTAGCCTGGAAAGCTGTTGCTCAGCCTCATCTGCCCATGGCACTGCTCGCACAGAGGCACAGAGACTGGGGCTGCTTGGTTATTCTGTCCCCTCAAACTTCAAACGTAGCTTAGGTGGTCCGTGCCGGGCGCATCCGGCAGCCCTGCTCCGAAAATTCGAACGTCTGCAGATAGCTCGCAGGCAGAAAGAGCTAGCCTGGAAAGCTGTTGCTCAGCCTCATCTGCCCATGGCACTGCTCGCACAGAGGCACAGAGACTGGGGCTGCTTGCTTGTCTTGTCCCCTCAAACTTCAAACGTAGCTTAGGTGGTCCGTGCCGGGCGCCTCCGGCAGTCTTCCTCCGAAAAACCAAACGTCTGCAGATAGCTTGCAGCCAGAAAGAGCTAGCCTGGAAAGCTGTTGCTCAGCCTCATCTGCCCATGGCACTGCTCGCACAGAGGCACAGAGACTGGGGCTGCTTGCTTGTCTTGTCCCCTCAAACTTCAAACGTAGCTTAGGTGGTCCGTGCCGGGCGCCTCCGGCAGCCCTGCTCCGAAAATGCAAACGTCTGCAGATAGCTCGCAGGCAGAAAGAGCTAGCCTGGAAAGCTGTTGCTCAGCCTCATCTGCCCATGGCACTGCTCGCACAGAGGCACAGAGACTGGGGCTGCTTGCTTGTCTTGTCCCCTCAAACTTCAAACGTAGCTTAGGTGGTCCGTGCCGGGTGCCTCCGGCAGCCCTGCTCCGAAAATGCGAACGTCTGCAGATAGCTCGCAGGCAGAAAGAGCTAGCCTGGAAAGCTGTTGCTCAGCCTCATCTGCCCATGGCACTGCTCGCACAGAGGCACAGAGACTGGGGCTGCTTGCTTGTCTTGTCCCCTCAAACTTCAAACGTAGCTTAGGTGGTCTGTGCCGGGCGCCTCCGGCAGCCCTGCTCCGAAAATGCGAATGTCTGCAGATAGCTCGCAGCCAGAAAGAGCTAGCCTGGAAAGCTGTTGCTCAGCCTCATCTGCCCATGGCACTGCTCGCACAGAGGCACAGAGACTGGGGCTGCTTGCTTGTCTTGTCCCCTCAAACTTCAAACGTAGCTTAGGTGGTCCGTGCCGGGCGCCTCCGGCAGCCCTGCTCCGAAAATGCGAACGTCTGCAGATAGCTCGCAGGCAGAAAGAGCTAGCCTGGAAAGCTGTTGCTCAGCCTCATCTGCCCATGGCACTGCTCGCACAGAGGCACAGAGACTGGGGCTGCTTGCTTGTCTTGCCCCCTCAAACTTCAAACGTAGCTTAGGTGGTCCGTGCCGGGCGCATCCGGCAGCCCTGCTCCGAAAATGCAAACGTCTGCAGATAGCTCGCAGGCAGAAAGAGCTAGCCTGGAAAGCTGTTGCTCAGCCTCATCTGCCCATGGCACTGCTCGCACAGAGGCACAGAGACTGGGGCTGCTTGCTTGTCTTGCCCCCTCAAACTTCAAACGTAGCTTAGGTGGTCCGTGCCGGGCGCCTCCGGCAGCCCTGCTCCAAAAATGCGAACGTCTGCAGATAGCTCGCAGGCAGAAAGAGCTAGCCTGGAAAGCTGTTGCTCAGCCTCATCTGCCCATGGCACTGCTCGCACAGAGGCACAGAGACTGGGGCTGCTTGGTTATTCTGTCCCCTCAAACTTCAAACGTAGCTTAGGTGGTCCGTGCCGGGCGCATCCGGCAGCCCTGCTCCGAAAATTCGAACGTCTGCAGATAGCTCGCAGGCAGAAAGAGCTAGCCTGGAAAGCTGTTGCTCAGCCTCATCTGCCCATGGCACTGCTCGCACAGAGGCACAGAGACTGGGGCTGCTTGCTTGTCTTGTCCCCTCAAACTTCAAACGTAGCTTAGGTGGTCCGTGCCGGGCGCCTCCGGCAGTCTTCCTCCGAAAAACCAAACGTCTGCAGATAGCTTGCAGCCAGAAAGAGCTAGCCTGGAAAGCTGTTGCTCAGCCTCATCTGCCCATGGCACTGCTCGCACAGAGGCACAGAGACTGGGGCTGCTTGCTTGTCTTGTCCCCTCAAACTTCAAACGTAGCTTAGGTGGTCCGTGCCGGGCGCCTCCGGCAGCCCTGCTCCGAAAATGCAAACGTCTGCAGATAGCTCGCAGGCAGAAAGAGCTAGCCTGGAAAGCTGTTGCTCAGCCTCATCTGCCCATGGCACTGCTCGCACAGAGGCACAGAGACTGGGGCTGCTTGCTTGTCTTGTCCCCTCAAACTTCAAACGTAGCTTAGGTGGTCCGTGCCGGGTGCCTCCGGCAGCCCTGCTCCGAAAATGCGAACGTCTGCAGATAGCTCGCAGGCAGAAAGAGCTAGCCTGGAAAGCTGTTGCTCAGCCTCATCTGCCCATGGCACTGCTCGCACAGAGGCACAGAGACTGGGGCTGCTTGCTTGTCTTGTCCCCTCAAACTTCAAACGTAGCTTAGGTGGTCTGTGCCGGGCGCCTCCGGCAGCCCTGCTCCGAAAATGCGAATGTCTGCAGATAGCTCGCAGCCAGAAAGAGCTAGCCTGGAAAGCTGTTGCTCAGCCTCATCTGCCCATGGCACTGCTCGCACAGAGGCACAGAGACTGGGGCTGCTTGCTTGTCTTGTCCCCTCAAACTTCAAACGTAGCTTAGGTGGTCCGTGCCGGGCGCCTCCGGCAGCCCTGCTCCGAAAATGCGAACGTCTGCAGATAGCTCGCAGGCAGAAAGAGCTAGCCTGGAAAGCTGTTGCTCAGCCTCATCTGCCCATGGCACTGCTCGCACAGAGGCACAGAGACTGGGGCTGCTTGCTTGTCTTGCCCCCTCAAACTTCAAACGTAGCTTAGGTGGTCCGTGCCGGGCGCATCCGGCAGCCCTGCTCCGAAAATGCAAACGTCTGCAGATAGCTCGCAGGCAGAAAGAGCTAGCCTGGAAAGCTGTTGCTCAGCCTCATCTGCCCATGGCACTGCTCGCACAGAGGCACAGAGACTGGGGCTGCTTGCTTGTCTTGCCCCCTCAAACTTCAAACGTAGCTTAGGTGGTCCGTGCCGGGCGCCTCCGGCAGCCCTGCTCCAAAAATGCGAACGTCTGCAGATAGCTCGCAGGCAGAAAGAGCTAGCCTGGAAAGCTGTTGCTCAGCCTCATCTGCCCATGGCACTGCTCGCACAGAGGCACAGAGACTGGGGCTGCTTGCTTGTCTTGTCCCCTCAAACTTCAAACGTAGCTTAGGTGGTCCGTGCCGGGCGCATCCGGCAGCCCTGCTCCGAAAATGCGAACGTCTGCAGATAGCTTGCAGCCAGAAAGAGCTAGCCTGGAAAGCTGTTGCTCAACCTCATCTGCCCATGGCACTGCTCGCACAGAGGCACAGAGACTGGGGCTGCTTGCTTGTCTTGTCCCCTCAAACTTCAAACGTAGCTTAGGTGGTCCGTGCCGGGCGCCTCCGGCAGCCTTGCTCCGAAAAACCAAACGTCTGCAGATAGCTCGCAGGCAGAAAGAGCTAGCCTGGAAAGCTGTTGCTCAGCCTCATCTGCCCATGGCACTGCTCGCACAGAGGCACAGAGACTGGGGCTGCTTGCTTGTCTTGTCCCCTTAAACTTCAAACGTAGCTTAGGTGGTCTGTGCCGGGCGCCTCCGGCAGCCCTGCTCCGAAAATGCAAACGTCTGCAGACAGCTCGCAGGCAGAAAGAGCTAGCCTGGAAAGCTGTTGCTCAGCCTCATCTGCCCATGGCACTGCTCGCACAGAGGCACAGAGACTGGGGCTGCTTGCTTGTTTTGCCGCCTCAAACTTCAAACGTAGCTTAGGTGGTCCGTGCCGGGCGCCTCCGATAGCCCTGCTCCGAAAATGCGAACGTCTGCAGATAGCTCGCAGCCAGAAACAGCTAGCCTGGAAAGCTGTTGCTCAGCCTCATCTGCCCATGGCACTGCTCGCACAGAGGCACAGAGACTGGGGCTGCTTGCTTGTCTTGTCCCCTCAAACTTCAAACGTAGCTTAGGTGGTCCGTGCCGGGCGCCTCCGGCAGCCCTGCTCCGAAAATGCAAACGTCTGCAGATAGCTCGCAGGCAGAAAGAGCTAGCCTGGAAAGCTGTTGCTCAGCCTCATCTGCCCATGGCACTGCTCGCACAGAGGCACAGAGACTGGGGCTGCTTGCTTGTCTTGCCCCCTCAAACTTCAAACGTAGCTTAGGTGGTCCGTGCCGGGCGCCTCCGGCAGCCCTGCTCCGAAAATGCGAACGTCTGCAGATAGCTCGCAGGCAGAAAGAGCTAGCCTGGAAAGCTGTTGCTCAGCCTCATCTGCCCATGGCACTGCTCGCACAGAGGCACAGAGACTGGGGCTGCTTGCTTGTCTTGCCCCCTCAAACTTCAAACGTAGCTTAGGTGGTCCGTGCCGGGCGCATCCGGCAGCCCTGCTCCGAAAATGCAAACGTCTGCAGATAGCTCGCAGGCAGAAAGAGCTAGCCTGGAAAGCTGTTGCTCAGCCTCATCTGCCCATGGCACTGCTCGCACAGAGGCACAGAGACTGGGGCTGCTTGCTTGTCTTGCCCCCTCAAACTTCAAACGTAGCTTAGGTGGTCCGTGCCGGGCACCTCCGGCAGCCCTGCTCCAAAAATGCGAACGTCTGCAGATAGCTCGCAGGCAGAAAGAGCTAGCCTGGAAAGCTGTTGCTCAGCCTCATCTGCCCATGGCACTGCTCGCACAGAGGCACAGAGACTGGGGCTGCTTGCTTGTCTTGTCCCCTCAAACTTCAAACGTAGCTTAGGTGGTCCGTGCCGGGCGCATCCGGCAGCCCTGCTCCGAAAATGCGAACGTCTGCAGATAGCTCGCAGGCAGAAAGAGCTAGCCTGGAAAGCTGTTGTTCAACCTCATCTGCCCATGGCACTGCTCGCACAGAGGCACAGAGACTGGGGCTGCTTGCTTGTCTTGTCCCCTCAAACTTCAAACGTAGCTTAGGTGGTCCGTGCCGGGCGCCTCCGGCAGCCTTGCTCCGAAAAACCAAACGTCTGCAGATAGATCGCAGCCAGAAAGAGCTAGCCTGGAAAGCTGTTGCTCAGCCTCATCTGCCCATGGCACTGCTCGCACAGAGGCACAGAGACTGGGGCTGCTTGCTTGTCTTGCCCCCTCAAACTTCAAACGTAGCTTAGGTGGTCCGTGCCGGGCGCATCCGGCAGCCCTGCTCCGAAAATGCAAACGTCTGCAGATAGCTCGCAGGCAGAAAGAGCTAGCCTGGAAAGCTGTTGCTCAGCCTCATCTGCCCATGGCACTGCTCGCACAGAGGCACAGAGACTGGGGCTGCTTGCTTGTCTTGCCCCCTCAAACTTCAAACGTAGCTTAGGTGGTCCGTGCCGGGCACCTCCGGCAGCCCTGCTCCAAAAATGCGAACGTCTGCAGATAGCTCGCAGGCAGAAAGAGCTAGCCTGGAAAGCTGTTGCTCAGCCTCATCTGCCCATGGCACTGCTCGCACAGAGGCACAGAGACTGGGGCTGCTTGCTTGTCTTGTCCCCTCAAACTTCAAACGTAGCTTAGGTGGTCCGTGCCGGGCGCATCCGGCAGCCCTGCTCCGAAAATGCGAACGTCTGCAGATAGCTCGCAGGCAGAAAGAGCTAGCCTGGAAAGCTGTTGCTCAACCTCATCTGCCCATGGCACTGCTCGCACAGAGGCACAGAGACTGGGGCTGCTTGCTTGTCTTGTCCCCTCAAACTTCAAACGTAGCTTAGGTGGTCCGTGCCGGGCGCCTCCGGCAGCCTTGCTCCGAAAAACCAAACGTCTGCAGATAGATCGCAGCCAGAAAGAGCTAGCCTGGAAAGCTGTTGCTCAGCCTCATCTGCCCATGGCACTGCTCGCACAGAGGCACAGAGACTGGGGCTGCTTGCTTGTCTTGTCCCCTTAAACTTCAAACGTAGCTTAGGTGGTCCGTGCCGGGCGCCTCCGGCAGCCCTGCTCCGAAAATGCAAACGTCTGCAGACAGCTCGCAGGCAGAAAGAGCTAGCCTGGAAAGCTGTTGCTCAGCCTCATCTGCCCATGGCACTGCTCGCACAGAGGCACAGATACTGGGGCTGCTTGCTTGTTTTGCCGCCTCAAACTTCAAACGTAGCTTAGGTGGTCCGTGCCGGGCGCCTCCGGTAGCCCTGCTCGGAAAATTCGAACGTCTGCAGATAGCTCGCAGCCAGAAACAGCTAGCCTGGAAAGCTGTTGCTCAGCCTCATCTGCCCATGGCACTGCTCGCACAGAGGCACAGAGACTGGGGCTGCTTGCTTGTCTTGTCCCCTCAAACTTCAAACGTAGCTTAGGTGGTCCGTGCCGGGCGCCTCCGGCAGCCCTGCTCCGAAAATGCAAACGTCTGCAGATAGCTCGCAGGCAGAAAGAGCTAGCCTGGAAAGCTGTTGCTCAGCCTCATCTGCCCATGGCACTGCTCGCACAGAGGCACAGAGACTGGGGCTGCTTGCTTGTCTTGTCCCCTCAAACTTCAAACGTAGCTTAGGTGGTCCGTGCCGGGTGCCTCCGGCAGCCCTGCTCCGAAAATGCGAACGTCTGCAGATAGCTCGCAGGCAGAAAGAGCTAGCCTGGAAAGCTGTTGCTCAGCCTCATCTGCCCATGGCACTGCTCGCACAGAGGCACAGAGACTGGGGCTGCTTGCTTGTCTTGTCCCCTCAAACTTCAAACGTAGCTTAGGTGGTCCGTGCCGGGCGCCTCCGGCAGCCCTGCTCCGAAAATGCGAATGTCTGCAGATAGCTCGCAGCCAGAAAGAGCTAGCCTGGAAAGCTGTTGCTCAGCCTCATCTGCCCATGGCACTGCTCGCACAGAGGCACAGAGACTGGGGCTGCTTGCTTGTCTTGTCCCCTCAAACTTCAAACGTAGCTTAGGTGGTCCGTGCCGGGCGCCTCCGGCAGCCCTGCTCCGAAAATGCGAACGTCTGCAGATAGCTCGCAGGCAGAAAGAGCTAGCCTGGAAAGCTGTTGCTCAGCCTCATCTGCCCATGGCACTGCTCGCACAGAGGCACAGAGACTGGGGCTGCTTGCTTGTCTTGCCCCCTCAAACTTCAAACGTAGCTTAGGTGGTCCGTGCCGGGCGCATCCGGCAGCCCTGCTCCGAAAATGCAAACGTCTGCAGATAGCTCGCAGGCAGAAAGAGCTAGCCTGGAAAGCTGTTGCTCAGCCTCATCTGCCCATGGCACTGCTCGCACAGAGGCACAGAGACTGGGGCTGCTTGCTTGTCTTGCCCCCTCAAACTTCAAACGTAGCTTAGGTGGTCCGTGCCGGGCGCCTCCGGCAGCCCTGCTCCAAAAATGCGAACGTCTGCAGATAGCTCGCAGGCAGAAAGAGCTAGCCTGGAAAGCTGTTGCTCAGCCTCATCTGCCCATGGCACTGCTCGCACAGAGGCACAGAGACTGGGGCTGCTTGCTTGTCTTGTCCCCTCAAACTTCAAACGTAGCTTAGGTGGTCCGTGCCGGGCGCATCCGGCAGCCCTGCTCCGAAAATGCAAACGTCTGCAGATAGCTCGCAGGCAGAAAGAGCTAGCCTGGAAAGCTGTTGCTCAACCTCATCTGCCCATGGCACTGCTCGCACAGAGGCACAGAGACTGGGGCTGCTTGCTTGTCTTGTCCCCTCAAACTTCAAACGTAGCTTAGGTGGTCCGTGCCGGGTGCCTCCGGCAGCCTTGCTCCGAAAAACCAAACGTCTGCAGATAGCTCGCAGGCAGAAAGAGCTAGCCTGGAAAGCTGTTGCTCAGCCTCATCTGCCCATGGCACTGCTCGCACAGAGGCACAGAGACTGGGGCTGCTTGCTTGTCTTGTCCCCTTAAACTTCAAACGTAGCTTAGGTGGTCTGTGCCTTGCGCCTCCGGCAGCCCTGCTCCGAAAATGCAAACGTCTGCAGACAGCTCGCAGGCAGAAAGAGCTAGCCTGGAAAGCTGTTGCTCAGCCTCATCTGCCCATGGCACTGCTCGCACAGAGGCACAGAGACTGGGGCTGCTTGCTTGTTTTGCCCCCTCAAACTTCAAACGTAGCTTAGGTGGTCCGTGCCGGGCGCCTCCGATAGCCCTGCTCCGAAAATTCGAACGTCTGCAAATAGCTCGCAGCCAGAAACAGCTAGCCTGGAAAGCTGTTGCTCAGCCTCATCTGCCCATGGCACTGCTCGCACAGAGGCACAGAGACTGGGGCTGCTTGCTTGTCTTGTCCCCTCAAACTTCAAACGTAGCTTAGGTGGTCCGTGCCGGGCGCCTCCGGCAGCCCTGCTCCGAAAATGCAAACGTCTGCACATAGCTCGCAGGCAGAAAGAGCTAGCCTGGAAAGCTGTTGCTCAGCCTCATCTGCCTATGGCACTGCTCGCACAGAGGCACAGAGACTGGGGCTGCTTGCTTGTCTTGTCCCCTCAAACTTCAAACGTAGCTTAGGTGGTCCGTGCCGGGTGCCTCCGGCAGCCCTGCTCCGAAAATGCGAACGTCTGCAGATAGCTCGCAGGCAGAAAGAGCTAGCCTGGAAAGCTGTTGCTCAGCCTCATCTGCCCATGGCACTGCTCGCACAGAGGCACAGAGACTGGGGCTGCTTGCTTGTCTTGTCCCCTCAAACTTCAAACGTAGCTTAGGTGGTCCGTGCCGGGCGCCTCCGGCAGCCCTGCTCCGAAAATGCTAATGTCTGCAGATAGCTCGCAGGCAGAAAGAGCTAGCCTGGAAAGCTGTTGCTCAGCCTCATCTGCCCATGGCACTGCTCGCACAGAGGCACAGAGACTGAGGCTGCTTGCTTGTCTTGCCCCCTCAAACTTAAAACGTAGCTTAGGTGGTCCGTGCCGGGCTCCTCCGGCAGCCCTGCTCCGAAAATGCAAACGTCTGCAGATAGCTCGCAGGCAGAAAGAGCTAGCCTGGAAAGCTGTTGCTCAGCCTCATCTGCCCATGGCACTGCTCGCACAGAGGCACAGAGACTGGGGCTGCTTGCTTGTCTTGCCCCCTCAAACTTCAAACGTAGCTTAGGTGGTCCGTGCCGGGCGCCTCCGGCAGCCCTGCTCCGAAAATCCAAACGTCTGCAGATAGCTCGCAGGCAGAAAGAGCTAGCCTGGAAAGCTGTTGCTCAGCCTCATCTGCCCATGGCACTGCTCGCACAGAGGCACAGAGACTGGGGCTGCTTGCTTGTCTTGTCCCCTCAAACTTCAAACGTAGCTTAGGTGGTCCGTGCCGGGCGCCTCCGGCAGCCCTGCTCCGAAAATGCGAACGTCTGCAGATAGCTCGCAGGCAGAAAGAGCTAGCCTGGAAAGCTGTTGCTCAGCCTCATCTGCCCATGGCACTGCTCGCACAGAGGCACAGAGACTGGGGCTGCTTGCTTGTCTTGCCCCCTCAAACTTCAAACGTAACTTAGGTGGTCCGTGCCGGGCGCCTCCGGCAGCCTTCCTCCGAAAAACCAAAAGTCTGCAGATAGCTCGCAGCCAGAAAGAGCTAGCCTGGAAAGCTGTTGCTCAGCCTCATCTGCCCATGGCACTGCTCGCACAGAGGCACAGAGACTGGGGCTGCTTGCTTGTCTTGCCCCCTCAAACTTCAAATGTAGCTTAGGTGGTCCGTGCCGGGCGCCTCCGGCAGCCCTGCTCCGAAAATGCAAACGTCTGCAGATAGATTGCAGGCAGAAAGAGCTAGCCTGGAAAGCTGTTGCTCAGCCTCATCTGCCCATGGCACTGCTCGCACAGAGGCACAGAGACTGGGGCTGCTTGCTTGTCTTGTCCCCTCAAACTTCAAACGTAGCTTAGGTGGTCTGTGCTGGGCGCCTCCGGCAGCCCTGCTCCGAAAATGCAAACGTCTGCAGATAGCTCGCAGGCAGAAAGAGCTAGCCTGGAAAGCTGTTGCTCAGCCTCATCTGCCCATGGCACTGCTCGCACAGAGGCACAGAGACTGGGGCTACTTGCTTGTTTTGCCCCCTCAAACTTCAAACGTAGCTTAGGTGGTCCGTGCCGAGCGCCTCCAGCAGCCCTGCTCCGAAAATGCGAACGTCTGCAGATAGCTCGCAGGCAGAAAGAGCTAGCCTGGAAAGCTGTTGCTCAGCCTCATCTGCCCATGGCACTGCTCGCACAGAGGCACAGAGACTGGGACTGCTTGCTTGTCTTGTCCCCTCAAACTTCAAACGTAGCTTAGGTGGTCCGTGCCGGGCGCCTCCGGCAGCCCTGCTCCGAAAATGCAAACGTCTGCAGATAGCTCGCAGGCAGAAAGAGCTAGCCTGGAAAGCTGTTGCTCAGCCTCATCTGCCCATGGCACTGCTCGCACAGAGGCACAGAGACTGGGGCTGCTTGCTTGTCTTGCCCCCTCAAACTTCAAACGTAGCTTAGGTGGTCCGTGCCGGGCACCTCCGGCAGCCCTGCTCCAAAAATGCGAACGTCTGCAGATAGCTCGCAGGCAGAAAGAGCTAGCCTGGAAAGCTGTTGCTCAGCCTCATCTGCCCATGGCACTGCTCGCACAGAGGCACAGAGACTGGGGCTGCTTGCTTGTCTTCTCCCCTCAAACTTCAAACGTAGCTTAGGTGGTCCGTGCCGGGCGCATCCGGCAGCCCTGCTCCGAAAATTCGAACGTCTGCAGATAGCTCGCAGGCAGAAAGAGCTAGCCTGGAAAGCTGTTGCTCAACCTCATCTGCCCATGGCACTGCTCGCACAGAGGCACAGAGACTGGGGCTGCTTGCTTGTCTTGCCCCCTCAAACTTCAAACGTAGCTTAGGTGGTCCGTGCCGGGCACCTCCGGCAGCCCTTCTCCGAAAATGCGAACGTCTGCAGATAGCTCGCAGGCAGAAAGAGCTAGCCTGGAAAGCTGTTGCTCAGCCTCATCTGCCCATGGCACTGCTCGCACAGAGGCACAGAGACTGGGGCTGCTTGCTTGTCTTGTCCCCTCAAACTTCAAACGTAGCTTAGGTGGTCCGTGCCGGGCGCATCCGGCAGCCCTGCTCCGAAAATTCGAACGTCTGCAGATAGCTCGCAGGCAGAAAGAGCTAGCCTGGAAAGCTGTTGCTCAACCTCATCTGCCCATGGCACTGCTCGCACAGAGGCACAGAGACTGGGGCTGCTTGCTTGTCTTGTCCCCTCAAACTTCAAACGTAGCTTAGGTGGTCCGTGCCGGGCGCCTCCGGCAGCCCTGCTCCGAAAATGCGAACGTCTGCAGATAGCTCGCAGGCAGAAAGAGCTAGCCTGGAAAGCTGTTGCTCAGCCTCATCTGCCCATGGCACTGCTCGCACAGAGGCACAGAGACTGGGGCTGCTTGCTTGTCTTGTCCCCTCAAACTTCAAACGTAGCTTAGGTGGTCCGTGCCGGGCGCCTCCGGCAGCCCTGCTCCGAAAATGCAAACGTCTGCAGATAGCTCGCAGGCAGAAAGAGCTAGCCTGGAAAGCTGTTGCTCAGCCTCATCTGCCCATGGCACTGCTCGCACAGAGGCACAGAGACTGGGGCTGCTTGCTTGTCTTGCCCCCTCAAACTTCAAACGTAGCTTAGGTGGTCAGTGCCGGGTGCCTCCGGCAGCCCTGCTCCGAAAATGCAAACGTCTGCAGATAGCTCGCAGGCAGAAAGAGCTAGCCTGGAAAGCTGTTGCTCAGCCTCATCTGCCCATGGCACTGCTCGCACAGAGGCACAGAGACTGGGGCTGCTTGCTTGTCTTGTCCCCTCAAACTTCAAACGTAGCTTAGGTGGTCCGTGCCGGGCGCATCCGGCAGCCCTGCTCCGAAAATTCGAACGTCTGCAGATAGCTCGCAGGCAGAAAGAGCTAGCCTGGAAAGCTGTTGCTCAACCTCATCTGCCCATGGCACTGCTCGCACAGAGGCACAGAGACTGGGGCTGCTTGCTTGTCTTGTCCCCTCAAACTTCAAACGTAGCTTAGGTGGTCCGTGCCGGGCGCCTCCGGCAGCCTTGCTCCGAAAAACCAAACGTCTGCAGATAGATCGCAGCCAGAAAGAGCTAGCCTGGAAAGCTGTTGCTCAGCCTCATCTGCCCATGGCACTGCTCGCACAGAGGCACAGAGACTGGGGCTGCTTGCTTGTCTTGTCCCCTCAAACTTCAAACGTAGCTTAGGTGGTCCGTGCCGGGCGCCTCCGGCAGCCCTGCTCCGAAAATGCGAATGTCTGCAGATAGCTCGCAGCCAGAAAGAGCTAGCCTGGAAAGCTGTTGCTCAGCCTCATCTGCCCATGGCACTGCTCGCACAGAGGCACAGAGACTGGGGCTGCTTGCTTGTCTTGTCCCCTCAAACTTCAAACGTAGCTTAGGTGGTCCGTGCCGGGCGCCTCCGGCAGCCCTGCTCCGAAAATGCGAACGTCTGCAGATAGCTCGCAGGCAGAAAGAGCTAGCCTGGAAAGCTGTTGCTCAGCCTCATCTGCCCATGGCACTGCTCGCACAGAGGCACAGAGACTGGGGCTGCTTGCTTGTCTTGTCCCCTCAAACTTCAAACGTAGCTTAGGTGGTCCGTGCCGGGCGCCTCCGGCAGCCCTGCTCCGAAAATGCAAACGTCTGCAGATAGCTCGCAGGCAGAAAGAGCTAGCCTGGAAAGCTGTTGCTCAGCCTCATCTGCCCATGGCACTGCTCGCACAGAGGCACAGAGACTGGGGCTGCTTGCTTGTCTTGCCCCCTCAAACTTCAAACGTAGCTTAGGTGGTCAGTGCCGGGTGCCTCCGGCAGCCCTGCTCCGAAAATGCAAACGTCTGCAGATAGCTCGCAGGCAGAAAGATCTAGCCTGGAAAGCTGTTGCTCAGTCTCATCTGCCCATGGCACTGCTCGCACAGAGGCACAGAGACTGGGGCTGCTTGCTTGTCTTGCCCCCTCAAACTTCAAACGTAGCGTAGGTGGTCCGTGCCGGGCGCCTCCGGCAGCCCTGCTCCAAAAATGCGAACGTCTGCAGATAGCTCGCAGGCAGAAAGAGCTAGCCTGGAAAGCTGTTGCTCCGCCTCATCTGCCCATGGCACTGCTCGCACAGAGGCACAGAGACTGGGGCTGCTTGCTTGTCTTGTTCCCTCAAACTTCAAACGTAGCTTAGGTGGTCCGTGCCGGGCGCATCCGGCAGCCCTGCTCCGAAAATTCGAACGTCTGCAGATAGCTCGCAGGCAGAAAGAGCTAGCCTGGAAAGCTGTTGCTCAGCCTCATCTGCCCATGGCACTGCTCGCACAGAGGCACAGAGACTGGGGCTGCTTGCTTGTCTTGTCCCCTCAAACTTCAAACGTATCTTAGGTGGTCCGTGCCGGGCGCCTCCGGCAGCCTTGCTCCGAAAAACCAAACGTCTGCAGATAGATCGCAGCCAGAAAGAGCTAGCCTGGAAAGCTGTTGCTCAGCCTCATCTGCCCATGGCACTGCTCGCACAGAGGCACAGAGACTGGGGCTGCTTGCTTGTCTTGCCCCCTCAAACTTCAAACGTAGCTTAGGTGGTCCGTGCCGGGCGCCTCCGGCAGCCCTGCTCCGAAAATGCGAACGTCTGCAGATAGCTCGCAGGCAGAAAGAGCTAGCCTGGAAAGCTGTTGCTCAGCCTCATCTGCCCATGGCACTGCTCGCACAGAGGCACAGAGACTGGGGCTGCTTGCTTGTCTTGCCCCCTCAAACTTCAAACGTAGCTTAGGTGGTCCGTGCCGGGCGCCTCCGGCAGCCCTGCTCCGAAAATGCAAACGTCTGCAGATAGCTCGCAGGCAGAAAGAGCTAGCCTGGAAAGCTGTTGCTCAGCCTCATCTGCCCATGGCACTGCTCGCACAGAGGCACAGAGACTGGGGCTGCTTGCTTGTCTTGCCCCCTCAAACTTCAAACGTAGCTTAGGTGGTCTGTGCCGGGCGCCTCCGGCAGCCCTGCTCCAAAAATGCGAACGTCTGCAGATAGCTCGCAGGCAGAAAGAGCTAGCCTGGAAAGCTGTTGCTCAGCCTCATCTGCCCATGGCACTGCTCGCACAGAGGCACAGAGACTGGGGCTGCTTGCTTGTCTTGTCCCCTCAAACTTCAAACGTAGCTTAGGTGGTCCGTGCCGGGCGCATACGGCAGCCCTGCTCCGAAAATGCGAACGTCTGCAGATAGCTCGCAGGCAGAAAGAGCTAGCCTGGAAAGCTGTTGCTCAGCCTCATCTGCCCATGGCACTGCTCGCACAGAGGCACAGAGACTGGGGCTGCTTGCTTGTCTTGTCCCCTCAAACTTCAAACGTAGCTTAGGTGGTCCGTGCCTTGCGCCTCCGGCAGCCTTCCTCCAAAAAACCAAACGTCTGCAGATAGCTCGCAGCCAGAAAGAGCTAGCCTGGAAAGCTGTTGCTCAGCCTCATCTGCCCATGGCACTGCTCGCACAGAGGCACAGAGACTGGGGCTGCTTGCTTGTCTTGTCCCCTCAAACTTCAAATGTAGCTTAGGTGGTCCGTGCCGGGCGCATCCGGCAGCCCTGCTCCGAAAATGCAAACGTCTGCAGATAGCTCGCAGGCAGAAAGAGCTAGCCTGGAAAGCTGTTGCTCAGCCTCATCTGCCCATGGCACTGCTCGCACAGAGGCACAGAGACTGGGGCTGCTTGCTTGTCTTGCCCCCTCAAACTTCAAACGTAGCTTAGGTGGTCCGTGCCGGGCGCCTCCGGCAGCCCTGCTCCAAAAATGCGAACGTCTGCAGATAGCTCGCAGGCAGAAAGAGCTAGCCTGGAAAGCTGTTGCTCAGCCTCATCTGCCCATGGCACTGCTCGCACAGAGGCACAGAGACTGGGGCTGCTTGCTTGTCTTGTCCCCTCAAACTTCAAACGTAGCTTAGGTGGTCCGTGCCGGGCGCATCCGGCAGCCCTGCTCCGAAAATTCGAACGTCTGCAGATAGCTCGCAGGCAGAAAGAGCTAGCCTGGAAAGCTGTTGCTCAACCTCATCTGCCCATGGCACTGCTCGCACAGAGGCACAGAGACTGGGGCTGCTTGCTTGTCTTGTCCCCTCAAACTTCAAACGTAGCTTAGGTGGTCCGTGCCGTGCGCCTCCGGCAGCCTTGCTCCGAAAAACCAAACGTCTGCAGATAGATCGCAGCCAGAAAGAGCTAGCCTGGAAAGCTGTTGCTCAGCCTCATCTGCCCATGGCACTGCTCGCACAGAGGCACAGAGACTGGGGCTGCTTGCTTGTCTTGCCCCCTCAAACTTCAAACGTAGCTTAGGTGGTCCGTGCCGGGCGCCTCCGGCAGCCCTGCTCCGAAAATGCGAACGTCTGCAGATAGCTCGCAGGCAGAAAGAGCTAGCCTGGAAAGCTGTTGCTCAGCCTCATCTGCCCATGGCACTGCTCGCACAGAGGCACAGAGACTGGGGCTGCTTGCTTGTCTTGCCCCCTCAAACTTCAAACGTAGCTTAGGTGGTCTGTGCCGGGCGCATCCCGCAGCCCTGCTCCGAAAATGCAAACGTCTGCAGATAGCTCGCAGGCAGAAAGAGCTAGCCTGGAAAGCTGTTGCTCAGCCTCATCTGCCCATGGCACTGCTCGCACAGAGGCACAGAGACTGGGGCTGCTTGCTTGTCTTGCCCCCTCAAACTTCAAACGTAGCTTAGGTGGTCTGTGCCGGGCGCCTCCGGCAGCCCTGCTCCAAAAATGCGAACGTCTGCAGATAGCTCGCAGGCAGAAAGAGCTAGCCTGGAAAGCTGTTGCTCAGCCTCATCTGCCCATGGCACTGCTCGCACAGAGGCACAGAGACTGGGGCTGCTTGCTTGTCTTGTCCCCTCAAACTTCAAACGTAGCTTAGGTGGTCCGTGCCGGGCGCATCCGGCAGCCCTGCTCCGAAAATTCGAACGTCTGCAGATAGCTCGCAGGCAGAAAGAGCTAGCCTGGAAAGCTGTTGCTCAGCCTCATCTGCCCATGGCACTGCTCGCACAGAGGCACAGAGACTGGGGCTGCTTGCTTGTCTTGTCCCCTCAAACTTCAAACGTAGCTTAGGTGGTCCGTGCCGGGCGCCTCCGGCAGCCTTCCTCCGAAAAACCAAACGTCTGCAGATAGCTCGCAGCCAGAAAGAGCTAGCCTGGAAAGCTGTTGCTCAGCCTCATCTGCCCATGGCACTGCTCGCACAGAGGCACAGAGACTGGGGCTGCTTGCTTGTCTTGTCCCCTTAAACTTCAAACGTAGCTTAGGTGGTCCGTGCCGGGCGCATCCGGCAGCCCTGCTCCGAAAATTCGAACGTCTGCAGATAGCTCGCAGGCAGAAAGAGCTAGCCTGGAAAGCTGTTGCTCAACCTCATCTGCCCATGGCACTGCTCGCACAGAGGCACAGAGACTGGGGCTGCTTGCTTGTCTTGTCCCCTTAAACTTCAAACGTAGCTTAGGTGGTCTGTGCCGGGCTTCTCCGGCAGCCCTGCTCCGAAAATGCAAACGTCTGCAGACAGCTCGCAGGCAGAAAGAGCTAGCCTGGAAAGCTGTTGCTCAGCCTCATCTGCCCATGGCACTGCTCGCACAGAGGCACAGAGACTGGGGCTGCTTGCTTGTCTTGTCCCCTCAAACTTCAAACGTAGCTTAGGTGGTCCGTGCCGGGCGCCTCCGGCAGCCCTGCTCCGAAAATGCGAATGTCTGCAGATAGCTCGCAGGCAGAAAGAGCTAGCCTGGAAAGCTGTTGCTCCGCCTCATCTGCCCATGGCACTGCTCGTACAGAGGCACAGAGACTGAGGCTGCTTGCTTGTCTTGCCCTCTCAAACTTAAAACGTAGCTTAGGTGGTCCGTGCCGGGCTCCTCCGGCAGCCCTGCTCCGAAAATGCGAACGTCTGCAGATAGCTCGCAGGCAGAAAGAGCTAGCCTGGAAAGCTGTTGCTCAGCCTCATCTGCCCATGGCACTGCTCGCACAGAGGCACAGAGACTGGGGCTGCTTGCTTGTCTTGCCCCCTCAAACTTCAAACGTAGCTTAGGTGGTCCGTGCCGGGCGCCTCCGGCAGCCCTGCTCCGAAAATGCAAACGTCTGCAGATAGCTCGCAGGCAGAAAGAGCTAGCCTGGAAAGCTGTTGCTCAGCCTCATCTGCCCATGGCACTGCTCGCACAGAGGCACAGAGACTGGGGCTGCTTGCTTGTCTTGTCCCCTCAAACTTCAAACGTAGCTTAGGTGGTCCGTGCCGGGCGCCTCCGGCAGCCCTGCTCCGAAAATGCGAACGTCTGCAGATAGCTCGCAGGCAGAAAGAGCTAGCCTGGAAAGCTGTTGCTCAGCCTCATCTGCCCATGGCACTGCTCGCACAGAGGCACAGAGACTGGGGCTGCTTGCTTGTCTTGCCCCCTCAAACTTCAAACGTAACTTAGGTGGTCCGTGCCGGGCGCCTCCGGCAGCCCTGCTCCGAAAATGCAAACGTCTGCAGATAGCTCGCAGGCAGAAAGAGCTAGCCTGGAAAGCTGTTGCTCAGCCTCATCTGCCCATGGCACTGCTCGCACAGAGGCACAGAGACTGGGGCTGCTTGCTTGTCTTGTCCCCTCAAACTTCAAATGTAGCTTAGGTTGTCCGTGCTAGGCGCCTCCGGCAGCCCTGCTCCGAAAATGCGAACGTCTGCAGATAGCTCGCAGGCAGAAAGAGCTAGCCTGGAAAGCTGTTGCTCAGCCTCATCTGCCCATGGCACTGCTCGCACAGAGGCACAGAGACTGGGGCTGCTTGCTTGTCTTGTCCCCTCAAACTTCAAACGTAGCTTAGGTGGTCCGTGCCGGGCGCATCCGGCAGCCCTGCTCCGAAAATGCGAACGTCTGCAGATAGCTCGCAGGCAGAAAGAGCTAGCCTGGAAAGCTGTTGCTCAGCCTCATCTGCCCATGGCACTGCTCGCACAGAGGCACAGAGACTGGGGCTGCTTGCTTGTCTTGTCCCCTCAAACTTCAAACGTAGCTTAGGTGGTCCGTGCCGGGCGCATCCGGCAGCCCTGCTCCAAAAATGCGAACGTCTGCAGATAGCTCGCAGGCAGAAAGAGCTAGCCTGGAAAACTGTTGCTCAGCCTCATCTGCCCATGGCACTGCTCGCACAGAGGCACAGAGACTGGGGCTGCTTGCTTGTCTTGTCCCCTCAAACTTCAAACGTAGCTTAGGTGGTCCGTGCCGGGCGCATCCGGCAGCCCTGCTCCGAAAATGCGAACGTCTGCAGATAGCTCGCAGGCAGAAAGAGCTAGCCTGGAAAGCTGTTGCTCAGCCTCATCTGCCCATGGCACTGCTCGCACAGAGGCACAGAGACTGGGGCTGCTTGCTTGTCTTGTCCCCTCAAACTTCAAACGTAGCTTAGGTGGTCCGT
Organism: Opisthocomus hoazin; assembly: GCF_030867145.1. Lineage (NCBI taxonomy): Eukaryota > Metazoa > Chordata > Aves > Opisthocomiformes > Opisthocomidae > Opisthocomus > Opisthocomus hoazin. Next base: position 18,959 of record NW_027448785.1, read on the forward strand.
GCCGGGCGCATCCGGCAGCCCTGCTCCAAAAATGCGAACGTCTGCAGATAGCTCGCAGGCAGAAAGAGCTAGCCTGGAAAACTGTTGCTCAGCCTCATCTGCCCATGGCACTGCTCGCACAGAGGCACAGAGACTGGGGCTGCTTGCTTGTCTTGTCCCCTCAAACTTCAAACGTAGCTTAGGTGGTCCGTGCCGGGTGCCTCCGGCAGCCCTGCTCCGAAAATGCGAACGTCTGCAGATAGCTCGCAGGCAGAAAGAGCTAGCCTGGAAAGCTGTTGCTCAGCCTCATCTGCCCATGGCACTGCTCGCACAGAGGCACAGAGACTGGGGCTGCTTGCTTGTCTTGTCCCCTCAAACTTCAAACGTAGCTTAGGTGCTCCGTGCCGGGCGCCTCCGGCAGCCCTGCTCCGAAAATGCGAATGTCTGCAGATAGCTGGCAGGCAGAAAGAGCTAGCCTGGAAAGCTGTTGCTCCGCCTCATCTGCCCATGGCACTGCTCGTACAGAGGCACAGAGACTGAGGCTGCTTGCTTGTCTTGCCCCCTCAAACTTCAAACGTAGCTTAGGTGGTCCGTGCCGGGCGCCTCCGGCAGCCCTGCTCCGAAAATGCGAACGTCTGCAGATAGCTCGCAGCCAGAAAGAGCTAGCCTGGAAAGCTGTTGCTCAGCCTCATCTGCCCATGGCACTGCTCGCACAGAGGCACAGAGACTGGGGCTGCTTGCTTGTCTTGTCCCCTCAAACTTCAAACGTAGCTTAGGTGGTCCGTGCCGGGCGCCTCCGGCAGCCCTGCTCCGAAAATGCGAACGTCTGCAGATAGCTCGCAGGGAGAAAGAGCTAGCCTGGAAAGCTGTTGCTCAGCCTCATCTGCCCATGGCACTGCTCGCACAGAGGCACAGAGACTGGGGCTGCTTGCTTGTTTTGACCCCTCAAACTTCAAACGTAGCTTAGGTCGTCCGTGCCGGGCACCTCCGGCAGCCCTGCTCCAAAAATGCAAACGTCTGCACATAGCTCGCAGGCAGAAAGAGCTAGCCTGGAAAGCTGTTGCTCCGCCTCATCTGCCCATGGCACTGCTCGCACAGAGGCACAGAGACTGGGGTTGCTTGCTTGTCTTGTCCCCTCAAACTTCAAACGTAGCTTAGGTGGTCCGTGCCGGGCGCCTCCGGCAGCCCTGCTCCGAAAATGCTAATGTCTGCAGATAGCTCGCAGGCAGAAAGAGCTAGCCTGGAAAGCTGTTGCTCAGCCTCATCTGCCCATGGCACTGCTCGCACAGAGGCACAGAGACTGAGGCTGCTTGCTTGTCTTGCCCCCTCAAACTTAAAACGTAGCTTAGGTGGTCCGTGCCGGGCTCCTCCGGCAGCCCTGCTCCGAAAATGCAAACGTCTGCAGATAGCTCGCAGGCAGAAAGAGCTAGCCTGGAAAGCTGTTGCTCAGCCTCATCTGCCCATGGCACTGCTCGCACAGAGGCACAGAGACTGGGGCTGCTTGCTTGTCTTGCCCCCTCAAACTTCAAACGTAGCTTAGGTGGTCCGTGCCGGGCGCCTCCGGCAGCCCTGCTCCGAAAATCCAAACGTCTGCAGATAGCTCGCAGGCAGAAAGAGCTAGCCTGGAAAGCTGTTGCTCAGCCTCATCTGCCCATGGCACTGCTCGCACAGAGGCACAGAGACTGGGGCTGCTTGCTTGTCTTGTCCCCTCAAACTTCAAACGTAGCTTAGGTGGTCCGTGCCGGGCGCCTCCGGCAGCCCTGCTCCGAAAATGCGAACGTCTGCAGATAGCTCGCAGGCAGAAAGAGCTAGCCTGGAAAGCTGTTGCTCAGCCTCATCTGCCCATGGCACTGCTCGCACAGAGGCACAGAGACTGGGGCTGCTTGCTTGTCTTGCCCCCTCAAACTTCAAACGTAACTTAGGTGGTCCGTGCCGGGCGCCTCCGGCAGCCTTCCTCCGAAAAACCAAAAGTCTGCAGATAGCTCGCAGCCAGAAAGAGCTAGCCTGGAAAGCTGTTGCTCAGCCTCATCTGCCCATGGCACTGCTCGCACAGAGGCACAGAGACTGGGGCTGCTTGCTTGTCTTGCCCCCTCAAACTTCAAATGTAGCTTAGGTGGTCCGTGCCGGGCGCCTCCGGCAGCCCTGCTCCGAAAATGCAAACGTCTGCAGATAGATTGCAGGCAGAAAGAGCTAGCCTGGAAAGCTGTTGCTCAGCCTCATCTGCCCATGGCACTGCTCGCACAGAGGCACAGAGACTGGGGCTGCTTGCTTGTCTTGTCCCCTCAAACTTCAAACGTAGCTTAGGTGGTCTGTGCTGGGCGCCTCCGGCAGCCCTGCTCCGAAAATGCAAACGTCTGCAGATAGCTCGCAGGCAGAAAGAGCTAGCCTGGAAAGCTGTTGCTCAGCCTCATCTGCCCATGGCACTGCTCGCACAGAGGCACAGAGACTGGGGCTACTTGCTTGTTTTGCCCCCTCAAACTTCAAACGTAGCTTAGGTGGTCCGTGCCGAGCGCCTCCAGCAGCCCTGCTCCGAAAATGCGAACGTCTGCAGATAGCTCGCAGGCAGAAAGAGCTAGCCTGGAAAGCTGTTGCTCAGCCTCATCTGCCCATGGCACTGCTCGCACAGAGGCACAGAGACTGGGACTGCTTGCTTGTCTTGTCCCCTCAAACTTCAAACGTAGCTTAGGTGGTCCGTGCCGGGCGCCTCCGGCAGCCCTGCTCCGAAAATGCAAACGTCTGCAGATAGCTCGCAGGCAGAAAGAGCTAGCCTGGAAAGCTGTTGCTCAGCCTCATCTGCCCATGGCACTGCTCGCACAGAGGCACAGAGACTGGGGCTGCTTGCTTGTCTTGCCCCCTCAAACTTCAAACGTAGCTTAGGTGGTCCGTGCCGGGCACCTCCGGCAGCCCTGCTCCAAAAATGCGAACGTCTGCAGATAGCTCGCAGGCAGAAAGAGCTAGCCTGGAAAGCTGTTGCTCAGCCTCATCTGCCCATGGCACTGCTCGCACAGAGGCACAGAGACTGGGGCTGCTTGCTTGTCTTCTCCCCTCAAACTTCAAACGTAGCTTAGGTGGTCCGTGCCGGGCGCATCCGGCAGCCCTGCTCCGAAAATTCGAACGTCTGCAGATAGCTCGCAGGCAGAAAGAGCTAGCCTGGAAAGCTGTTGCTCAACCTCATCTGCCCATGGCACTGCTCGCACAGAGGCACAGAGACTGGGGCTGCTTGCTTGTCTTGCCCCCTCAAACTTCAAACGTAGCTTAGGTGGTCCGTGCCGGGCACCTCCGGCAGCCCTTCTCCGAAAATGCGAACGTCTGCAGATAGCTCGCAGGCAGAAAGAGCTAGCCTGGAAAGCTGTTGCTCAGCCTCATCTGCCCATGGCACTGCTCGCACAGAGGCACAGAGACTGGGGCTGCTTGCTTGTCTTGTCCCCTCAAACTTCAAACGTATCTTAGGTGGTCCGTGCCGGGCGCATCCGGCAGCCCTGCTCCGAAAATTCGAACGTCTGCAGATAGCTCGCAGGCAGAAAGAGCTAGCCTGGAAAGCTGTTGCTCAACCTCATCTGCCCATGGCACTGCTCGCACAGAGGCACAGAGACTGGGGCTGCTTGCTTGTCTTGTCCCCTCAAACTTCAAACGTAGCTTAGGTGGTCCGTGCCGGGCGCCTCCGGCAGCCCTGCTCCGAAAATGCGAACGTCTGCAGATAGCTCGCAGGCAGAAAGAGCTAGCCTGGAAAGCTGTTGCTCAGCCTCATCTGCCCATGGCACTGCTCGCACAGAGGCACAGAGACTGGGGCTGCTTGCTTGTCTTGTCCCCTCAAACTTCAAACGTAGCTTAGGTGGTCCGTGCCGGGCGCCTCCGGCAGCCCTGCTCCGAAAATGCAAACGTCTGCAGATAGCTCGCAGGCAGAAAGAGCTAGCCTGGAAAGCTGTTGCTCAGCCTCATCTGCCCATGGCACTGCTCGCACAGAGGCACAGAGACTGGGGCTGCTTGCTTGTCTTGCCCCCTCAAACTTCAAACGTAGCTTAGGTGGTCAGTGCCGGGTGCCTCCGGCAGCCCTGCTCCGAAAATGCAAACGTCTGCAGATAGCTCGCAGGCAGAAAGAGCTAGCCTGGAAAGCTGTTGCTCAGCCTCATCTGCCCATGGCACTGCTCGCACAGAGGCACAGAGACTGGGGCTGCTTGCTTGTCTTGTCCCCTCAAACTTCAAACGTAGCTTAGGTGGTCCGTGCCGGGCGCATCCGGCAGCCCTGCTCCGAAAATTCGAACGTCTGCAGATAGCTCGCAGGCAGAAAGAGCTAGCCTGGAAAGCTGTTGCTCAACCTCATCTGCCCATGGCACTGCTCGCACAGAGGCACAGAGACTGGGGCTGCTTGCTTGTCTTGTCCCCTCAAACTTCAAACGTAGCTTAGGTGGTCCGTGCCGGGCGCCTCCGGCAGCCTTGCTCCGAAAAACCAAACGTCTGCAGATAGATCGCAGCCAGAAAGAGCTAGCCTGGAAAGCTGTTGCTCCGCCTCATCTGCCCATGGCACTGCTCGCACAGAGGCACAGAGACTGGGGCTGCTTGCTTGTCTTGTCCCCTCAAACTTCAAACGTAGCTTAGGTGGTCCGTGCCGGGCGCCTCCGGCAGCCCTGCTCCGAAAATGCGAATGTCTGCAGATAGCTCGCAGCCAGAAAGAGCTAGCCTGGAAAGCTGTTGCTCAGCCTCATCTGCCCATGGCACTGCTCGCACAGAGGCACAGAGACTGGGGCTGCTTGCTTGTCTTGTCCCCTCAAACTTCAAACGTAGCTTAGGTGGTCCGTGCCGGGCGCCTCCGGCAGCCCTGCTCCGAAAATGCGAACGTCTGCAGATAGCTCGCAGGCAGAAAGAGCTAGCCTGGAAAGCTGTTGCTCAGCCTCATCTGCCCATGGCACTGCTCGCACAGAGGCACAGAGACTGGGGCTGCTTGCTTGTCTTGTCCCCTCAAACTTCAAACGTAGCTTAGGTGGTCCGTGCCGGGCGCCTCCGGCAGCCCTGCTCCGAAAATGCAAACGTCTGCAGATAGCTCGCAGGCAGAAAGAGCTAGCCTGGAAAGCTGTTGCTCAGCCTCATCTGCCCATGGCACTGCTCGCACAGAGGCACAGAGACTGGGGCTGCTTGCTTGTCTTGCCCCCTCAAACTTCAAACGTAGCTTAGGTGGTCAGTGCCGGGTGCCTCCGGCAGCCCTGCTCCGAAAATGCAAACGTCTGCAGATAGCTCGCAGGCAGAAAGAGCTAGCCTGGAAAGCTGTTGCTCAGTCTCATCTGCCCATGGCACTGCTCGCACAGAGGCACAGAGACTGGGGCTGCTTGCTTGTCTTGCCCCCTCAAACTTCAAACGTAGCGTAGGTGGTCCGTGCCGGGCGCCTCCGGCAGCCCTGCTCCAAAAATGCGAACGTCTGCAGATAGCTCGCAGGCAGAAAGAGCTAGCCTGGAAAGCTGTTGCTCAGCCTCATCTGCCCATGGCACTGCTCGCACAGAGGCACAGAGACTGGGGCTGCTTGCTTGTCTTGTCCCCTCAAACTTCAAACGTAGCTTAGGTGGTCCGTGCCGGGCGCATCCGGCAGCCCTGCTCCGAAAATTCGAACGTCTGCAGATAGCTCGCAGGCAGAAAGAGCTAGCCTGGAAAGCTGTTGCTCAGCCTCATCTGCCCATGGCACTGCTCGCACAGAGGCACAGAGACTGGGGCTGCTTGCTTGTCTTGTCCCCTCAAACTTCAAACGTATCTTAGGTGGTCCGTGCCGGGCGCCTCCGGCAGCCTTGCTCCGAAAAACCAAACGTCTGCAGATAGATCGCAGCCAGAAAGAGCTAGCCTGGAAAGCTGTTGCTCAGCCTCATCTGCCCATGGCACTGCTCGCACAGAGGCACAGAGACTGGGGCTGCTTGCTTGTCTTGCCCCCTCAAACTTCAAACGTAGCTTAGGTGGTCCGTGCCGGGCGCCTCCGGCAGCCCTGCTCCGAAAATGCGAACGTCTGCAGATAGCTCGCAGGCAGAAAGAGCTAGCCTGGAAAGCTGTTGCTCAGCCTCATCTGCCCATGGCACTGCTCGCACAGAGGCACAGAGACTGGGGCTGCTTGCTTGTCTTGCCCCCTCAAACTTCAAACGTAGCTTAGGTGGTCCGTGCCGGGCGCCTCCGGCAGCCCTGCTCCGAAAATGCAAACGTCTGCAGATAGCTCGCAGGCAGAAAGAGCTAGCCTGGAAAGCTGTTGCTCAGCCTCATCTGCCCATGGCACTGCTCGCACAGAGGCACAGAGACTGGGGCTGCTTGCTTGTCTTGCCCCCTCAAACTTCAAACGTAGCTTAGGTGGTCTGTGCCGGGCGCCTCCGGCAGCCCTGCTCCAAAAATGCGAACGTCTGCAGATAGCTCGCAGGCAGAAAGAGCTAGCCTGGAAAGCTGTTGCTCAGCCTCATCTGCCCATGGCACTGCTCGCACAGAGGCACAGAGACTGGGGCTGCTTGCTTGTCTTGTCCCCTCAAACTTCAAACGTAGCTTAGGTGGTCCGTGCCGGGCGCATACGGCAGCCCTGCTCCGAAAATGCGAACGTCTGCAGATAGCTCGCAGGCAGAAAGAGCTAGCCTGGAAAGCTGTTGCTCAGCCTCATCTGCCCATGGCACTGCTCGCACAGAGGCACAGAGACTGGGGCTGCTTGCTTGTCTTGTCCCCTCAAACTTCAAACGTAGCTTAGGTGGTCCGTGCCTTGCGCCTCCGGCAGCCTTCCTCCAAAAAACCAAACGTCTGCAGATAGCTCGCAGGCAGAAAGAGCTAGCCTGGAAAGCTGTTGCTCAGCCTCATCTGCCCATGGCACTGCTCGCACAGAGGCACAGAGACTGGGGCTGCTTGCTTGTCTTGTCCCCTCAAACTTCAAATGTAGCTTAGGTGGTCCGTGCCGGGCGCATCCGGCAGCCCTGCTCCGAAAATGCAAACGTCTGCAGATAGCTCGCAGGCAGAAAGAGCTAGCCTGGAAAGCTGTTGCTCAGCCTCATCTGCCCATGGCACTGCTCGCACAGAGGCACAGAGACTGGGGCTGCTTGCTTGTCTTGCCCCCTCAAACTTCAAACGTAGCTTAGGTGGTCCGTGCCGGGCGCCTCCGGCAGCCCTGCTCCAAAAATGCGAACGTCTGCAGATAGCTCGCAGGCAGAAAGAGCTAGCCTGGAAAGCTGTTGCTCAGCCTCATCTGCCCATGGCACTGCTCGCACAGAGGCACAGAGACTGGGGCTGCTTGCTTGTCTTGTCCCCTCAAACTTCAAACGTAGCTTAGGTGGTCCGTGCCGGGCGCATCCGGCAGCCCTGCTCCGAAAATTCGAACGTCTGCAGATAGCTCGCAGGCAGAAAGAGCTAGCCTGGAAAGCTGTTGCTCAACCTCATCTGCCCATGGCACTGCTCGCACAGAGGCACAGAGACTGGGGCTGCTTGCTTGTCTTGTCCCCTCAAACTTCAAACGTAGCTTAGGTGGTCCGTGCCGTGCGCCTCCGGCAGCCTTGCTTCGAAAAACCAAACGTCTGCAGATAGATCGCAGCCAGAAAGAGCTAGCCTGGAAAGCTGTTGCTCAGCCTCATCTGCCCATGGCACTGCTCGCACAGAGGCACAGAGACTGGGGCTGCTTGCTTGTCTTGCCCCCTCAAACTTCAAACGTAGCTTAGGTGGTCCGTGCCGGGCGCCTCCGGCAGCCCTGCTCCGAAAATGCGAACGTCTGCAGATAGCTCGCAGGCAGAAAGAGCTAGCCTGGAAAGCTGTTGCTCAGCCTCATCTGCCCATGGCACTGCTCGCACAGAGGCACAGAGACTGGGGCTGCTTGCTTGTCTTGCCCCCTCAAACTTCAAACGTAGCTTAGGTGGTCTGTGCCGGGCGCATCCCGCAGCCCTGCTCCGAAAATGCAAACGTCTGCAGATAGCTCGCAGGCAGAAAGAGCTAGCCTGGAAAGCTGTTGCTCAGCCTCATCTGCCCATGGCACTGCTCGCACAGAGGCACAGAGACTGGGGCTGCTTGCTTGTCTTGCCCCCTCAAACTTCAAACGTAGCTTAGGTGGTCTGTGCCGGGCGCCTCCGGCAGCCCTGCTCCAAAAATGCGAACGTCTGCAGATAGCTCGCAGGCAGAAAGAGCTAGCCTGGAAAGCTGTTGCTCAGCCTCATCTGCCCATGGCACTGCTCGCACAGAGGCACAGAGACTGGGGCTGCTTGCTTGTCTTGTCCCCTCAAACTTCAAACGTAGCTTAGGTGGTCCGTGCCGGGCGCATCCGGCAGCCCTGCTCCGAAAATTCGAACGTCTGCAGATAGCTCGCAGGCAGAAAGAGCTAGCCTGGAAAGCTGTTGCTCAGCCTCATCTGCCCATGGCACTGCTCGCACAGAGGCACAGAGACTGGGGCTGCTTGCTTGTCTTGTCCCCTCAAACTTCAAACGTAGCTTAGGTGGTCCGTGCCGGGCGCCTCCGGCAGCCTTCCTCCGAAAAACCAAACGTCTGCAGATAGCTCGCAGCCAGAAAGAGCTAGCCTGGAAAGCTGTTGCTCAGCCTCATCTGCCCATGGCACTGCTCGCACAGAGGCACAGAGACTGGGGCTGCTTGCTTGTCTTGCCCCCTCAAACTTCAAATGTAGCTTAGGTGGTCCGTGCCGGGCGCCTCCGGCAGCCCTGCTCCGAAAATGCAAACGTCTGCAGATAGCTCGCAGGCAGAAAGAGCTAGCCTGGAAAGCTGTTGCTCAGCCTCATCTGCCCATGGCACTGCTCGCACAGAGGCACAGAGACTGGGGCTGCTTGCTTGTCTTGTCCCCTCAAACTTAAAACGTAGCTTAGGTGGTCTGTGCTGGGCGCCTCCGGCAGCCCTGCTCCGAAAATGCAAACGTCTGCAGACAGCTCGCAGGCAGAAAGAGCTAGCCTGGAAAGCTGTTGCTCAGCCTCATCTGCCCATGGCACTGCTCGCACAGAGGCACAGAGACTGGGGCTGCTTGCTTGTCTTGTCCCCTCAAACTTCAAACGTAGCTTAGGTGGTCCGTGCCGGGCGCCTCCGGCAGCCCTGCTCCGAAAATGCAAACGTCTGCAGATAGCTCGCAGGCAGAAAGAGCTAGCCTGGAAAGCTGTTGCTCAGCCTCATCTGCCCATGGCACTGCTCGCACAGAGGCACAGAGACTGGGGCTGCTTGCTTGTCTTGTCCCCTCAAACTTCAAACGTAGCTTAGGTGGTCCGTGCCTTGCGCCTCCGGCAGCCTTCCTCCAAAAAACCAAACGTCTGCAGATAGCTCGCAGGCAGAAAGAGCTAGCCTGGAAAGCTGTTGCTCAGCCTCATCTGCCCATGGCACTGCTCGCACAGAGGCACAGAGACTGGGGCTGCTTGCTTGTCTTGTCCCCTCAAACTTCAAATGTAGCTTAGGTGGTCCGTGCCGGGCGCATCCGGCAGCCCTGCTCCGAAAATGCAAACGTCTGCAGATAGCTCGCAGGCAGAAAGAGCTAGCCTGGAAAGCTGTTGCTCAGCCTCATCTGCCCATGGCACTGCTCGCACAGAGGCACAGAGACTGGGGCTGCTTGCTTGTCTTGCCCCCTCAAACTTCAAACGTAGCTTAGGTGGTCCGTGCCGGGCGCCTCCGGCAGCCCTGCTCCAAAAATGCGAACGTCTGCAGATAGCTCGCAGGCAGAAAGAGCTAGCCTGGAAAGCTGTTGCTCAGCCTCATCTGCCCATGGCACTGCTCGCACAGAGGCACAGAGACTGGGGCTGCTTGCTTGTCTTGTCCCCTCAAACTTCAAACGTAGCTTAGGTGGTCCGTGCCGGGCGCATCCGGCAGCCCTGCTCCGAAAATTCGAACGTCTGCAGATAGCTCGCAGGCAGAAAGAGCTAGCCTGGAAAGCTGTTGCTCAACCTCATCTGCCCATGGCACTGCTCGCACAGAGGCACAGAGACTGGGGCTGCTTGCTTGTCTTGTCCCCTCAAACTTCAAACGTAGCTTAGGTGGTCCGTGCCGTGCGCCTCCGGCAGCCTTGCTTCGAAAAACCAAACGTCTGCAGATAGATCGCAGCCAGAAAGAGCTAGCCTGGAAAGCTGTTGCTCAGCCTCATCTGCCCATGGCACTGCTCGCACAGAGGCACAGAGACTGGGGCTGCTTGCTTGTCTTGCCCCCTCAAACTTCAAACGTAGCTTAGGTGGTCCGTGCCGGGCGCCTCCGGCAGCCCTGCTCCGAAAATGCGAACGTCTGCAGATAGCTCGCAGGCAGAAAGAGCTAGCCTGGAAAGCTGTTGCTCAGCCTCATCTGCCCATGGCACTGCTCGCACAGAGGCACAGAGACTGGGGCTGCTTGCTTGTCTTGCCCCCTCAAACTTCAAACGTAGCTTAGGTGGTCTGTGCCGGGCGCATCCCGCAGCCCTGCTCCGAAAATGCAAACGTCTGCAGATAGCTCGCAGGCAGAAAGAGCTAGCCTGGAAAGCTGTTGCTCAGCCTCATCTGCCCATGGCACTGCTCGCACAGAGGCACAGAGACTGGGGCTGCTTGCTTGTCTTGCCCCCTCAAACTTCAAACGTAGCTTAGGTGGTCTGTGCCGGGCGCCTCCGGCAGCCCTGCTCCAAAAATGCGAACGTCTGCAGATAGCTCGCAGGCAGAAAGAGCTAGCCTGGAAAGCTGTTGCTCAGCCTCATCTGCCCATGGCACTGCTCGCACAGAGGCACAGAGACTGGGGCTGCTTGCTTGTCTTGTCCCCTCAAACTTCAAACGTAGCTTAGGTGGTCCGTGCCGGGCGCATCCGGCAGCCCTGCTCCGAAAATTCGAACGTCTGCAGATAGCTCGCAGGCAGAAAGAGCTAGCCTGGAAAGCTGTTGCTCAGCCTCATCTGCCCATGGCACTGCTCGCACAGAGGCACAGAGACTGGGGCTGCTTGCTTGTCTTGTCCCCTCAAACTTCAAACGTAGCTTAGGTGGTCCGTGCCGGGCGCCTCCGGCAGCCTTCCTCCGAAAAACCAAACGTCTGCAGATAGCTCGCAGCCAGAAAGAGCTAGCCTGGAAAGCTGTTGCTCAGCCTCATCTGCCCATGGCACTGCTCGCACAGAGGCACAGAGACTGGGGCTGCTTGCTTGTCTTGCCCCCTCAAACTTCAAATGTAGCTTAGGTGGTCCGTGCCGGGCGCCTCCGGCAGCCCTGCTCCGAAAATGCAAACGTCTGCAGATAGCTCGCAGGCAGAAAGAGCTAGCCTGGAAAGCTGTTGCTCAGCCTCATCTGCCCATGGCACTGCTCGCACAGAGGCACAGAGACTGGGGCTGCTTGCTTGTCTTGTCCCCTCAAACTTAAAACGTAGCTTAGGTGGTCTGTGCTGGGCGCCTCCGGCAGCCCTGCTCCGAAAATGCAAACGTCTGCAGACAGCTCGCAGGCAGAAAGAGCTAGCCTGGAAAGCTGTTGCTCAGCCTCATCTGCCCATGGCACTGCTCGCACAGAGGCACAGAGACTGGGGCTGCTTGCTTGTCTTGTCCCCTCAAACTTCAAACGTAGCTTAGGTGGTCCGTGCCGGGCGCCTCCGGCAGCCCTGCTCCGAAAATGCAAACGTCTGCAGATAGCTCGCAGGCAGAAAGAGCTAGCCTGGAAAGCTGTTGCTCAGCCTCATCTGACCATGGCACTGCTCGCACAGAGGCACAGAGACTGGGGCTGCTTGCTTGTCTTGCCCCCTCAAACTTCAAACGTAGCTTAGGTGGTCCGTGCCGGGCGCATCCGGCAGCCCTGCTCCGAAAATTCGAACGTCTGCAGATAGCTCGCAGGCAGAAAGAGCTAGCCTGGAAAGCTGTTGCTCAACCTCATCTGCCCATGGCACTGCTCGCACAGAGGCACAGAGACTGGGGCTGCTTGCTTGTCTTGTCCCCTTAAACTTCAAACGTAGCTTAGGTGGTCTGTGCCGGGCTTCTCCGGCAGCCCTGCTCCGAAAATGCAAACGTCTGCAGACAGCTCGCAGGCAGAAAGAGCTAGCCTGGAAAGCTGTTGCTCAGCCTCATCTGCCCATGGCACTGCTCGCACAGAGGCACAGAGACTGGGGCTGCTTGCTTGTCTTGTCCCCTCAAACTTCAAACGTAGCTTAGGTGGTCCGTGCCGGGCGCCTCCGGCAGCCCTGCTCCGAAAATGCGAATGTCTGCAGATAGCTCGCAGGCAGAAAGAGCTAGCCTGGAAAGCTGTTGCTCCGCCTCATCTGCCCATGGCACTGCTCGTACAGAGGCACAGAGACTGAGGCTGCTTGCTTGTCTTGCCCTCTCAAACTTAAAACGTAGCTTAGGTGGTCCGTGCCGGGCTCCTCCGGCAGCCCTGCTCCGAAAATGCGAACGTCTGCAGATAGCTCGCAGGCAGAAAGAGCTAGCCTGGAAAGCTGTTGCTCAGCCTCATCTGCCCATGGCACTGCTCGCACAGAGGCACAGAGACTGGGGCTGCTTGCTTGTCTTGCCCCCTCAAACTTCAAACGTAGCTTAGGTGGTCCGTGCCGGGCGCCTCCGGCAGCCCTGCTCCGAAAATGCAAACGTCTGCAGATAGCTCGCAGGCAGAAAGAGCTAGCCTGGAAAGCTGTTGCTCAGCCTCATCTGCCCATGGCACTGCTCGCACAGAGGCACAGAGACTGGGGCTGCTTGCTTGTCTTGTCCCCTCAAACTTCAAACGTAGCTTAGGTGGTCCGTGCCGGGCGCCTCCGGCAGCCCTGCTCCGAAAATGCAAACGTCTGCAGATAGCTCGCAGGCAGAAAGAGCTAGCCTGGAAAGCTGTTGCTCAGCCTCATCTGCCCATGGCACTGCTCGCACAGAGGCACAGAGACTGGGGCTGCTTGCTTGTCTTGCCCCCTCAAACTTCAAACGTAACTTAGGTGGTCCGTGCCGGGCGCCTCCGGCAGCCCTGCTCCGAAAATGCAAACGTCTGCAGATAGCTCGCAGGCAGAAAGAGCTAGCCTGGAAAGCTGTTGCTCAGCCTCATCTGCCCATGGCACTGCTCGCACAGAGGCACAGAGACTGGGGCTGCTTGCTTGTCTTGTCCCCTCAAACTTCAAATGTAGCTTAGGTTGTCCGTGCTAGGCGCCTCCGGCAGCCCTGCTCCGAAAATGCGAACGTCTGCAGATAGCTCGCAGGCAGAAAGAGCTAGCCTGGAAAGCTGTTGCTCAGCCTCATCTGCCCATGGCACTGCTCGCACAGAGGCACAGAGACTGGGGCTGCTTGCTTGTCTTGTCCCCTCAAACTTCAAACGTAGCTTAGGTGGTCCGTGCCGGGCGCATCCGGCAGCCCTGCTCCGAAAATGCGAACGTCTGCAGATAGCTCGCAGGCAGAAAGAGCTAGCCTGGAAAGCTGTTGCTCAGCCTCATCTGCCCATGGCACTGCTCGCACAGAGGCACAGAGACTGGGGCTGCTTGCTTGTCTTGTCCCCTCAAACTTCAAACGTAGCTTAGGTGGTCCGTGCCGGGCGCATCCGGCAGCCCTGCTCCAAAAATGCGAACGTCTGCAGATAGCTCGCAGGCAGAAAGAGCTAGCCTGGAAAACTGTTGCTCAGCCTCATCTGCCCATGGCACTGCTCGCACAGAGGCACAGAGACTGGGGCTGCTTGCTTGTCTTGTCCCCTCAAACTTCAAACGTAGCTTAGGTGGTCCGTGCCGGGCGCATCCGGCAGCCCTGCTCCGAAAATGCGAACGTCTGCAGATAGCTCGCAGGCAGAAAGAGCTAGCCTGGAAAGCTGTTGCTCAGCCTCATCTGCCCATGGCACTGCTCGCACAGAGGCACAGAGACTGGGGCTGCTTGCTTGTCTTGTCCCCTCAAACTTCAAACGTAGCTTAGGTGGTCCGTGCCGGGCGCATCCGGCAGCCCTGCTCCAAAAATGCGAACGTCTGCAGATAGCTCGCAGGCAGAAAGAGCTAGCCTGGAAAACTGTTGCTCAGCCTCATCTGCCCATGGCACTGCTCGCACAGAGGCACAGAGACTGGGGCTGCTTGCTTGTCTTGTCCCCTCAAACTTCAAACGTAGCTTAGGTGGTCCGTGCCGGGTGCCTCCGGCAGCCCTGCTCCGAAAATGCGAACGTCTGCAGATAGCTCGCAGGCAGAAAGAGCTAGCCTGGAAAGCTGTTGCTCAGCCTCATCTGCCCATGGCACTGCTCGCACAGAGGCACAGAGACTGGGGCTGCTTGCTTGTCTTGTCCCCTCAAACTTCAAACGTAGCTTAGGTGCTCCGTGCCGGGCGCCTCCGGCAGCCCTGCTCCGAAAATGCGAATGTCTGCAGATAGCTGGCAGGCAGAAAGAGCTAGCCTGGAAAGCTGTTGCTCCGCCTCATCTGCCCATGGCACTGCTCGTACAGAGGCACAGAGACTGAGGCTGCTTGCTTGTCTTGCCCCCTCAAACTTCAAACGTAGCTTAGGTGGTCCGTGCCGGGCGCCTCCGGCAGCCCTGCTCCGAAAATGCGAACGTCTGCAGATAGCTCGCAGCCAGAAAGAGCTAGCCTGGAAAGCTGTTGCTCAGCCTCATCTGCCCATGGCACTGCTCGCACAGAGGCACAGAGACTGGGGCTGCTTGCTTGTCTTGTCCCCTCAAACTTCAAACGTAGCTTAGGTGGTCCGTGCCGGGCGCCTCCGGCAGCCCTGCTCCGAAAATGCGAACGTCTGCAGATAGCTCGCAGGGAGAAAGAGCTAGCCTGGAAAGCTGTTGCTCAGCCTCATCTGCCCATGGCACTGCTCGCACAGAGGCACAGAGACTGGGGCTGCTTGCTTGTTTTGACCCCTCAAACTTCAAACGTAGCTTAGGTCGTCCGTGCCGGGCACCTCCGGCAGCCCTGCTCCAAAAATGCAAACGTCTGCACATAGCTCGCAGGCAGAAAGAGCTAGCCTGGAAAGCTGTTGCTCCGCCTCATCTGCCCATGGCACTGCTCGCACAGAGGCACAGAGACTGGGGCTGCTTGCTTGTCTTGCCCCCTCAAACTTCAAACGTAGCTTAGGTGGTCCGTGCCGAGCGCATCCGGCAGCCCTGCTCCAAAAATGCGAACGTCTGCAGATAGCTCGCAGGCAGAAAGAGCTAGCCTGGAAAGCTGTTGCTCAGCCTCATCTGCCCATGGCACTGCTCGCACAGAGGCACAGAGACTGGGGCTGCTTGCTTGTCTTGTCCCCTCAAACTTCAAACGTAGCTTAGGTGGTCCGTGGCGGGCGCCTCCGGCAGCCCTGCTCCGAAAATGCAAACGTCTGCAGATAGCTCGCAGGCAGAAAGAGCTAGCCTGGAAAGCTGTTGCTCCGCCTCATCTGCCCATGGCACTACTCGCACAGAGGCACAGAGACTGGGGCTGCTTGCTTGTCTTGCCCCCTCAAACTTCAAACGTAGCTTAGGTGGTCCGTGCCGGGCGCCTCCGGCAGCCCTGCTCCGAAAATGCGAACGTCTGCAGATAGCTCGCAGGCAGAAAGAGCTAGCCTGGAAAGCTGTTGCTCAGCCTCATCTGCCCATGGCACTGCTCGCACAGAGGCACAGAGACTGGGGCTGCTTGCTTGTCTTGTCCCCTCAAACTTCAAACGTAGCTTAGGTGGTCCGTGTGGGCGCCTCCGGCAGCCCTGCTCCGAAAATCCAAACGTCTGCAGATAGCTCGCAGGCAGAAAGAGCTAGCCTGGAAAGCTGTTGCTCAGCCTCATCTGCCCATGGCACTGCTCGCACAGAGGCACAGAGACTGGGGCTGCTTGCTTGTCTTGTCCCCTCAAACTTCAAACGTAGCTTAGGTGGTCTGTGCCGGGCGCCTCCGGCAGCCCTGCTCCGAAAATGCAAACGTCTGCAGATAGCTCGCAGGCAGAAAGAGCTAGCCTGGAAAGCTGTTGCTCAGCCTCATCTGCCCATGGCACTGCTCGCACAGAGGCACAGAGACTGGGGCTGCTTGCTTGTTTTGCCCCCTCAAACTTCAAACGTAGCTTAGGTGGTCCGTGCCGGGCGCCTCCGGCAGCCCTGCTCCCAAAATGCGAACGTCTGCAGATAGCTCGCAGGCAGAAAGAGCTAGCCTGGAAAGCTGTTGCTCAGCCTCATCTGCCCATGGCACTGCTCGCACAGAGGCACAGAGACTGGGGCTGCTTGCTTGTCTTGTCCCCTCAAACTTCAAACGTAGCTTAGGTGGTCCGTGCCGGGCGCATCCGGCAGCCCTGCTCCAAAAATGCGAACGTCTGCAGATAGCTCGCAGGCAGAAAGAGCTAGCCTGGAAAACTGTTGCTCAGCCTCATCTGCCCATGGCACTGCTCGCACAGAGGCACAGAGACTGGGGCTGCTTGCTTGTCTTGTCCCCTCAAACTTCAAACGTAGCTTAGGTGGTCCGTGCCGGGCGCATCCGGCAGCCCTGCTCCGAAAATGCGAACGTCTGCAGATAGCTCGCAGGCAGAAAGAGCTAGCCTGGAAAGCTGTTGCTCAGCCTCATCTGCCCATGGCACTGCTCGCACAGAGGCACAGAGACTGGGGCTGCTTGCTTGTCTTGTCCCCTCAAACTTCAAACGTAGCTTAGGTGGTCCGTGCCGGGCGCATCCGGCAGCCCTGCTCCAAAAATGCGAACGTCTGCAGATAGCTCGCAGGCAGAAAGAGCTAGCCTGGAAAACTGTTGCTCAGCCTCATCTGCCCATGGCACTGCTCGCACAGAGGCACAGAGACTGGGGCTGCTTGCTTGTCTTGTCCCCTCAAACTTCAAACGTAGCTTAGGTGGTCCGTGCCGGGTGCCTCCGGCAGCCCTGCTCCGAAAATGCGAACGTCTGCAGATAGCTCGCAGGCAGAAAGAGCTAGCCTGGAAAGCTGTTGCTCAGCCTCATCTGCCCATGGCACTGCTCGCACAGAGGCACAGAGACTGGGGCTGCTTGCTTGTCTTGTCCCCTCAAACTTCAAACGTAGCTTAGGTGCTCCGTGCCGGGCGCCTCCGGCAGCCCTGCTCCGAAAATGCGAATGTCTGCAGATAGCTGGCAGGCAGAAAGAGCTAGCCTGGAAAGCTGTTGCTCCGCCTCATCTGCCCATGGCACTGCTCGTACAGAGGCACAGAGACTGAGGCTGCTTGC
Source organism: Opisthocomus hoazin (assembly GCF_030867145.1). Lineage (NCBI taxonomy): Eukaryota > Metazoa > Chordata > Aves > Opisthocomiformes > Opisthocomidae > Opisthocomus > Opisthocomus hoazin. Next base: position 35,913 of record NW_027448785.1, read on the forward strand.
TTGTCTTGCCCCCTCAAACTTCAAACGTAGCTTAGGTGGTCCGTGCCGGGCGCCTCCGGCAGCCCTGCTCCGAAAATGCGAACGTCTGCAGATAGCTCGCAGCCAGAAAGAGCTAGCCTGGAAAGCTGTTGCTCAGCCTCATCTGCCCATGGCACTGCTCGCACAGAGGCACAGAGACTGGGGCTGCTTGCTTGTCTTGTCCCCTCAAACTTCAAACGTAGCTTAGGTGGTCCGTGCCGGGCGCCTCCGGCAGCCCTGCTCCGAAAATGCGAACGTCTGCAGATAGCTCGCAGGGAGAAAGAGCCAGCCTGGAAAGCTGTTGCTCAGCCTCATCTGCCCATGGCACTGCTCGCACAGAGGCACAGAGACTGGGGCTGCTTGCTTGTTTTGCCCCCTCAAACTTCAAACGTAGCTTAGGTGGTCCGTGCCGGGCGCATCCGGCAGCCCTGCTCCAAAAATGCGAACGTCTGCAGATAGCTCGCAGGCAGAAAGAGCTAGCCTGGAAAGCTGTTGCTCAGCCTCATCTGCCCATGGCACTGCTCGCACAGAGGCACAGAGACTGGGGCTGCTTGCTTGTCTTGTCCCCTCAAACTTCAAACGTAGCTTAGGTGGTCCGTGGCGGGCGCCTCCGGCAGCCCTGCTCCGAAAATGCAAACGTCTGCAGATAGCTCGCAGGCAGAAAGAGCTAGCCTGGAAAGCTGTTGCTCCGCCTCATCTGCCCATGGCACTACTCGCACAGAGGCACAGAGACTGGGGCTGCTTGCTTGTCTTGCCCCCTCAAACTTCAAACGTAGCTTAGGTGGTCCGTGCCGGGCGCCTCCGGCAGCCCTGCTCCGAAAATGCGAACGTCTGCAGATAGCTCGCAGGCAGAAAGAGCTAGCCTGGAAAGCTGTTGCTCAGCCTCATCTGCCCATGGCACTGCTCGCACAGAGGCACAGAGACTGGGGCTGCTTGCTTGTCTTGTCCCCTCAAACTTCAAACGTAGCTTAGGTGGTCCGTGTGGGCGCCTCCGGCAGCCCTGCTCCGAAAATCCAAACGTCTGCAGATAGCTCGCAGGCAGAAAGAGCTAGCCTGGAAAGCTGTTGCTCAGCCTCATCTGCCCATGGCACTGCTCGCACAGAGGCACAGAGACTGGGGCTGCTTGCTTGTCTTGTCCCCTCAAACTTCAAACGTAGCTTAGGTGGTCTGTGCCGGGCGCCTCCGGCAGCCCTGCTCCGAAAATGCAAACGTCTGCAGATAGCTCGCAGGCAGAAAGAGCTAGCCTGGAAAGCTGTTGCTCAGCCTCATCTGCCCATGGCACTGCTCGCACAGAGGCACAGAGACTGGGGCTGCTTGCTTGTTTTGCCCCCTCAAACTTCAAACGTAGCTTAGGTGGTCCGTGCCGGGCGCCTCCGGCAGCCCTGCTCCCAAAATGCGAACGTCTGCAGATAGCTCGCAGGCAGAAAGAGCTAGCCTGGAAAGCTGTTGCTCAGCCTCATCTGCCCATGGCACTGCTCGCACAGAGGCACAGAGACTGGGGCTGCTTGCTTGTCTTGTCCCCTCAAACTTCAAACGTAGCTTAGGTGGTCCGTGCCGGGCGACTCCGGCAGCCTTCCTCCGAAAATCCAAACGTCTGCAGATAGCTCGCAGCCAGAAAGAGCTAGCCTGGAAAGCTGTTGCTCAGCCTCATCTGCCCATGGCACTGCTCGCACAGAGGCACAGAGACTGGGGCTGCTTGCTTGTCTTGCCCCCTCAAACTTCAAACGTAGCTTAGGTGGTCTGTGTCGGGCGCCTCCGGCAGCCCTGCTCCGAAAATGCAAACGTCTGCAGATAGCTCGCAGGCAGAAAGAGCTAGCCTGGAAAGCTGTTGCTCAGCCTCATCTGCCCATGGCACTGCTCGCACAGAGGCACAGAGACTGGGGCTGCTTGCTTGTCTTGTCCCCTCAAACTTCAAACGTAGCTTTGGTGGTCCGTGCCGGGCGCATCCGGCAGCCCTGCTCCGAAAATCCAAACGTCTGCAGATAGCTCACAGGCAGAAAGAGCTAGCCTGGAAAGCTGTTGCTCAGCCTCATCTGCCCATGGCACTGCTCGCACAGAGGCACAGAGACTGGGGCTGCTTGCTTGTTTTGCCCCCTCAAACTTCAAACGTAGCTTAGGTCGTCCGTGCCGGGCGCCTCCGGCAGCCCTGCTCCGAAAATTCGAACGTCTGCAGATAGCTCACAGGCAGAAAGAGCTAGCCTGGAAAGCTGTTGCTCAGCCTCATCTGCCCATGGCACTGCTCGCACAGAGGCACAGAGACTGGGGCTGCTTGCTTGTCTTGTCCCCTCAAACTTCAAACGTAGCTTAGGTGGTCCGTGCCGGGCGATTCCGGCAGCCTTCCTCCGAAAATCCAAACATCTGCAGATAGCTCGCAGCCAGAAAGAGCTAGCCTGGAAAGCTGTTGCTCAGCCTCATCTGCCCATGGCACTGCTCGCACAGAGGCACAGAGACTGGGGCTGCTTGCTTGTCTTGCCCCCTCAAACTTCAAACGTAGCTTAGGTGGTCTGTGCCGGGCGCCTCCGGCAGCCCTGCTCCGAAAATGCAAACGTCTGCAGATAGCTCGCAGGCAGAAAGAGCTAGCCTGGAAAGCTGTTGCTCAGCCTCATCTGCCCATGGCACTGCTCGCACAGAGGCACAGAGACTGGGGCTGCTTGCTTGTCTTGTCCCCTCAAACTTCAAACGTAGCTTTGGTGGTCCGTGCCGGGCGCATCCGGCAGCCCTGCTCCGAAAATCCAAACGTCTGCAGATAGCTCACAGGCAGAAAGAGCTAGCCTGGAAAGCTGTTGCTCAGCCTCATCTGCCCATGGCACTGCTCGCACAGAGGCACAGAGACTGGGGCTGCTTGCTTGTTTTGCCCCCTCAAACTTCAAACGTAGCTTAGGTCGTCCGTGCCGGGCGCCTCCGGCAGCCCTGCTCCGAAAATTCGAACGTCTGCAGATAGCTCACAGGCAGAAAGAGCTAGCCTGGAAAGCTGTTGCTCAGCCTCATCTGCCCATGGCACTGCTCGCACAGAGGCACAGAGACTGGGGCTGCTTGCTTGTCTTGTCCCCTCAAACTTCAAACGTAGCTTAGGTGGTCCGTGCCGGGCGCCTCCGGCAGCCCTGCTCCGAAAATTCGAACGTCTGCAGATAGCTCGCAGGCAGAAAGAGCTAGCCTGGAAAGCTGTTGCTCAGCCTCATCTGCCCATGGCACTGCTCGCACAGAGGCACAGAGACTGGGGCTGCTTGCTTGTCTTGTCCCCTCAAACTTCAAACGTAGCTTAGGTGGTCCGTGCCGGGCGCCTCCGGCAGCCCTGCTCCGAAAATGCAAACGTCTGCAGGTAGATCGCAGGCAGAAAGAGCTAGCCTGGAAAGCTGTTGCTCCGCCTCATCTGCCCATGGCACTGCTCGCACAGAGGCACAGAGACTGGGGCTGCTTGCTTGTTTTGCCCCCTCAAACTTCAAACGTAGCTTAGGTGGTCCGTGCCGGGCGCATCCGGCAGCCCTGCTCCGAAAATGCAAACGTCTGCAGATAGCTCGCAGGCAGAAAGAGCTAGCCTGGAAAGCTGTTGCTCAGCCTCATCTGCCCATGGCACTGCTCGCACAGAGGCACAGAGACTGGGGCTGCTTGCTTGTCTTGTCCCCTCAAACTTCAAACGTAGCTTAGGTGGTCCGTGCCGGGCGCATCCGGCAGCCCTGCTCCAAAAATGCGAACGTCTGCAGATAGCTCGCAGGCAGAAAGAGCTAGCCTGGAAAACTGTTGCTCAGCCTCATCTGCCCATGGCACTGCTCGCACAGAGGCACAGAGACTGGGGCTGCTTGCTTGTCTTGTCCCCTCAAACTTCAAACGTAGCTTAGGTGGTCCGTGCCGGGTGCCTCCGGCAGCCCTGCTCCGAAAATGCGAACGTCTGCAGATAGCTCGCAGGCAGAAAGAGCTAGCCTGGAAAGCTGTTGCTCAGCCTCATCTGCCCATGGCACTGCTCGCACAGAGGCACAGAGACTGGGGCTGCTTGCTTGTCTTGTCCCCTCAAACTTCAAACGTAGCTTAGGTGCTCCGTGCCGGGCGCCTCCGGCAGCCCTGCTCCGAAAATGCGAATGTCTGCAGATAGCTGGCAGGCAGAAAGAGCTAGCCTGGAAAGCTGTTGCTCCGCCTCATCTGCCCATGGCACTGCTCGTACAGAGGCACAGAGACTGAGGCTGCTTGCTTGTCTTGCCCCCTCAAACTTCAAACGTAGCTTAGGTGGTCCGTGCCGGGCGCCTCCGGCAGCCCTGCTCCGAAAATGCGAACGTCTGCAGATAGCTCGCAGCCAGAAAGAGCTAGCCTGGAAAGCTGTTGCTCAGCCTCATCTGCCCATGGCACTGCTCGCACAGAGGCACAGAGACTGGGGCTGCTTGCTTGTCTTGTCCCCTCAAACTTCAAACGTAGCTTAGGTGGTCCGTGCCGGGCGCCTCCGGCAGCCCTGCTCCGAAAATGCGAACGTCTGCAGATAGCTCGCAGGGAGAAAGAGCTAGCCTGGAAAGCTGTTGCTCAGCCTCATCTGCCCATGGCACTGCTCGCACAGAGGCACAGAGACTGGGGCTGCTTGCTTGTTTTGACCCCTCAAACTTCAAACGTAGCTTAGGTCGTCCGTGCCGGGCACCTCCGGCAGCCCTGCTCCAAAAATGCAAACGTCTGCACATAGCTCGCAGGCAGAAAGAGCTAGCCTGGAAAGCTGTTGCTCCGCCTCATCTGCCCATGGCACTGCTCGCACAGAGGCACAGAGACTGGGGCTGCTTGCTTGTCTTGCCCCCTCAAACTTCAAACGTAGCTTAGGTGGTCCGTGCCGAGCGCATCCGGCAGCCCTGCTCCAAAAATGCGAACGTCTGCAGATAGCTCGCAGGCAGAAAGAGCTAGCCTGGAAAGCTGTTGCTCAGCCTCATCTGCCCATGGCACTGCTCGCACAGAGGCACAGAGACTGGGGCTGCTTGCTTGTCTTGTCCCCTCAAACTTCAAACGTAGCTTAGGTGGTCCGTGGCGGGCGCCTCCGGCAGCCCTGCTCCGAAAATGCAAACGTCTGCAGATAGCTCGCAGGCAGAAAGAGCTAGCCTGGAAAGCTGTTGCTCCGCCTCATCTGCCCATGGCACTACTCGCACAGAGGCACAGAGACTGGGGCTGCTTGCTTGTCTTGCCCCCTCAAACTTCAAACGTAGCTTAGGTGGTCCGTGCCGGGCGCCTCCGGCAGCCCTGCTCCGAAAATGCGAACGTCTGCAGATAGCTCGCAGGCAGAAAGAGCTAGCCTGGAAAGCTGTTGCTCAGCCTCATCTGCCCATGGCACTGCTCGCACAGAGGCACAGAGACTGGGGCTGCTTGCTTGTCTTGTCCCCTCAAACTTCAAACGTAGCTTAGGTGGTCCGTGTGGGCGCCTCCGGCAGCCCTGCTCCGAAAATGCAAACGTCTGCAGATAGCTCGCAGGCAGAAAGAGCTAGCCTGGAAAGCTGTTGCTCAGCCTCATCTGCCCATGGCACTGCTCGCACAGAGGCACAGAGACTGGGGCTGCTTGCTTGTCTTGTCCCCTCAAACTTCAAACGTAGCTTAGGTGGTCTGTGCCGGGCGCCTCCGGCAGCCCTGCTCCGAAAATGCAAACGTCTGCAGATAGCTCGCAGGCAGAAAGAGCTAGCCTGGAAAGCTGTTGCTCAGCCTCATCTGCCCATGGCACTGCTCGCACAGAGGCACAGAGACTGGGGCTGCTTGCTTGTTTTGCCCCCTCAAACTTCAAACGTAGCTTAGGTGGTCCGTGCCGGGCGCCTCCGGCAGCCCTGCTCCCAAAATGCGAACGTCTGCAGATAGCTCGCAGGCAGAAAGAGCTAGCCTGGAAAGCTGTTGCTCAGCCTCATCTGCCCATGGCACTGCTCGCACAGAGGCACAGAGACTGGGGCTGCTTGCTTGTCTTGTCCCCTCAAACTTCAAACGTAGCTTAGGTGGTCCGTGCCGGGCGCATCCGGCAGCCCTGCTCCAAAAATGCGAACGTCTGCAGATAGCTCGCAGGCAGAAAGAGCTAGCCTGGAAAACTGTTGCTCAGCCTCATCTGCCCATGGCACTGCTCGCACAGAGGCACAGAGACTGGGGCTGCTTGCTTGTCTTGTCCCCTCAAACTTCAAACGTAGCTTAGGTGGTCCGTGCCGGGCGCATCCGGCAGCCCTGCTCCGAAAATGCGAACGTCTGCAGATAGCTCGCAGGCAGAAAGAGCTAGCCTGGAAAGCTGTTGCTCAGCCTCATCTGCCCATGGCACTGCTCGCACAGAGGCACAGAGACTGGGGCTGCTTGCTTGTCTTGTCCCCTCAAACTTCAAACGTAGCTTAGGTGGTCCGTGCCGGGCGCATCCGGCAGCCCTGCTCCAAAAATGCGAACGTCTGCAGATAGCTCGCAGGCAGAAAGAGCTAGCCTGGAAAACTGTTGCTCAGCCTCATCTGCCCATGGCACTGCTCGCACAGAGGCACAGAGACTGGGGCTGCTTGCTTGTCTTGTCCCCTCAAACTTCAAACGTAGCTTAGGTGGTCCGTGCCGGGTGCCTCCGGCAGCCCTGCTCCGAAAATGCGAACGTCTGCAGATAGCTCGCAGGCAGAAAGAGCTAGCCTGGAAAGCTGTTGCTCAGCCTCATCTGCCCATGGCACTGCTCGCACAGAGGCACAGAGACTGGGGCTGCTTGCTTGTCTTGTCCCCTCAAACTTCAAACGTAGCTTAGGTGCTCCGTGCCGGGCGCCTCCGGCAGCCCTGCTCCGAAAATGCGAATGTCTGCAGATAGCTGGCAGGCAGAAAGAGCTAGCCTGGAAAGCTGTTGCTCCGCCTCATCTGCCCATGGCACTGCTCGTACAGAGGCACAGAGACTGAGGCTGCTTGCTTGTCTTGCCCCCTCAAACTTCAAACGTAGCTTAGGTGGTCCGTGCCGGGCGCCTCCGGCAGCCCTGCTCCGAAAATGCGAACGTCTGCAGATAGCTCGCAGCCAGAAAGAGCTAGCCTGGAAAGCTGTTGCTCAGCCTCATCTGCCCATGGCACTGCTCGCACAGAGGCACAGAGACTGGGGCTGCTTGCTTGTCTTGTCCCCTCAAACTTCAAACGTAGCTTAGGTGGTCCGTGCCGGGCGCCTCCGGCAGCCCTGCTCCGAAAATGCGAACGTCTGCAGATAGCTCGCAGGGAGAAAGAGCTAGCCTGGAAAGCTGTTGCTCAGCCTCATCTGCCCATGGCACTGCTCGCACAGAGGCACAGAGACTGGGGCTGCTTGCTTGTTTTGCCCCCTCAAACTTCAAACGTAGCTTAGGTCGTCCGTGCCGGGCACCTCCGGCAGCCCTGCTCCAAAAATGCAAACGTCTGCACATAGCTCGCAGGCAGAAAGAGCTAGCCTGGAAAGCTGTTGCTCCGCCTCATCTGCCCATGGCACTGCTCGCACAGAGGCACAGAGACTGGGGCTGCTTGCTTGTCTTGCCCCCTCAAACTTCAAACGTAGCTTAGGTGGTCCGTGCCGGGCGCATCCGGCAGCCCTGCTCCAAAAATGCGAACGTCTGCAGATAGCTCGCAGGCAGAAAGAGCTAGCCTGGAAAGCTGTTGCTCAGCCTCATCTGCCCATGGCACTGCTCGCACAGAGGCACAGAGACTGGGGCTGCTTGCTTGTCTTGTCCCCTCAAACTTCAAACGTAGCTTAGGTGGTCCGTGGCGGGCGCCTCCGGCAGCCCTGCTCCGAAAATGCAAACGTCTGCAGATAGCTCGCAGGCAGAAAGAGCTAGCCTGGAAAGCTGTTGCTCCGCCTCATCTGCCCATGGCACTACTCGCACAGAGGCACAGAGACTGGGGCTGCTTGCTTGTCTTGCCCCCTCAAACTTCAAACGTAGCTTAGGTGGTCCGTGCCGGGCGCCTCCGGCAGCCCTGCTCCGAAAATGCGAACGTCTGCAGATAGCTCGCAGGCAGAAAGAGCTAGCCTGGAAAGCTGTTGCTCAGCCTCATCTGCCCATGGCACTGCTCGCACAGAGGCACAGAGACTGGGGCTGCTTGCTTGTCTTGTCCCCTCAAACTTCAAACGTAGCTTAGGTGGTCCGTGTGGGCGCCTCCGGCAGCCCTGCTCCGAAAATCCAAACGTCTGCAGATAGCTCGCAGGCAGAAAGAGCTAGCCTGGAAAGCTGTTGCTCAGCCTCATCTGCCCATGGCACTGCTCGCACAGAGGCACAGAGACTGGGGCTGCTTGCTTGTCTTGTCCCCTCAAACTTCAAACGTAGCTTAGGTGGTCTGTGCCGGGCGCCTCCGGCAGCCCTGCTCCGAAAATGCAAACGTCTGCAGATAGCTCGCAGGCAGAAAGAGCTAGCCTGGAAAGCTGTTGCTCAGCCTCATCTGCCCATGGCACTGCTCGCACAGAGGCACAGAGACTGGGGCTGCTTGCTTGTTTTGCCCCCTCAAACTTCAAACGTAGCTTAGGTGGTCCGTGCCGGGCGCCTCCGGCAGCCCTGCTCCCAAAATGCGAACGTCTGCAGATAGCTCGCAGGCAGAAAGAGCTAGCCTGGAAAGCTGTTGCTCAGCCTCATCTGCCCATGGCACTGCTCGCACAGAGGCACAGAGACTGGGGCTGCTTGCTTGTCTTGTCCCCTCAAACTTCAAACGTAGCTTAGGTGGTCCGTGCCGGGCGACTCCGGCAGCCTTCCTCCGAAAATCCAAACGTCTGCAGATAGCTCGCAGCCAGAAAGAGCTAGCCTGGAAAGCTGTTGCTCAGCCTCATCTGCCCATGGCACTGCTCGCACAGAGGCACAGAGACTGGGGCTGCTTGCTTGTCTTGCCCCCTCAAACTTCAAACGTAGCTTAGGTGGTCTGTGTCGGGCGCCTCCGGCAGCCCTGCTCCGAAAATGCAAACGTCTGCAGATAGCTCGCAGGCAGAAAGAGCTAGCCTGGAAAGCTGTTGCTCAGCCTCATCTGCCCATGGCACTGCTCGCACAGAGGCACAGAGACTGGGGCTGCTTGCTTGTCTTGTCCCCTCAAACTTCAAACGTAGCTTTGGTGGTCCGTGCCGGGCGCATCCGGCAGCCCTGCTCCGAAAATCCAAACGTCTGCAGATAGCTCACAGGCAGAAAGAGCTAGCCTGGAAAGCTGTTGCTCAGCCTCATCTGCCCATGGCACTGCTCGCACAGAGGCACAGAGACTGGGGCTGCTTGCTTGTTTTGCCCCCTCAAACTTCAAACGTAGCTTAGGTCGTCCGTGCCGGGCGCCTCCGGCAGCCCTGCTCCGAAAATTCGAACGTCTGCAGATAGCTCACAGGCAGAAAGAGCTAGCCTGGAAAGCTGTTGCTCAGCCTCATCTGCCCATGGCACTGCTCGCACAGAGGCACAGAGACTGGGGCTGCTTGCTTGTCTTGTCCCCTCAAACTTCAAACGTAGCTTAGGTGGTCCGTGCCGGGCGATTCCGGCAGCCTTCCTCCGAAAATCCAAACATCTGCAGATAGCTCGCAGCCAGAAAGAGCTAGCCTGGAAAGCTGTTGCTCAGCCTCATCTGCCCATGGCACTGCTCGCACAGAGGCACAGAGACTGGGGCTGCTTGCTTGTCTTGCCCCCTCAAACTTCAAACGTAGCTTAGGTGGTCTGTGCCGGGCGCCTCCGGCAGCCCTGCTCCGAAAATGCAAACGTCTGCAGATAGCTCGCAGGCAGAAAGAGCTAGCCTGGAAAGCTGTTGCTCAGCCTCATCTGCCCATGGCACTGCTCGCACAGAGGCACAGAGACTGGGGCTGCTTGCTTGTCTTGTCCCCTCAAACTTCAAACGTAGCTTTGGTGGTCCGTGCCGGGCGCATCCGGCAGCCCTGCTCCGAAAATCCAAACGTCTGCAGATAGCTCACAGGCAGAAAGAGCTAGCCTGGAAAGCTGTTGCTCAGCCTCATCTGCCCATGGCACTGCTCGCACAGAGGCACAGAGACTGGGGCTGCTTGCTTGTTTTGCCCCCTCAAACTTCAAACGTAGCTTAGGTCGTCCGTGCCGGGCGCCTCCGGCAGCCCTGCTCCGAAAATTCGAACGTCTGCAGATAGCTCACAGGCAGAAAGAGCTAGCCTGGAAAGCTGTTGCTCAGCCTCATCTGCCCATGGCACTGCTCGCACAGAGGCACAGAGACTGGGGCTGCTTGCTTGTCTTGTCCCCTCAAACTTCAAACGTAGCTTAGGTGGTCCGTGCCGGGCGCCTCCGGCAGCCCTGCTCCGAAAATTCGAACGTCTGCAGATAGCTCGCAGGCAGAAAGAGCTAGCCTGGAAAGCTGTTGCTCAGCCTCATCTGCCCATGGCACTGCTCGCACAGAGGCACAGAGACTGGGGCTGCTTGCTTGTCTTGTCCCCTCAAACTTCAAACGTAGCTTAGGTGGTCCGTGCCGGGCGCCTCCGGCAGCCCTGCTCCGAAAATGCAAACGTCTGCAGGTAGATCGCAGGCAGAAAGAGCTAGCCTGGAAAGCTGTTGCTCCGCCTCATCTGCCCATGGCACTGCTCGCACAGAGGCACAGAGACTGGGGCTGCTTGCTTGTTTTGCCCCCTCAAACTTCAAACGTAGCTTAGGTCGTCCGTGCCGGGCGCATCCGGCAGCCCTGCTCCGAAAATGCAAACGTCTGCAGATAGCTCGCAGGCAGAAAGAGCTAGCCTGGAAAGCTGTTGCTCAGCCTCATCTGCCCATGGCACTGCTCGCACAGAGGCACAGAGACTGGGGCTGCTTGCTTGTCTTGTCCCCTCAAACTTCAAACGTAGCTTAGGTGGTCTGTGCCGGGCGCCTCCGGCAGCCCTGCTCCGAAAATGCAAACGTCTGCAGATAGCTCGCAGGCAGAAAGAGCTAGCCTGGAAAGCTGTTGCTCAGCCTCATCTGCCCATGGCACTGCTCGCACAGAGGCACAGAGACTGGGGCTGCTTGCTTGTCTTGTCCCCTCAAACTTCAAACGTAGCTTAGGTGGTCCGTGCCGGGCGCCTCCGGCAGCCCTGCTCCGAAAATTCGAACGTCTGCAGATAGCTCGCAGGCAGAAAGAGCTAGCCTGGAAAGCTGTTGCTCAGCCTCATCTGCCCATGGCACTACTCGCACAGAGGCACAGAGACTGAGGCTGCTTGCTTGTCTTGCCCCCTCAAACTTCAAACGTAGCTTAGGTGGTCCGTGCCGTGCGCCTCCGGCAGCCCTGCTCCGAAAATGCGAACGTCTGCAGATAGCTCGCAGGCAGAAAGAGCTAGCCTGGAAAACTGTTGCTCAGCCTCATCTGCCCATGGCACTGCTCGCACAGAGGCACAGAGACTGGGGCTGCTTGCTTGTCTTGTCCCCTCAAACTTCAAACGTAGCTTAGGTGGTCTGTGCCGGGCGCCTCCGGCAGCCCTGCTCCGAAAATGCGAACGTCTGCAGATAGCTCGCAGGCAGAAAGAGCTAGCCTGGAAAGCTGTTGCTCAGCCTCATCTGCCCATGGCACTGCTCACACAGAGGCACAGAGACTGGGGCTGCTTGCTTGTCTTGCTCCCTCAAACTTCAAACGTAGCTTAGGTGGTCCGTGCCGGGCGCCTCCGGCAGCCCTGCTCCAAAAATGCGAACGTCTGCAGATAGCTCGCAGGCAGAAAGAGCTAGCCTGGAAAGCTGTTGCTCCGCCTCATCTGCCCATGGCACTGCTCGCACAGAGGCACAGAGACTGGGGCTGCTTGCTTGTTTTGCCCCCTCAAACTTCAAACGTAGCTTAGGTGGTCCGTGCCGGGCGCATCCGGCAGCCCTGCTCCGAAAATGCGAACGTCTGCAGATAGCTCGCAGGCAGAAAGAGCTAGCCTGGAAAGCTGTTGCTCAGCCTCATCTGCCCATGGCACTGCTCGCACAGAGGCACAGAGACTGGGGCTGCTTGCTTGTCTTGTCCCCTCAAACTTCAAACGTAGCTTAGGTGGTCCGTGCCGGGCGCCTCCGGCAGCCCTGCTCCGAAAATGCGAACGTCTGCAGATAGCTCGCAGGCAGAAAGAGCTAGCCTGGAAAGCTGTTGCTCAGCCTCATCTGCCCATGGCACTGCTCGCACAGAGGCACAGAGACTGGGGCTGCTTGCTTGTCTTGTCCCCTCAAACTTCAAACGTAGCTTAGGTGGTCTGTGCCGGGCGCCTCCGGCAGCCCTGCTCCGAAAATGCGAACGTCTGCAGATAGCTCGCAGGCAGAAAGAGCTAGCCTGGAAAGCTGTTGCTCAGCCTCATCTGCCCATGGCACTGCTCGCACAGAGGCACAGAGACTGGGGCTGCTTGCTTGTCTTGTCCCCTCAAACTTCAAACGTAACTTAGGTGGTCCGTGCCGGGCGCCTCCGGCAGCCCTGCTCCGAAAATGCAAACGTCTGCAGATAGCTCGCAGGCAGAAAGAGCTAGCCTGGAAAGCTGTTGCTCAGCCTCATCTGCCCATGGCACTGCTCGCACAGAGGCACAGAGACTGGGGCTGCTTGCTTGTCTTGTCCCCTCAAACTTCAAATGTAGCTTAGGTGGTCCGTGCCGGGCGCCTCCGGCAGCCTTGCTCCGAAAATGCGAACGTCTGCAGATAGCTTGCAGGCAGAAAGAGCTAGCCTGGAAAGCTGTTGCTCCGCCCCATCTGCCCATGGCACTGCTCGCACAGAGGCACAGAGACTGGGGCTGCTTGCTTGTCTTGTCCCCTCAAACTTCAAACGTAACTTAGGTGGTCCGTGCCGGGCGCCTCCGGCAGCCTTGCTCCGAAAATCAAAACGTCTGCAGATAGCTCGCAGGCAGAAAGAGCTAGCCTGGAAAGCTGTTGCTCAGCCTCATCTGCCCATGGCACTGCTCGCACAGAGGCACAGAGACTGGGGCTGCTTGCTTGTCTTGCCCCCTCAAACTTCAAACGTAGCTTAGGTGGTCCGTGCCGGGCGCCTCCGGCAGCCCTGCTCCGAAAATGCAAACGTCTGCAGATAGCTCGCAGGCAGAAAGAGCTAGCCTGGAAAGCTGTTGCTCAGCCTCATCTGCCCATGGCACTGCTCGCACAGAGGCACAGAGACTGGGGCTGCTTGCTTGTCTTGTCCCCTCAAACTTCAAACGTAGCTTTGGTGGTCCGTGCCGGGCGCCTCCGGCAGCCCTGCTCCGAAAATGCAAACGTCTGCAGATAGCTCGCAGGCAGAAAGAGCTAGCCTGGAAAGCTGTTGCTCCGCCTCATCTGCCCATGGCACTGCTCGCACAGAGGCACAGAGACTGGGGCTGCTTGCTTGTTTTGCCCCCTCAAACTTCAAACGTAGCTTAGGTGGTCCGTGCCGGGCGCATCCGGCAGCCCTGCTCCGAAAATGCGAACGTCTGCAGATAGCTCGCAGGCAGAAAGAGCTAGCCTGGAAAGCTGTTGCTCAGCCTCATCTGCCCATGGCACTGCTCGCACAGAGGCACAGAGACTGGGGCTGCTTGCTTGTCTTGTCCCCTCAAACTTCAAACGTAGCTTAGGTGGTCCGTGCCGGGCGCCTCCGACAGCCCTGCTCCGAAAATGCGAACGTCTGCAGATAGCTCGCAGGCAGAAAGAGCTAGCCTGGAAAGCTGTTGCTCAGCCTCATCTGCCCATGGCACTGCTCGCACAGAGGCACAGAGACTGGGGCTGCTTGCTTGTCTTGTCCCCTCAAACTTCAAACGTAGCTTAGGTGGTCTGTGCCGGGCGCCTCCGGCAGCCCTGCTCCGAAAATGCGAACGTCTGCAGATAGCTCGCAGGCAGAAAGAGCTAGCCTGGAAAGCTGTTGCTCAGCCTCATCTGCCCATGGCACTGCTCGCACAGAGGCACAGAGACTGGGGCTGCTTGCTTGTCTTGTCCCCTCAAACTTCAAACGTAACTTAGGTGGTCCGTGCCGGGCGCCTCCGGCAGCCCTGCTCCGAAAATGCGAACGTCTGCAGATAGCTTGCAGGCAGAAAGAGCTAGCCTGGAAAGCTGTTGCTCCGCCCCATCTGCCCATGGCACTGCTCGCACAGAGGCACAGAGACTGGGGCTGCTTGCTTGTCTTGTCCCCTCAAACTTCAAACGTAACTTAGGTGGTCCGTGCCGGGCGCCTCCGGCAGCCTTGCTCCGAAAATCAAAACGTCTGCAGATAGCTCGCAGCCAGAAAGAGCTAGCCTGGAAAGCTGTTGCTCAGCCTCATCTGCCCATGGCACTGCTCGCACAGAGGCACAGAGACTGGGGCTGCTTGCTTGTCTTGCCCCCTCAAACTTCAAACGTAGCTTAGGTGGTCCGTGCCGGGCGCCTCCGGCAGCCCTGCTCCGAAAATGCAAACGTCTGCAGATAGCTCGCAGGCAGAAAGAGCTAGCCTGGAAAGCTGTTGCTCAGCCTCATCTGCCCATGGCACTGCTCGCACAGAGGCACAGAGACTGGGGCTGCTTGCTTGTCTTGTCCCCTCAAACTTCAAACGTAGCTTTGGTGGTCCGTGCCGGGCGCCTCCGGCAGCCCTGCTCCGAAAATGCGAACGTCTGCAGATAGCTCGCAGGCAGAAAGAGCTAGCCTGGAAAGCTGTTGCTCAGCCTCATCTGCCCATGGCACTGCTCGCACAGAGGCACAGAGACTGGGGCTGCTTGCTTGTCTTGTCCCCTCAAACTTCAAACGTAGCTTAGGTGGTCCGTGCCGGGCGCCTCCGGCAGCCCTGCTCCGAAAATGCGAACGTCTGCAGATAGCTCGCAGGCAGAAAGAGCTAGCCTGGAAAGCTGTTGCTCAGCCTCATCTGCCCATGGCACTGCTCGCACAGAGGCACAGAGACTGGGGCTGCTTGCTTGTCTTGTCCCCTCAAACTTCAAACGTAGCTTAGGTGGTCTGTGCCGGGCGCCTCCGGCAGCCCTGCTCCGAAAATGCGAACGTCTGCAGATAGCTCGCAGGCAGAAAGAGCTAGCCTGGAAAGCTGTTGCTCAGCCTCATCTGCCCATGGCACTGCTCGCACAGAGGCACAGAGACTGGGGCTGCTTGCTTGTCTTGTCCCCTCAAACTTCAAACGTAGCTTAGGTGGTCTGTGCCGGGCGCCTCCGGCAGCCCTGCTCCGAAAATGCAAACGTCTGCAGATAGCTCGCAGGCAGAAAGAGCTAGCCTGGAAAGCTGTTGCTCAGCCTCATCTGCCCATGGCACTGCTCGCACAGAGGCACAGAGACTGGGGCTGCTTGCTTGTCTTGTCCCCTCAAACTTCAAACGTAACTTAGGTGGTCCGTGCCGGGCGCCTCCGGCAGCCCTGCTCCGAAAATGCAAACGTCTGCAGATAGCTCGCAGGCAGAAAGAGCTAGCCTGGAAAGCTGTTGCTCAGCCTCATCTGCCCATGGCACTGCTCGCACAGAGGCACAGAGACTGGGGCTGCTTGCTTGTCTTGTCCCCTCAAACTTCAAACGTAGCTTAGGTGGTCCGTGCCGGGCGCCTCCGGCAGCCCTGCTCCGAAAATGCGAACGTCTGCAGATAGCTTGCAGGCAGAAAGAGCTAGCCTGGAAAGCTGTTGCTCCGCCCCATCTGCCCATGGCACTGCTCGCACAGAGGCACAGAGACTGGGGCTGCTTGCTTGTCTTGCCCCCTCAAACTTCAAACGTAACTTAGGTGGTCCGTGCCGGGCGCCTCCGGCAGCCTTGCTCCGAAAATCAAAACGTCTGCAGATAGCTCGCAGGCAGAAAGAGCTAGCCTGGAAAGCTGTTGCTCAGCCTCATCTGCCCATGGCACTGCTCGCACAGAGGCACAGAGACTGGGGCTGCTTGCTTGTCTTGCCCCCTCAAACTTCAAACGTAGCTTAGGTGGTCCGTGCCGGGCGCCTCCGGCAGCCCTGCTCCGAAAATGCAAACGTCTGCAGATAGCTCGCAGGCAGAAAGAGCTAGCCTGGAAAGCTGTTGCTCAGCCTCATCTGCCCATGGCACTGCTCGCACAGAGGCACAGAGACTGGGGCTGCTTGCTTGTCTTGTCCCCTCAAACTTCAAACGTAGCTTTGGTGGTCCGTGCCGGGCGCCTCCGGCAGCCCTGCTCCGAAAATGCAAACGTCTGCAGATAGCTCGCAGGCAGAAAGAGCTAGCCTGGAAAGCTGTTGCTCAGCCTCATCTGCCCATGGCACTGCTCACACAGAGGCACAGAGACTGGGGCTGCTTGCTTGTTTTGCCCCCTCAAACTTCAAACGTAGCTTAGGTCGTCCGTGCCGGGCGCCTCCGGCAGCCCTGCTCCGAAAATGCGAACGTCTGCAGATAGCTCGCAGGCAGAAAGAGCTAGCCTGGAAAGCTGTTGCTCAGCCTCATCTGCCCATGGCACTGCTCGCACAGAGGCACAGAGACTGAGGCTGCTTGCTTGTCTTGTCCCCTCAAACTTCAAACGTAGCTTAGGTGGTCTGTGCCGGGCGCCTCCGGCAGCCCTGCTCCGAAAATGCAAACGTCTGCAGATAGCTCGCAGGCAGAAAGAGCTAGCCTGGAAAGCTGTTGCTCAGCCTCATCTGCCCATGGCACTGCTCGCACAGAGGCACAGAGACTGGGGCTACTTGCTTGTCTTGTCCCCTCAAACTTCAAACGTAGCTTAGGTGGTCCGTGCCAGGCGCCTCCGGCAGCCCTGCTCCGAAAATGCGAACGTCTGCAGGCAGCTCGCAGGCAGAAAGTGCTAGCCTGGAAAGCTGTTGCTCCGCCTCATCTGCCCATGGCACTGCTCGCACAGAGGCACAGAGACTGGGGCTGCTTGCTTGTTTTGCCCCCTCAAACTTCAAACGTAGCTTAGGTGGTCCGTGCCGGGCGCCTCCGGCAGCCCTGCTCCGAAAATGCGAACGTCTGCAGATAGCTCGCAGGCAGAAAGAGCTAGCCTGGAAAGCTGTTGCTCAGCCTCATCTGCCCATGGCACTGCTCGCACAGAGGCACAGAGACTGGGGCTGCTTGCTTGTCTTGTCCCCTCAAACTTCAAACGTAGCTTAGGTGGTCCGTGTGGGCGCCTCCGGCAGCCCTGCTCCGAAAATCCAAACGTCTGCAGATAGCTCGCAGGCAGAAAGAGCTAGCCTGGAAAGCTGTTGCTCAGCCTCATCTGCCCATGGCACTGCTCACACAGGGGCACAGAGACTGGGGCTGCTTGCTTGTCTTGCCCCCTCAAACTTCAAACGTAGCTTAGGTGGTCTGTGCCGGGCGCCTCCGGCAGCCCTGCTCCGAAAATGCAAACGTCTGCAGATAGCTCGCAGGCAGAAACAGCTAGCCTGGAAAGCTGTTGCTCAGCCTCATCTGCCCATGGCACTGCTCGCACAGAGGCACAGAGACTGTGGCTGCTTGCTTGTCTTGTCCCCTCAAACTTCAAACGTAGCTTTGGTGGTCCGTGCCGGGCGCATCCGGCAGCCCTGCTCCGAAAATCCAAACGTCTGCAGATAGCTCGCAGGCAGAAAGAGCTAGCCTGGAAAGCTGTTGCTCAGCCTCATCTGCCCATGGCACTGCTCGCACAGAGGCACAGAGACTGGGGCTGCTTGCTTGTTTTGCCCCCTCAAACTTCAAACGTAGCTTAGGTGGTCCGTGCCGGGCGCCTCCGGCAGCCCTGCTCCGAAAATTCGAAGGTCTGCAGATAGCTCGCAGGCAGAAAGAGCTAGCCTGGAAAGCTGTTGCTCAGCCTCATCTGCCCATGGCACTGCTCGCACAGAGGCACAGAGACTGGGGCTGCTTGCTTGTCTTGTCCCCTCAAACTTCAAACGTAACTTAGGTGGTCCGTGACGGGCGCATCCGGCAGCCCTGCTCCGAAAATGCAAACGTCTGCAGATAGCTCGCAGGCAGAAAGAGCTAGCCTGGAAAGCTGTTGCTCAGCCTCATCTGCCCATGGCACTGCTCGCACAGAGGCACAGAGACTGGGGCTGCTTGCTTGTCTTGTCCCCTCAAACTTCAAATGTAGCTTAGGTGGTCCGTGCTATTCGCCTCCGGCAGCCCTGCTCCGAAAATGCGAACGTCTGCAGATAGCTCGCAGGCAGAAAGAGCTAGCCTGGAAAGCTGTTGCTCAGCCTCATCTGCCCATGGCACTGCTCACACAGAGGCACAGAGACTGGGGCTGCTTGCTTGTTTTGCCCCCTCAAACTTCAAACGTAGCTTAGGTCGTCCGTGCCGGGCGCCTCCGGCAGCCCTGCTCCGAAAATGCGAACGTCTGCAGATAGCTCGCAGGCAGAAAGAGCTAGCCTGGAAAACTGTTGCTCAGCCTCATCTGCCCATGGCACTGCTCGCACAGAGGCACAGAGACTGGGGCTGCTTGCTTGTCTTGTCCCCTCAAACTTCAAACGTAGCTTAGGTGGTCTGTGCCGGGCGCCTCCGGCAGCCCTGCTCCGAAAATGCAAACGTCTGCAGATAGCTCGCAGGCAGAAAGAGCTAGCCTGGAAAGCTGTTGCTCAGCCTCATCTGCCCATGGCACTGCTCGCACAGAGGCACAGAGACTGGGGCTGCTTGCTTGTCTTGTCCCCTCAAACTTCAAACGTAGCTTAGGTGGTCCGTGCCGGGCGCATCCGGCAGCCCTGCTCCGAAAATGCGAACGTCTGCAGATAGCTCGCAGGCAGAAAGAGCTAGCCTGGAAAGCTGTTGCTCAGCCTCATCTGCCCATGGCACTGCTCACACAGAGGCACAGAGACTGGGGCTGCTTGCTTGTTTTGCCCCCTCAAACTTCAAACGTAGCTTAGGTCGTCCGTGCCGGGCGCCTCCGGCAGCCCTGCTCCGAAAATGCGAACGTCTGCAGATAGCTCGCAGGCAGAAAGAGCTAGCCTGGAAAGCTGTTGCTCAGCCTCATCTGCCCATGGCACTGCTCGCACAGAGGCACAGAGACTGAGGCTGCTTGCTTGTCTTGTCCCCTCAAACTTCAAACGTAGCTTAGGTGGTCTGTGCCGGGCGCCTCCGGCAGCCCTGCTCCGAAAATGCAAACGTCTGCAGATAGCTCGCAGGCAGAAAGAGCTAGCCTGGAAAGCTGTTGCTCAGCCTCATCTGCCCATGGCACTGCTCGCACAGAGGCACAGAGACTGGGGCTGCTTGCTTGTTTTGCCCCCTCAAACTTCAAACGTAGCTTAGGTGGTCCGTGCCGGGCGCCTCCGGCAGCCCTGCTCCGAAAATTCGAAGGTCTGCAGATAGCTCGCAGGCAGAAAGAGCTAGCCTGGAAAGCTGTTGCTCAGCCTCATCTGCCCATGGCACTGCTCGCACAGAGGCACAGAGACTGGGGCTGCTTGCTTGTCTTGTCCCCTCAAACTTCAAACGTAACTTAGGTGGTCCGTGACGGGCGCATCCGGCAGCCCTGCTCCGAAAATGCAAACGTCTGCAGATAGCTCGCAGGCAGAAAGAGCTAGCCTGGAAAGCTGTTGCTCAGCCTCATCTGCCCATGGCACTGCTCGCACAGAGGCACAGAGACTGGGGCTGCTTGCTTGTCTTGTCCCCTCAAACTTCAAATGTAGCTTAGGTGGTCCGTGCTATTCGCCTCCGGCAGCCCTGCTCCGAAAATGCGAACGTCTGCAGATAGCTCGCAGGCAGAAAGAGCTAGCCTGGAAAGCTGTTGCTCAGCCTCATCTGCCCATGGCACTGCTCACACAGAGGCACAGAGACTGGGGCTGCTTGCTTGTTTTGCCCCCTCAAACTTCAAACGTAGCTTAGGTGGTCCGTGCCGGGCGCCTCCGGCAGCCCTGCTCCCAAAATGCGAACGTCTGCAGATAGCTCGCAGGCAGAAAGAGCTAGCCTGGAAAGCTGTTGCTCAGCCTCATCTGCCCATGGCACTGCTCGCACAGAGGCACAGAGACTGGGGCTGCTTGCTTGTCTTGTCCCCTCAAACTTCAAACGTAGCTTAGGTGGTCCGTGTGGGCGCCTCCGGCAGCCCTGCTCCGAAAATCCAAACGTCTGCAGATAGCTCGCAGGCAGAAAGAGCTAGCCTGGAAAGCTGTTGCTCAGCCTCATCTGCCCATGGCACTGCTCACACAGGGGCACAGAGACTGGGGCTGCTTGCTTGTCTTGCCCCCTCAAACTTCAAACGTAGCTTAGGTGGTCTGTGCCGGGCGCCTCCGGCAGCCCTGCTCCGAAAATGCAAACGTCTGCAGATAGCTCGCAGGCAGAAACAGCTAGCCTGGAAAGCTGTTGCTCAGCCTCATCTGCCCATGGCACTGCTCGCACAGAGGCACAGAGACTGTGGCTGCTTGCTTGTCTTGTCCCCTCAAACTTCAAACGTAGCTTTGGTGGTCCGTGCCGGGCGCATCCGGCAGCCCTGCTCCGAAAATCCAAACGTCTGCAGATAGCTCGCAGGCAGAAAGAGCTAGCCTGGAAAGCTGTTGCTCAGCCTCATCTGCCCATGGCACTGCTCGCACAGAGGCACAGAGACTGGGGCTGCTTGCTTGTTTTGCCCCCTCAAACTTCAAACGTAGCTTAGGTGGTCCGTGCCGGGCGCCTCCGGCAGCCCTGCTCCGAAAATTCGAAGGTCTGCAGATAGCTCGCAGGCAGAAAGAGCTAGCCTGGAAAGCTGTTGCTCAGCCTCATCTGCCCATGGCACTGCTCGCACAGAGGCACAGAGACTGGGGCTGCTTGCTTGTCTTGTCCCCTCAAACTTCAAACGTAACTTAGGTGGTCCGTGACGGGCGCATCCGGCAGCCCTGCTCCGAAAATGCAAACGTCTGCAGATAGCTCGCAGGCAGAAAGAGCTAGCCTGGAAAGCTGTTGCTCAGCCTCATCTGCCCATGGCACTGCTCGCACAGAGGCACAGAGACTGGGGCTGCTTGCTTGTCTTGTCCCCTCAAACTTCAAATGTAGCTTAGGTGGTCCGTGCTATTCGCCTCCGGCAGCCCTGCTCCGAAAATGCGAACGTCTGCAGATAGCTCGCAGGCAGAAAGAGCTAGCCTGGAAAGCTGTTGCTCAGCCTCATCTGCCCATGGCACTGCTCGCACAGAGGCACAGAGACTGGGGCTGCTTGCTTGTTTTGCCCCCTCAAACTTCAAACGTAGCTTAGGTGGTCCGTGCCGGGCGCCTCCGGCAGCCCTGCTCCCAAAATGCGAACGTCTGCAGATAGCTCGCAGGCAGAAAGAGCTAGCCTGGAAAGCTGTTGCTCAGCCTCATCTGCCCATGGCACTGCTCGCACAGAGGCACAGAGACTGGGGCTGCTTGCTTGTCTTGTCCCCTCAAACTTCAAACGTAGCTTAGGTGGTCCGTGTGGGCGCCTCCGGCAGCCCTGCTCCGAAAATCCAAACGTCTGCAGATAGCTCGCAGGCAGAAAGAGCTAGCCTGGAAAGCTGTTGCTCAGCCTCATCTGCCCATGGCACTGCTCACACAGGGGCACAGAGACTGGGGCTGCTTGCTTGTCTTGCCCCCTCAAACTTCAAACGTAGCTTAGGTGGTCTGTGCCGGGCGCCTCCGGCAGCCCTGCTCCGAAAATGCAAACGTCTGCAGATAGCTCGCAGGCAGAAACAGCTAGCCTGGAAAGCTGTTGCTCAGCCTCATCTGCCCATGGCACTGCTCGCACAGAGGCACAGAGACTGTGGCTGCTTGCTTGTCTTGTCCCCTCAAACTTCAAACGTAGCTTTGGTGGTCCGTGCCGGGCGCATCCGGCAGCCCTGCTCCGAAAATCCAAACGTCTGCAGATAGCTCGCAGGCAGAAAGAGCTAGCCTGGAAAGCTGTTGCTCAGCCTCATCTGCCCATGGCACTGCTCGCACAGAGGCACAGAGACTGGGGCTGCTTGCTTGTTTTGCCCCCTCAAACTTCAAACGTAGCTTAGGTGGTCCGTGCCGGGCGCCTCCGGCAGCCCTGCTCCGAAAATTCGAAGGTCTGCAGATAGCTCGCAGGCAGAAAGAGCTAGCCTGGAAAGCTGTTGCTCAGCCTCATCTGCCCATGGCACTGCTCGCACAGAGGCACAGAGACTGGGGCTGCTTGCTTGTCTTGTCCCCTCAAACTTCAAACGTAACTTAGGTGGTCCGTGCCGGGCGCCTCCGGCAGCCCTGCTCCGAAAATGCAAACGTCTGCAGATAGCTCGCAGGCAGAAAGAGCTAGCCTGGAAAGCTGTTGCTCAGCCTCATCTGCCCATGGCACTGCTCGCACAGAGGCACAGAGACTGGGGCTGCTTGCTTGTCTTGTCCCCTCAAACTTCAAATGTAGCTTAGGTGGTCCGTGCTATTCGCCTCCGGCAGCCCTGCTCCGAAAATGCGAACGTCTGCAGATAGCTCGCAGGCAGAAAGAGCTAGCCTGGAAAGCTGTTGCTCAGCCTCATCTGCCCATGGCACTGCTCACACAGAGGCACAGAGACTGGGGCTGCTTGCTTGTTTTGCCCCCTCAAACTTCAAACGTAGCTTAGGTGGTCCGTGCCGGGCGCCTCCGGCAGCCCTGCTCCCAAAATGCGAACGTCTGCAGATAGCTCGCAGGCAGAAAGAGCTAGCCTGGAAAGCTGTTGCTCAGCCTCATCTGCCCATGGCACTGCTCGCACAGAGGCACAGAGACTGGGGCTGCTTGCTTGTCTTGTCCCCTCAAACTTCAAACGTAGCTTAGGTGGTCCGTGTGGGCGCCTCCGGCAGCCCTGCTCCGAAAATCCAAACGTCTGCAGATAGCTCGCAGGCAGAAAGAGCTAGCCTGGAAAGCTGTTGCTCAGCCTCATCTGCCCATGGCACTGCTCACACAGGGGCACAGAGACTGGGGCTGCTTGCTTGTCTTGCCCCCTCAAACTTCAAACGTAGCTTAGGTGGTCTGTGCCGGGCGCCTCCGGCAGCCCTGCTCCGAAAATGCAAACGTCTGCAGATAGCTCGCAGGCAGAAACAGCTAGCCTGGAAAGCTGTTGCTCAGCCTCATCTGCCCATGGCACTGCTCGCACAGAGGCACAGAGACTGTGGCTGCTTGCTTGTCTTGTCCCCTCAAACTTCAAACGTAGCTTTGGTGGTCCGTGCCGGGCGCATCCGGCAGCCCTGCTCCGAAAATCCAAACGTCTGCAGATAGCTCGCAGGCAGAAAGAGCTAGCCTGGAAAGCTGTTGCTCAGCCTCATCTGCCCATGGCACTGCTCGCACAGAGGCACAGAGACTGGGGCTGCTTGCTTGTTTTGCCCCCTCAAACTTCAAACGTAGCTTAGGTGGTCCGTGCCGGGCGCCTCCGGCAGCCCTGCTCCGAAAATTCGAAGGTCTGCAGATAGCTCGCAGGCAGAAAGAGCTAGCCTGGAAAGCTGTTGCTCAGCCTCATCTGCCCATGGCACTGCTCGCACAGAGGCACAGAGACTGGGGCTGCTTGCTTGTCTTGTCCCCTCAAACTTCAAACGTAGCTTAGGTGGTCCGTGACGGGCGCATCCGGCAGCCCTGCTCCGAAAATGCAAACGTCTGCAGATAGCTCGCAGGCAGAAAGAGCTAGCCTGGAAAGCTGTTGCTCAGCCTCATCTGCCCATGGCACTGCTCGCACAGAGGCACAGAGACTGGGGCTGCTTGCTTGTCTTGTCCCCTCAAACTTCAAATGTAGCTTAGGTGGTCCGTGCTATTCGCCTCCGGCAGCCCTGCTCCGAAAATGCGAACGTCTGCAGATAGCTCGCAGGCAGAAAGAGCTAGCCTGGAAAGCTGTTGCTCAGCCTCATCTGCCCATGGCACTGCTCACACAGAGGCACAGAGACTGGGGCTGCTTGCTTGTTTTGCCCCCTCAAACTTCAAACGTAGCTTAGGTCGTCCGTGCCGGGCGCCTCCGGCAGCCCTGCTCCGAAAATGCGAACGTCTGCAGATAGCTCGCAGGCAGAAAGAGCTAGCCTGGAAAACTGTTGCTCAGCCTCATCTGCCCATGGCACTGCTCGCACAGAGGCACAGAGACTGGGGCTGCTTGCTTGTCTTGTCCCCTCAAACTTCAAACGTAGCTTAGGTGGTCTGTGCCGGGCGCCTCCGGCAGCCCTGCTCCGAAAATGCAAACGTCTGCAGATAGCTCGCAGGCAGAAAGAGCTAGCCTGGAAAGCTGTTGCTCAGCCTCATCTGCCCATGGCACTGCTCGCACAGAGGCACAGAGACTGGGGCTGATTGCTTGTCTTGTCCCCTCAAACTTCAAACGTAGCTTAGGTGGTCCGTGCCGGGCGCATCCGGCAGCCCTGCTCCGAAAATGCGAACGTCTGCAGATAGCTCGCAGGCAGAAAGAGCTAGCCTGGAAAGCTGTTGCTCAGCCTCATCTGCCCATGGCACTGCTCACACAGAGGCACAGAGACTGGGGCTGCTTGCTTGTTTTGCCCCCTCAAACTTCAAACGTAACTTAGGTCGTCCGTGCCGGGCGCCTCCGGCAGCCCTGCTCCGAAAATGCGAACGTCTGCAGATAGCTCGCAGGCAGAAAGAGCTAGCCTGGAAAGCTGTTGCTCAGCCTCATCTGCCCATGGCACTGCTCGCACAGAGGCACAGAGACTGAGGCTGCTTGCTTGTCTTGTCCCCTCAAACTTCAAACGTAGCTTAGGTGGTCTGTGCCGGGCGCCTCCGGCAGCCCTGCTCCGAAAATGCAAACGTCTGCAGATAGCTCGCAGGCAGAAAGAGCTAGCCTGGAAAGCTGTTGCTCAGCCTCATCTGCCCATGGCACTGCTCGCACAGAGGCACAGAGACTGGGGCTGCTTGCTTGTCTTGTCCCCTCAAACTTCAAACGTAGCTTAGGTGGTCCGTGCCAGGCGCCTCCGGCAGCCCTGCTCCGAAAATGCGAACGTCTGCAGGTAGCTCGCAGGCAGAAAGTGCTAGCCTGGAAAGCTGTTGCTCCGCCTCATCTGCCCATGGCACTGCTCGCACAGAGGCACAGAGACTGGGGCTGCTTGCTTGTTTTGCCCCCTCAAACTTCAAATGTAGCTTAGGTGGTCCGTGCCGGGCGCCTCCGGCAGCCCTGCTCCCAAAATGCGAACGTCTGCAGATAGCTCGCAGGCAGAAAGAGCTAGCCTGGAAAGCTGTTGCTCAGCCTCATCTGCCCATGGCACTGCTCGCACAGAGGCACAGAGACTGGGGCTGCTTGCTTGTCTTGTCCCCTCAAACTTCAAACGTAGCTTAGGTGGTCCGTGTGGGCGCCTCCGGCAGCCCTGCTCCGAAAATCCAAACGTCTGCAGATAGCTCGCAGGCAGAAAGAGCTAGCCTGGAAAGCTGTTGCTCAGCCTCATCTGCCCATGGCACTGCTCACACAGGGGCACAGAGACTGGGGCTGCTTGCTTGTCTTGCCCCCTCAAACTTCAAACGTAGCTTAGGTGGTCTGTGCCGGGCGCCTCCGGCAGCCCTGCTCCGAAAATGCAAACGTCTGCAGATAGCTCGCAGGCAGAAACAGCTAGCCTGGAAAGCTGTTGCTCAGCCTCATCTGCCCATGGCACTGCTCGCACAGAGGCACAGAGACTGTGGCTGCTTGCTTGTCTTGTCCCCTCAAACTTCAAACGTAGCTTTGGTGGTCCGTGCCGGGCGCATCCGGCAGCCCTGCTCCGAAAATCCAAACGTCTGCAGATAGCTCGCAGGCAGAAAGAGCTAGCCTGGAAAGCTGTTGCTCAGCCTCATCTGCCCATGGCACTGCTCGCACAGAGGCACAGAGACTGGGGCTGCTTGCTTGTTTTGCCCCCTCAAACTTCAAACGTAGCTTAGGTGGTCCGTGCCGGGCGCCTCCGGCAGCCCTGCTCCGAAAATTCGAAGGTCTGCAGATAGCTCGCAGGCAGAAAGAGCTAGCCTGGAAAGCTGTTGCTCAGCCTCATCTGCCCATGGCACTGCTCGCACAGAGGCACAGAGACTGGGGCTGCTTGCTTGTCTTGTCCCCTCAAACTTCAAACGTAACTTAGGTGGTCCGTGACGGGCGCATCCGGCAGCCCTGCTCCGAAAATGCAAACGTCTGCAGATAGCTCGCAGGCAGAAAGAGCTAGCCTGGAAAGCTGTTGCTCAGCCTCATCTGCCCATGGCACTGCTCGCACAGAGGCACAGAGACTGGGGCTGCTTGCTTGTCTTGTCCCCTCAAACTTCAAATGTAGCTTAGGTGGTCCGTGCTATTCGCCTCCGGCAGCCCTGCTCCGAAAATGCGAACGTCTGCAGATAGCTCGCAGGCAGAAAGAGCTAGCCTGGAAAGCTGTTGCTCAGCCTCATCTGCCCATGGCACTGCTCACACAGAGGCACAGAGACTGGGGCTGCTTGCTTGTTTTGCCCCCTCAAACTTCAAACGTAGCTTAGGTCGTCCGTGCCGGGCGCCTCCGGCAGCCCTGCTCCGAAAATGCGAACGTCTGCAGATAGCTCGCAGGCAGAAAGAGCTAGCCTGGAAAACTGTTGCTCAGCCTCATCTGCCCATGGCACTGCTCGCACAGAGGCACAGAGACTGGGGCTGCTTGCTTGTCTTGTCCCCTCAAACTTCAAACGTAGCTTAGGTGGTCTGTGCCGGGCGCCTCCGGCAGCCCTGCTCCGAAAATGCAAACGTCTGCAGATAGCTCGCAGGCAGAAAGAGCTAGCCTGGAAAGCTGTTGCTCAGCCTCATCTGCCCATGGCACTGCTCGCACAGAGGCACAGAGACTGGGGCTGCTTGCTTGTCTTGTCCCCTCAAACTTCAAACGTAGCTTAGGTGGTCCGTGCCGGGCGCATCCGGCAGCCCTGCTCCGAAAATGCGAACGTCTGCAGATAGCTCGCAGGCAGAAAGAGCTAGCCTGGAAAGCTGTTGCTCAGCCTCATCTGCCCATGGCACTGCTCACACAGAGGCACAGAGACTGGGGCTGCTTGCTTGTTTTGCCCCCTCAAACTTCAAACGTAGCTTAGGTCGTCCGTGCCGGGCGCATCTGGCAGCCCTGCTCCGAAAATGCGAACGTCTGCAGATAGCTCGCAGGCAGAAAGAGCTAGCCTGGAAAACTGTTGCTCAGCCTCATCTGCCCATGGCACTGCTCGCACAGAGGCACAGAGACTGGGGCTGCTTGCTTGTCTTGTCCCCTCAAACTTCAAACGTAGCTTAGGTGGTCTGTGCCGGGCGCCTCCGGCAGCCCTGCTCCGAAAATGCGAATGTCTGCAGATAGCTCGCAGGCAGAAAGAGCTAGCCTGGAAAGCTGTTGCTCCGCCTCATCTGCCCATGGCACTGCTCGCACAGAGGCACAGAGACTGGGGCTGCTTGCTTGTCTTGTCCCCTCAAACTTCAAACGTAGCTTAGGTGGTCCGTGCCGGGCGCCTCCGGCAGCCCTGCTCCAAAAATGCGAACGTCTGCAGATAGCTCGCAGGCAGAAAGAGCTAGCCTGGAAAGCTGTTGCTCAGCCTCATCTGCCCATGGCACTGCTCGCACAGAGGCACAGAGACTGGGGCTGCTTGCTTGTCTTGTCCCCTCAAACTTCAAACGTATCTTAGGTGGTCCGTGCCGGGCGCCTCCGGCAGCCCTGCTCCGAAAATGCGAACATATGCAGATAGCTCGCAGGCAGAAAGAGCTAGCCTGGAAAGCTGTTGCTCAGCCTCATCTGCCCATGGCACTGCTCGCACAGAGGCACAGAGACTGGGGCTGCTTGCTTGTCTTGTCCCCTCAAACTTCAAACGTAGCTTAGGTGGTCCGTGCCGGGCGCGTCCGGCAGCCCTGCTCCAAAAATGCTACGTCTGCAGATAGCTCGCAGGCAGAAAGAGCTAGCCTGCAAAGCTGTTGCTCAGCCTCATCTGCCCATGGCACTGCTCGCACAGAGGCACAGAGACTGGGGCTGCTTGCTTGTTTTGCCCCCTCAAACTTCAAACGTATCTTAGGTGGTCCGTGCCGGGCGCATCCGGCAGCCCTGCTCCGAAAATCCAAACGTCTGCAGATAGCTCGCAGGCAGAAAGAGCTAGCCTGGAAAGCTGTTGCTCAGCCTCATCTGCCCATGGCACTGCTTGCACAGAGGCACAGAGACTGGAGCTGCTTGCTTGTCTTGTCCCCTCAAACTTCAAACGTAGCTTAGGTGGTCCGTGCTGGGCTCCTCCGGCAGCCCTGCTCCGAAAATGCGAACGTCTGCAGATAGCTCGCAGGCAGAAAGAGCTAGCCTGGAAAGCTGTTGCTCAGCCTCATCTGCCCATGGCACTGCTCGCACAGAGGCACAGAGACTGGGGCTGCTTGCTTGTCTTGTCCCCTCAAACTTCAAACGTAGCTTAGGTGGTACGTGACGGGCGCATCCGGCAGCCCTGCTCCGAAAATGCAAACGTCTGCAGATAGCTCGCAGGCAGAAAGAGCTAGCCTGGAAAGCTGTTGCTCAGCCTCATCTGCCCATGGCACTGCTCGCACAGAGGCACAGAGACTGGGGCTGCTTGCTTGTCTTGCCCCCTCAAACTTCAAATGTAGCTTAGGTGGTCCGTGCCGGGCGCATCCGGCAGCCCTGCTCCGAAAATGCGAACGTCTGCAGATAGCTCGCAGGCAGAAAGAGCTAGCCTGGAAAGCTGTTGCTCAGCCTCATCTGCCCATGGCACTGCTCACACAGAGGCACAGAGACTGGGGCTGCTTGCTTGTTTTGCCCCCTCAAACTTCAAACGTAGCTTAGGTCGTCCGTGCCGGGCGCATTCGGCAGCCCTGCTCCGAAAATGCGAACGTCTGCAGATAGCTCGCAGGCAGAAAGAGCTAGCCTGGAAAACTGTTGCTCAGCCTCATCTGCCCATGGCACTGCTCGCACAGAGGCACAGAGACTGGGGCTGCTTGCTTGTCTTGTCCCCTCAAACTTCAAACGTAGCTTAGGTGGTCTGTGCCGGGCGCCTCCGGCAGCCCTGCTCCGAAAATGCAAACGTCTGCAGATAGCTCGCAGGCAGAAAGAGCTAGCCTGGAAAGCTGTTGCTCAGCCTCATCTGCCCATGGCACTGCTCACACAGAGGCACAGAGACTGGGGCTGCTTGCTTGTCTTGCCCCCTCAAACTTCAAACGTAGCTTAGGTGGTCCGTGCCGGGCGCATCCGGCAGCCCTGCTCCGAAAATGCGAACGTCTGCAGATAGCTCGCAGGCAGAAAGAGCTAGCCTGGAAAGCTGTTGCTCAGCCTCATCTGCCCATGGCACTGCTCGCACAGAGGCACAGAGACTGGGGCTGCTTGCTTGTCTTGTCCCCTCAAACTTCAAACGTAGCTTAGGTGGTCCGTGCCGGGCACCTCCGGCAGCCCTGCTCCGAAAATGCGAACGTCTGCAGATAGCTCGCAGGCAGAAAGAGCTAGCCTGGAAAGCTGTTGCTCAGCCTCATCTGCCCATGGCACTGCTCGCACAGAGGCACAGAGACTGGGGCTGCTTGCTTGTCTTGTCCCCTCAAACTTCAAATGTATCTTTGGTGGTCCGTGCCGGGCGCCTCCGGCAGCCCTGCTCCGAAAATGCGAACATATGCAGATAGCTCGCAGGCAGAAAGAGCTAGCCTGGAAAGCTGTTGCTCAGCCTCATCTGCCCATGGCACTGCTAGCACAGAGGCACAGAGACTGAGGCTGCTTGCTTGTCTTGCCCCCTCAAACTTCAAACGTAGCTTAGGTCGTCCGTGCCGGGCGCCTCCGGCAGCCCTGCTCTGAAAATGCGAACGTCTGCAGATAGCTCGCAGGCAGAAAGAGCTAGCCTGGAAAGCTGTTGCTCAGCCTCATCTGCCCATGGCACTGCTCGCACAGAGGCACAGAGACTGGGGCTGCTTGCTTGTCTTGTCCCCTCAAACTTCAAACGTAGCTTAGGTGGTCCGTGCCGGGCGCGTCCGGCAGCCCTGCTCCAAAAATGCTACGTCTGCAGATAGCTCGCAGGCAGAAAGAGCTAGCCTGGAAAGCTGTTGCTCAGCCTCATCTGCCCATGGCACTGCTCGCACAGAGGCACAGAGACTGGGGCTGCTTGCTTGTCTTGTCCCCTCAAACTTCAAACGTAGCTTTGGTGGTCCGTGCCGGGCGCCTCCGGCAGCCCTGCTCCGAAAATGCGAACGTCTGCAGATAGCTCGCAGGCAGAAAGAGCTAGCCTGGAAAGCTGTTGCTCAGCCTCATCTGCCCATGGCACTGCTCACACAGAGGCACAGAGACTGGGGCTGCTTGCTTGTTTTGCCCCCTCAAACTTCAAACGTAGCTTAGGTCGTCCGTGCCGGGCGCCTCCGGCAGCCCTGCTCCGAAAATTCGAACGTCTGCAAATAGCTCGCAGGCAGAAAGAGCTAGCCTGGAAAGCTGTTGCTCAGCCTCATCTGCCCATGGCACTGCTCGCACAGAGGCACAGAGACTGAGGCTGCTTGCTTGTCTTGTCCCCTCAAACTTCAAACGTAGCTTAGGTGGTCTGTGCCGGGCGCCTCCGGCAGCCCTGCTCCGAAAATGCAAACGTCTGCAGATAGCTCGCAGGCAGAAAGAGCTAGCCTGGAAAGCTGTTGCTCAGCCTCATCTGCCCATGGCACTGCTCGCACAGAGGCACAGAGACTGGGGCTGCTTGCTTGTCTTGCCCCCTCAAACTTCAAACGTAGCTTAGGTGGTCCGTGCCAGGCGCCTCCGGCAGCGCTGCTCCGAAAATGCGAACGTCTGCAGGTAGCTCGCAGGCAGAAAGTGCTAGCCTGGAAAGCTGTTGCTCCGCCTCATCTGCCCATGGCACTGCTCGCACAGAGGCACAGAGACTGGGGCTGCTTGCTTGTTTTGCCCCCTCAAACTTCAAACGTAGCTTAGGTCGTCCGTGCCGGGCGCCTCCGGCAGCCCTGCTCCCAAAATGCGAACGTCTGCAGATAGCTCGCAGGCAGAAAGAGCTAGCCTGGAAAGCTGTTGCTCAGCCTCATCTGCCCATGGCACTGCTCGCACAGAGGCACAGAGACTGGGGCTGCTTGCTTGTCTTGTCCCCTCAAACTTCAAACGTAGCTTAGGTGGTCCGTGCCGGGCGCCTCCGGCAGCCCTGCTCCGAAAATACAAACGTCTGCAGATAGCTCGCAGGCAGAAAGAGCTAGCCTGGAAAGCTGTTGCTCAGCCTCATCTGCCCATGGCACTGCTCGCACAGAGGCACAGAGACTGGGGCTGCTTGCTTGTCTTGCCCCCTCAAACTTCAAATGTAGCTTAGGTGGTCTGTGCCGGGCGCCTCCGGCAGCCCTGCTCCGAAAATGCAAACGTCTGCAGATAGCTCGCAGGCAGAAACAGCTAGCCTGGAAAGCTGTTGCTCAGCCTCATCTGCCCATGGCACTGCTCGCACAGAGGCACAGAGACTGTGGCTGCTTGCTTGTCTTGTCCCCTCAAACTTCAAACGTAGCTTTGGTGGTCCGTGCCGGGCGCCTCCGGCAGCCCTGCTCCGAAAATCCAAACGTCTGCAGATAGCTCGCAGGCAGAAAGAGCTAGCCTGGAAAGCTGTTGCTCAGCCTCATCTGCCCATGGCACTGCTCGCACAGAGGCACAGAGACTGGGGCTGCTTGCTTGTCTTGTCCCCTCAAACTTCAAACGTAGCTTAGGTGGTCCGTGCCGGGCGCATCCGGTAGCCCTGCTCCGAAAATGCGAACGTCTGCAGATAGCTCGCAGGCAGAAAGAGCTAGCCTGGAAAGCTGTTGCTCAGCCTCATCTGCCCATGGCACTGCTCACACAGAGGCACAGAGACTGGGGCTGCTTGCTTGTTTTGCCCCCTCAAACTTCAAACGTAGCTTAGGTCGTCCGTGCCGGGCGCATCCGGCAGCCCTGCTCCGAAAATGCGAACGTCTGCAGATAGCTCGCAGGCAGAAAGAGCTAGCCTGGAAAACTGTTGCTCAGCCTCATCTGCCCATGGCACTGCTCGCACAGAGGCACAGAGACTGGGGCTGCTTGCTTGTCTTGTCCCCTCAAACTTCAAACGTAGCTTAGGTGGTCTGTGCCGGGCGCCTCCGGCAGCCCTGCTCCGAAAATGCAAACGTCTGCAGATAGCTCGCAGGCAGAAAGAGCTAGCCTGGAAAGCTGTTGCTCAGCCTCATCTGCCCATGGCACTGCTCGCACAGAGGCACAGAGACTGGGGCTGCTTGCTTGTCTTGTCCCCTCAAACTTGAAATGTAGCTTAGGTGGTCCGTGCCGGGCGCATCCGGCAGCCCTGCTCCGAAAATGCGAACGTCTGCAGATAGCTCGCAGGCAGAAAGAGCTAGCCTGGAAAGCTGTTGCTCAGCCTCATCTGCCCATGGCACTGCTCACACAGAGGCACAGAGACTGGGGCTGCTTGCTTGTTTTGCCCCCTCAAACTTCAAACGTAGCTTAGGTCGTCCGTGCCGGGCGCCTCCGGCAGCCCTGCTCCGAAAATGCGAACGTCTGCAGATAGCTCGCAGGCAGAAAGAGCTAGCCTGGAAAACTGTTGCTCAGCCTCATCTGCCCATGGCACTGCTCGCACAGAGGCACAGAGACTGGGGCTGCTTGCTTGTCTTGTCCCCTCAAACTTCAAACGTAGCTTAGGTGGTCTGTGCCGGGCGCCTCCGGCAGCCCTGCTCCGAAAATGCAGATAGCTCGCAGGCAGAAAGAGCTAGCCTGGAAAGCTGTTGCTCCGCCTCATCTGCCCATGGCACTGCTCGCACAGAGGCACAGAGACTGGGGCTGCTTGCTTGTCTTGTCCCCTCAAACTTCAAACGTAGCTTAGGTGGTCCGTGCCGGGCGCCTCCGGCAGCCCTGCTCCAAAAATGCGAACATCTGCAGATAGCTCTCAGGCAGAAAGAGCTAGCCTGGAAAGCTGTTGCTCAGCCTTATCTGCCCATGGCACTGCTCGCACAGAGGCACAGAGACTGGGGCTGCTTGCTTGTTTTGCCCCCTCAAACTTCAAACGTAGCTTAGGTGGTCCGTGCCGGGCGCCTCCGGCAGCCCTGCTCCGAAAATTCGAACGTCTGCAGATAGCTCGCAGGCAGAAAGAGCTAGCCTGGAAAGCTGTTGCTCAACCTCATCTGCCCATGGCACTGCTCACACAGAGGCACAGAGACCGGGGCTGCTTGCTTGTTTTGCCCCCTCAAACTTCAAACGTAGCTTAGGTCGTCCGTGCCGGGCGCCTCCGGCAGCCCTGCTCCGAAAATTCGAACGTCTGCAGATAGCTCGCAGCCAGAAAGAGCTAGCCTGGAAAGCTGTTGCTCAGCCTCATCTGCCCATGGCACTGCTCGCACAGAGGCACAGAGACTGGGGCTGCTTGCTTGTCTTGTCCCCTCAAACTTCAAATGTAGCTTAGGTGGTCCGTGCCGGGCGCATCCGGCAGCCCTGCTCCGAAAATGCGAACGTCTGCAGATAGCTCGCAGGCAGAAAGAGCTAGCCTGGAAAGCTGTTGCTCAGCCTCATCTGCCCATGGCACTGCTCACACAGAGGCACAGAGACTGGGGCTGCTTGCTTGTCTTGTCCCCTCAAACTTCAAACGTAGCTAAGGTGGTCTGTGCCGGGCGCCTCCGGCAGCCCTGCTCCAAAAATGCGAACGTCTGCAGATAGCTCGCAGGCAGAAAGAGCTAGCCTGGAAAGCTGTTGCTCCGCCTCATCTGCCCATGGCACTGCTCGCACAGAGGCACAGAGACTGGGGCTGCTTGCTTGTCTTGCCCCCTCAAACTTCAAACGTAGCTAAGGTGGTCCGTGCCGGGCGCCTCCGGCAGCCCTGCTCCGAAAATTCGAACGTCTGCAGATAGCTCGCAGGCAGAAAGAGCTAGCCTGGAAAGCTGTTGCTCAGCCTCATCTGACCATGGCACTGCTCGCACAGAGGCACAGAGACTGGGGCTGCTTGCTTGTTTTGCCCCCTCAAACTTCAAACGTAGCTTAGGTGGTCCGTGCCGGGCGCCTCCGGCAGCCCTGCTCTGAAAATGCGAACGTCTGCAGATAGCTCGCAGCCAGAAAGAGCTAGCCTGGAAAGCTGTTGCTCAGCCTCATCTGCCCATGGCACTGCTCGCACAGAGGCACAGAGACTGGGGCTGCTTGCTTGTCTTGTCCCCTCAAACTTCAAACGTAGCTTAGGTGGTCCGTGCCGGGTGCCTCCGGCAGCCCTGCTCCGAAAATTCGAAGGTCTGCAGATAGCTCGCAGGCAGAAAGAGCTAGCCTGGAAAGCTGTTGCTCAGCCTCATCTGCCCATGGCACTGCTCGCACAGAGGCACAGAGACTGGGGCTGCTTGCTTGTCTTGTCCCCTCAAACTTCAAACGTAGCTTAGGTGGTCCGTGCCGGGCGCCTCCGGCAGCCCTGCTCCGAAAATGCGAACGTCTGCAGATAGCTCGCAGGCAGAAAGAGCTAGCCTGGAAAGCTGTTGCTCAGCCTCATCTGCCCATGGCACTGCTCGCACAGAGGCACAGAGACTGGGGCTGCTTGCTTGTCTTGTCCCCTCAAACTTCAAACGTAGCTTAGGTGGTCCGTGCCGGGCGCCTCCGGCAGCCCTGCTCTCAAAATGCGAACGTCTGCAGATAGCTCGCAGGCAGAAAGAGCTAGCCTGGAAAGCTGTTGCTCAGCCTCATCTGCCCATGGCACTGCTCGCACAGAGGCACAGAGACTGGGGCTGCTTGCTTGTCTTGTCCCCTTAAACTTCAAACGTAACTTAGGTGGTCCGTGCCGGGCGCCTCCGGCAGCCCTGCTCCGAAAATGCAAACGTCTGCAGATAGCTCGCAGCCAGAAAGAGCTAGCCTGGAAAGCTGTTGCTCAGCCTCATCTGCCCATGGCACTGCTCGCACAGAGGCACAGAGACTGGGGCTGCTTGCTTGTCTTGTCCCCTCAAACTTCAAATGTAGCTTAGGTGGTCCGTGCCAGGCGCCTCCGGCAGCCCTGCTCCAAAAATGCGAATGTCTGCAGATAGCTCGCAGGCAGAAAGAGCTAGCCTGGAAAGCTGTTGCTCCGCCTCATCTGCCCATGGCACTGCTCGCACAGAGGCACAGAGACTGGGGCTGCTTGCTTCTTTTGCCCCCTCAAACTTCAAACGTAGTTTAGGTGGTCCGTGCCGGGCGCCTCCGGCAGCCCTGCTCCCAAAATGCGAACGTCTGCAGATAGCTCGCAGGCAGAAAGAGCTAGCCTGGAAAGCTGTTGCTCAGCCTCATCTGCCCATGGCACTGCTCGCACAGAGGCACAGAGACTGGGGCTGCTTGCTTGTCTTGCCCCCTCAAACTTCAAATGTAGCTTAGGTGGTCCGTGCCGGGCGCCTCCGGCAGCCCTGCTCCGAAAATGCGAACGTCTGCAGATAGCTCGCAGGCAGAAAGAGCTAGCCTGGAAAGCTGTTGCTCAGCCTCATCTGCCCATGGCACTGCTCGCACAGAGGCACAGAGACTGGGGCTGCTTGCTTGTCTTGTCCCCTCAAACTTCAAACGTATCTTTGGTGGTCCGTGCCGGGCGCATCCGGCAGCCCTGCTCCGAAAATGCGAACGTCTGCAGATAGCTCGCAGGCAGAAAGAGCTAGCCTGGAAAGCTGTTGCTCAGCCTCATCTGCCCATGGCACTGCTCGCACAGAGGCACAGAGACTGGGGCTGCTTGCTTGTCTTGTCCCCTCAAACTTAAAACGTAGCTTAGGTGGTCCGTGCCGGGCGCCTCCGGCAGCCCTGCTCCGAAAATGCGAACGTCTGCAGATAGCTCGCAGGCAGAAAGAGCTAGCCTGGAAAGCTGTTGCTCAGCCTCATCTGCCCATGGCACTGCTCGCACAGAGGCACAGAGACTGGGGCTGCTTGCTTGTCTTGCCCCCTCAAACTTCAAACGTAGCTTAGGTGGTCTGTGCCGGGCGCCTCCGGCAGCCCTGCTCCAAAAATGCAAACGTCTGCAGATAGCTCGCAGGCAGAAAGAGCTAGCCTGGAAAGCTGTTGCTCCGCCTCATCTGCCCATGGCACTGCTCGCACAGAGGCACAGAGACTGGGGCTGCTTGCTTGTCTTGTCCCCTCAAACTTCAAACGTATCTTTGGTGGTCCGTGCCGGGCGCCTCCGGCAGCCCTGCTTCGAAAATGCAAACGTCTGCAGATAGCTCGCAGCCAGAAAGAGCTAGCCTGGAAAGCTGTTGCTCAGCCTCATCTGCCCATGGCACTGCTCGCACAGAGGCACAGAGACTGGGGCTGCTTGCTTGTCTTGTCCCCTCAAACTTCAAACGTAGCTTAGGTGGTCTGTGCCGGGCGCCTCCGGCAGCCCTGCTCCGAAAATGCGAACGTCTGCAGATAGCTCGCAGGCAGAAAGGGCTAGCCTGGAAAGCTGTTGCTCAGCCTCATCTGCCCATGGCACTGCTCGCACAGAGGCACAGAGACTGAGGCTGCTTGCTTGTCTTGTCCCCTCAAACTTCAAACGTAGCTTAGATGGTCCGTGCCGGGCGCCTCCGGCAGCCCTGCTCCGAAAATGCAAACGTCTGCAGATAGTTCGCAGGCAGAAAGAGCTAGCCTGGAAAGCTGTTGCTCCGCCTCATCTGCCCATTGCACTGCTCGCACAGAGGCACAGAGACTGGGGCTGCTTGCTTGTCTTGTCCCCTCAAACTTCAAATGTAGCTTAGGTGGTCCGTGCCGGGCGCATACGGCAGCCCTGCTCCGAAAATGCGAACGTCTGCAGATAGCTCGCAGGCAGAAAGAGCTAGCCTGGAAAGCTGTTGCTCAGCCTCATCTGCCCATGGCACTGCTCGCACAGAGGCACAGAGACTGGGGCTGCTTGCTTGTCTTGTCCCCTCAAACTTCAAATGTATCTTAGATGGTCCGTGCTAGGCGCCTCCGGCAGCCCTGCTCCGAAAATCCAAACGTCTGCAGATAGCTCGCAGGCTGAAAGAGCTAGCCTGGAAAGCTGTTGCTCAGCCTCATCTGCCCATGGCACTGCTCGCACAGAGGCACAGAGACTGGGGCTGCTTGCTTGTCTTGTCCCCTCAAACTTCAAACGTAGCTTAGGTGGTCTGTGCTGGGCGCCTCCGGCAGCCCTGCTCCGAAAATGCAAACGTCTGCAGATAGCTCGCAGGCAGAAAGAGCTAGCCTGGAAAGCTGTTGCTCAGCCTCATCTGCCCATGGCACTGCTCGCACAGAGGCACAGAGACTGGGGCTGCTTGCTTGTCTTGTCCCCTCAAACTTCAAACGTAGCTTAGGTGGTCTGTGCCGGGCGCCTCCGGCAGCCCTGCTCCGAAAATGCAAACGTCTGCAGATAGCTCGCAGGCAGAAAGAGCTAGCCTGGAAAGCTGTTGCTCAGCCTCATCTGCCCATGGCACTGCTCGCAGAGAGGCACAGAGACTGGGGCTGCTTGCTTGTCTTGTCTCCTCAAACTTCAAAAGTAGCTTAGGTGGTCCGTGCCGGGCGCATCCGACAGCCCTGCTCCAAAAATGCGAACGTCTGCAGATAGCTCGCAGGCAGAAAGAGCTAGCCTGGAAAGCTGTTGCTCAGCCTCATCTGCCCATGGCACTGCTCGCACAGAGGCACAGAGACTGGGGCTGCTTGCTTGTTTTGCCCCCTCAAACTTCAAACGTAGCTTAGGTGGTCCGTGCCAGGCGCCTCCGGCAGCCCTGCTCCGAAAATGCGAACGTCTGCAGATAGCTCGCAGGCAGAAAGAGCTAGCCTGGAAAGCTGTTGCTCAGCCTCATCTGCCCATGGCACTGCTCGCACAGAGGCACAGAGACTGGGGCTGCTTGCTTGTCTTGCCCCCTCAAACTTCAAATGTAGCTTAGGTGGTCCGTGCCGGGCGCCTCCGGCAGCCCTGCTCCGAAAATGCGAACGTCTGCAGATAGCTCGCAGGCAGAAAGAGCTAGCCTGGAAAGCTGTTGCTCAGCCTCATCTGCCCATGGCACTGCTCGCACAGAGGCACAGAGACTGGGGCTGCTTGCTTGTCTTGTCCCCTCAAACTTCAAACGTATCTTTGGTGGTCCGTGCCGGGCGCATCCGGCAGCCCTGCTCCGAAAATGCGAACGTCTGCAGATAGCTCGCAGGCAGAAAGAGCTAGCCTGGAAAGCTGTTGCTCAGCCTCATCTGCCCATGGCACTGCTCGCACAGAGGCACAGAGACTGGGGCTGCTTGCTTGTCTTGTCCCCTCAAACTTAAAACGTAGCTTAGGTGGTCCGTGCCGGGCGCCTCCGGCAGCCCTGCTCCGAAAATGCGAACGTCTGCAGATAGCTCGCAGGCAGAAAGAGCTAGCCTGGAAAGCTGTTGCTCAGCCTCATCTGCCCATGGCACTGCTCGCACAGAGGCACAGAGACTGAGGCTGCTTGCTTGTCTTGTCCCCTCAAACTTCAAACGTAGCTTAGATGGTCCGTGCCGGGCGCCTCCGGCAGCCCTGCTCCGAAAATGCAAACGTCTGCAGATAGTTCGCAGGCAGAAAGAGCTAGCCTGGAAAGCTGTTGCTCAGCCTCATCTGCCCATGGCACTGCTCGCACAGAGGCACAGAGACTGGGGCTGCTTGCTTGTCTTGTCCCCTCAAACTTCAAACGTAGCTTAGGTGGTCTGTGCCGGGCGCCTCCGGCAGCCCTGCTCCAAAAATGCGAATGTCTGCAGATAGCTCGCAGCCAGAAAGAGCTAGCCTGGAAAGCTGTTGCTCAGCCTCATCTGCCCATGGCACTGCTCGCACAGAGGCACAGAGACTGGGGCTGCTTGCTTGTTTTGCCCCCTCAATCTTCAAACGTAGCTTAGATGGTCCGTGCCAGGCGACTTCGGCAGCCCTGCTCCGAAAATGCGAACGTCTGCAGATAGCTCGCAGGCAGAAAGAGCTAGCCTGGAAAGCTGTTGCTCAGCCTCATCTGCCCATGGCACTGCTCGCACAGAGGCACAGAGACTGGGGCTGCTTGCTTGTCTTGCCCCCTCAAACTTCAAACGTAGCTTAGGTGGTCTGTGCCGGGCGCCTCCGGCAGCCCTGCTCCGAAAATGCAAACGTCTGCAGATAGCTCGCAGGCAGAAATAGCTAGCCTGGAAAGCTGTTGCTCAGCCTCATCTGCCCATGGCACTGCTCACACAGAGGCACAGAGACTGGGGCTGCTTGCTTGTCTTGTCCCCTCAAACTTCAAACGTAGCTTAGGTGGTCTGTGCCGGGCGCCTCCGGCAGCCCTGCTCCAAAAATGCAAACGTCTGCAGATAGCTCGCAGGCAGAAAGAGCTAGCCTGGAAAGCTGTTGCTCAGCCTCATCTGCCCATGGCACTGCTCGCACAGAGGCACAGAGACTGGGGCTGCTTGCTTGTCTTGTCCCCTCAAACTTCAAACGTAACTTAGGTGGTCTGTGCCGGGCGCCTCCGGCAGCCCTGCTCCGAAAATGCAAACGTCTGCAGATAGATCGCAGGCAGAAAGAGCTAGCCTGGAAAGCTGTTGCTCAGCCTCATCTGCCCATGGCACTGCTCGCACAGAGGCACAGAGACTGGGGCTGCTTGCTTGTCTTGTCCCCTCAAACTTCAAACGTAGCTTAGGTGGTCTGTGCCGGGCGCCTCCAGCAGCCCTGCTCCGAAAATGCGAACGTCTGCAGATAGCTCGCAGGCAGAAAGAGCTAGCCTGGAAAGCTGTTGCTCAGCCTCATCTGCCCATGCAACTGCTCGCACAGAGGCACAGAGACTGGGGCTGCTTGCTTGTTTTGTCCCCTCAAACTTCAAACGTAGCTTAGGTGGTCCGTGCCAGGCGCCTCCGGCAGCCCTGCTCCGAAAATGCGAACGTCTGCAGATAGCTCGCAGGCAGAAAGAGCTAGCCTGGAAAGCTGTTGCTCAGCCTCATCTGCCCATGGCACTGCTCGCACAGAGGCACAGAGACTGGGGCTGCTTGCTTGTCTTGTCCCCTCAAACTTCAAACGTATCTTTGGTGGTCCGTGCCGGGCGCCTCCGGCAGCCCTTCTCCGAAAATCCAAACGTCTGCAGATAGCTCGCAGGCAGAAAGAGCTAGCCTGGAAAGCTGTTGCTCAGCCTCATCTGCCCATGGCACTGCTCGCACAGAGGCACAGAGACTGGGGCTGCTTGCTTGTCTTGTTCCCTCAAACTTCAAACGTAACTTAGGTGGTCTGTGCCGGGCGCCTCCGGCAGCCCTGCTCCGAAAATCCAAACGTCTGCAGATAGCTCACAGGCAGAAAGAGCTAGCCTGGAAAGCTGTTGCTCAGCCTCATCTGACCATGGCACTGCTCGCACAGAGGCACAGAGACTGGGGCTGCTTGCTTGTCTTGTCCCCTCAAACTTCAAACGTAGCTTAGGTGGTCTGTGCCGGGCGCCTCCAGCAGCCCTGCTCCAAAAATGCGAACGTCTGCAGATAGCTCGCAGGCAGAAAGAGCTAGCCTGGAAAGCTGTTGCTCAGCCTCATCTGCCCATGGCACTGCTCGCACAGAGGCACAGAGACTGGGGCTGCTTGCTTGTTTTGCCCCCTCAAACTTCAAACATAGCTTTGGTGGTCCGTGCCAGGCGCCTCCGGCAGCCCTGCTCCGAAAATGCGAACGTCTGCAGATAGCTCGCAGGCAGAAAGAGCTAGACTGGAAAGCTGTTGCTCAGCCTCATCTGCCCATGGCGCTGCTCGCACAGAGGCACAGAGACTGGGGCTGCTTGCTTGTCTTGCCCCCTCAAACTTCAAACGTAGCTTAGATGGTCCGTGCCGGGCGCCTCCGGCAGCCCTGCTCCGAAAATGCAAACGTCTGCAGATAGTTCGCAGGCAGAAAGAGCTAGCCTGGAAAGCTGTTGCTCAGCCTCATCTGCCCATGGCACTGCTCGCACAGAGGCACAGAGACTGGGGCTGCTTGCTTGTCTTGTCCCCTCAAACTTCAAATGTAGCTTAGGTGGTATGTGCCGGGCGCATACGGCAGCCCTTCTCCGAAAATCCAAACGTCTGCAGATAGCTCGCAGGCAGAAAGAGCTAGCCTGGAAAGCTGTTGCTCAGCCTCATCTGCCCATGGCACTGCTCGCACAGAGGCACAGAGACTGGGGCTGCTTGCTTGTCTTGTCCCCTCAAACTTCAAATGTAGCTTAGGTGGTCCGTGCTAGGCGCCTCCGGCAGCCCTGCTCCGAAAATCCAAACGTCTGCAGATAGCTCGCAGGCAGAAAGAGCTAGCCTGGAAAGCTGTTGCTCAGCCTCATCTGCCCATGGCACTGCTCGCACAGAGGCACAGAGACTGGGGCTGCTTGCTTGTCTTGTCCCCTCAAACTTCAAACGTAGCTTAGGTGGTCTGTGCCGGGCGCCTCCGGCAGCCCTGCTCCGAAAATGCAAACGTCTGCAGATAGCTCGCAGGCAGAAAGAGCTAGCCTGGAAAGCTGTTGCTCAGCCTCATCTGCCCATGGCACTGCTCGCACAGAGGCACAAAGACTGGGGCTGCTTGCTTGTCTTGTCCCCTCAAACTTCAAATGTATCTTTGGTGGTCCGTGCCGGGCGCATCCGGCAGCGCTGCTCCGAAAATGCAAACGTCTGCAGATAGCTGGCAGGCAGAAAGAGCTAGCCTGGAAAGCTGTTGCTCAGCCTCATCTGCCCATGGCACTGCTCGCACAGAGGCACAGAGACTGGGGCTGCTTGCTTGTCTTGTCGCCTCAAACTTCAGAAGTATCTTAGGTGGTCCGTGCCGGGCGCATCCGACAGCCCTGCTCCAAAAATGCGAACGTCTGCAGATAGCTCGCAGCCAGAAAGAGCTAGCCTGGAAAGCTGTTGCTCAGCCTCATCTGCCCATGGCACTGCTCGCACAGAGGCACAGAGACTGGGGCTGCTTGCTTGTTTTGCCCCCTCAAACTTCAAACGTAGCTTAGATGGTCCGTGCCAGGCGCCTCCGGCAGCCCTGCTCCAAAAATGCGAACGTCTGCAGATAGCTCGCAGGCAGAAAGAGCTAGCCTGGAAAGCTGTTGCTCAGCCTCATCTGCCCATGGCACTGCTCGCACAGAGGCACAGAGACTGGGGCTGCTTGCTTGTCTTGTCCCCTCAAACTTCAAATGTATCTTAGGTGGTCCGTGCCGGGCGCCTCCGGCAGCCCTGCTCCGAAAATCCAAACGTCTGCAGATAGCTCGCAGGCAGAAAGAGCTA
This sequence comes from Opisthocomus hoazin, assembly GCF_030867145.1. Classification (NCBI taxonomy): domain Eukaryota; kingdom Metazoa; phylum Chordata; class Aves; order Opisthocomiformes; family Opisthocomidae; genus Opisthocomus; species Opisthocomus hoazin. The sequence continues at coordinate 77,455 of NW_027448785.1, forward strand.
GCCTGGAAAGCTGTTGCTCAGCCTCATCTGCCCATGGCACTGCTCGCACAGAGGCACAGAGACTGGGGCTGCTTGCTTGTCTTGCCCCCTCAAACTTCAAACGTAGCTTAGGTGGTCCGTGCTGAGCGCCTCCGGCAGCCCTGCTCCGAAAATGCAAACGTCTGCAGATAGCTCGCAGGCAGAAAGAGCTAGCCTGGAAAGCTGTTGCTCAGCCTCATCTGCCCATGGCACTGCTCGCACAGAGGCACAGAGACTGGGGCTGCTTGCTTGTCTTGTCCCCTCAAACTTCAAACGTAGCTTAGATGGTCCGTGCCAGGCGACCTCGGCAGCCCTGCTCCGAAAATGCGAACGTCTGCAGATAGCTCGCAGGCAGAAAGAGCTAGCCTGGAAAGCTGTTGCTCAGCCTCATCTGCCCATGGCACTGCTCGCACAGAGGCACAGAGACTGGGGCTGCTTGCTTGTTTTGCCCCCTCAAACTTCAAACGTAGCTTAGATGGTCCGTGCCAGGCGCCTCCGGCAGCCCTGCTCCGAAAATGCGAACGTCTGCAGATAGCTCGCAGGCAGAAAGAGCTAGCCTGGAAAGCTGTTGCTCAGCCTCATCTGCCCATGGCACTGCTCGCACAGAGGCACAGAGACTGGGGCTGCTTGCTTGTCTTGTCCCCTCAAACTTCAAATGTATCTTAGGTGGTCCGTGCCGGGCGCCTCCGGCAGCCCTGCTCCGAAAATCCAAACGTCTGCAGATAGCTCGCAGGTAGAAAGAGCTAGCCTGGAAAGCTGTTGCTCAGCCTCATCTGCCCATGGCACTGCTCGCACAGAGGCACAGAGACTGGGGCTGCTTGCTTGTCTTGCCCCCTCAAACTTCAAACGTAGCTTAGCTGGTCCGTGCCGAGCGCCTCCGGCAGCCCTGCTCCGAAAATGCAAACGTCTGCAGATAGCTCGCAGGCAGAAAGAGCTAGCCTGGAAAGCTGTTGCTCAGCCTCATCTGCCCATGGCACTGCTCGCACAGAGGCACAGAGACTGGGGCTGCTTGCTTGTCTTGTCCCCTCAAACTTCAAACGTAGCTTAGGTGGTCTGTGCCGGGCGCCTCCGGCAGCCCTGCTCCAAAAATGCGAATGTCTGCAGATAGCTCGCAGCCAGAAAGAGCTAGCCTGGAAAGCTGTTGCTCAGCCTCATCTGCCCATGGCACTGCTCGCACAGAGGCACAGAGACTGGGGCTGCTTGCTTGTCTTGTCCCCTCAAACTTCAAACGTAGCTTAGGTGGTCTGTGCCGGGCGCCTCCGGCAGCCCTGCTCCGAAAATGCAAACGTCTGCAGATAGCTCGCAGGCAGAAAGAGCTAGCCTGGAAAGCTGTTGCTCAGCCTCATCTGCCCATGGCACTGCTCGCACAGAGGCACAGAGACTGGGGCTGCTTGCTTGTCTTGTCCCCTCAAACTTCAAACGTAGCTTAGGTGGTCTGTGCCGGGCGCCTCCGGCAGCCCTGCTCCAAAAATGCGAATGTCTGCAGATAGCTCGCAGCCAGAAAGAGCTAGCCTGGAAAGCTGTTGCTCAGCCTCATCTGCCCATGGCACTGCTCGCACAGAGGCACAGAGACTGGGGCTGCTTGCTTGTTTTGCCCCCTCAATCTTCAAACGTAGCTTAGATGGTCCGTGCCAGGCGACCTCGGCAGCCCTGCTCCGAAAATGCGAACGTCTGCAGATAGCTCGCAGGCAGAAAGAGCTAGCCTGGAAAGCTGTTGCTCAGCCTCATCTGCCCATGGCACTGCTCGCACAGAGGCACAGAGACTGGGGCTGCTTGCTTGTCTTGTCCCCTCAAACTTCAAACGTAGCTTAGGTGGTCTGTGCCGGGCGCCTCCGGCAGCCCTGCTCCGAAAATGCAAACGTCTGCAGATAGCTCGCAGGCAGAAAGAGCTAGCCTGGAAAGCTGTTGCTCAGCCTCATCTGCCCATGGCACTGCTCGCACAGAGGCACAGAGACTGGGGCTGCTTGCTTGTCTTGTCCCCTCAAACTTCAAATGTAGCTTAGGTGGTATGTGCCGGGCGCATACGGCAGCCCTGCTCCGAAAATGCAAACGTCTGCAGATAGCTCACAGGCAGAAAGAGCTAGCCTGGAAAGCTGTTGCTCAGCCTCATCTGCCCATGGCACTGCTCGCACAGAGGCACAGAGACTGGGGCTGCTTGCTTGTCTTGTCCCCTCAAACTTCAAACGTAGCTTAGGTGGTCTGTGCCGGGCGCCTCCGGCAGCCCTGCTCCGACAATGCAAACGTCTGCAGATAGCTTGCAGGCAGAAAGAGCTAGCCTGGAAAGCTGTTGCTCAGCCTCATCTGCCCATGGCACTGCTCGCACAGAGGCACAGAGACTGGGGCTGCTTGCTTGTCTTGTCCCCTCAAACTTCAAACGTAGCTTAGGTGGTCCGTGCTATTCGCCTCCGGCAGCCCTGCTCCGAAAATTCGAACGTCTGCAGATAGCTCGCAGGCAGAAAGAGCTAGCCTGGAAAGCTGTTGCTCAGCCTCATCTGCCCATGGCACGGCTCGCACAGAGGCACAGAGACTGGGGCTGCTTGCTTGTCTTGTCCCCTCAAACTTCAAACGTAGCTTAGGTGGTCTGTGCCAGGCGCCTCCGGCAGCCCTGCTCCGAAAATGCAAACGTCTGCAGATAGCTCGCAGGCAGAAAGAGCTAGCCTGGAAAGCTGTTGCTCAGCCTCATCTGCCCATGGCACTGCTCGCACAGAGGCACAGAGACTGGGGCTGCTTGCTTGTCTTGTCCCCTCAAACTTCAAACGTAGCTTAGGTGGTCCGTGCCAGGCGCCTCTGGCAGCCCTGCTCCGAAAATGCGAACGTCTGCAGATAGCTCGCAGGCAGAAAGAGCTAGCCTGGAAAGCTGTTGCTCAGCCTCATCTGCCCATGGCATTGCTCGCACAGAGGCACAGAGACTGGGGCTGCTTGCTTGTCTTGCCCCCTCAAACTTCAAACGTAGCTTAGGTGGTCCGTGCCAGGCGCCTCCGGCAGCCCTGCTCCGAAAATGCAAACGTCTGCAGATAGCTCGCAGGCAGAAAGAGCTAGCCTGGAAAGCTGTTGCTCAGCCTCATCTGCCCATGGCACTGCTCGCACAGAGGCACAGAGACTGGGGCTGCTTGCTTGTCTTGTCCCCTCAAACTTCAAACGTAGCTTAGGTGGTTTGTGCCGGGCGCCTCCGGCAGCCCTGCTCCGTAAATGCAAACGTCTGCAGATAGCTCGCAGGCAGAAAGAGCTAGCCTGGAAAGCTGTTGCTCAGCCTCATCTGCCCATGGCACTGCTCGCACAGAGGCACAGAGACTGGGGCTGCTTGCTTGTCTTGCCCCCTAAAACTTCAAATGTATCTTAGGTGGTCTGTGCCGGGCGCCTCCGGCAGCCCTGCTCCGAAAATGCAAACGTCTGCAGATAGCTCGCAGGCAGAAAGAGCTAGCCTGGAAAGCTGTTGCTCAGCCTCATCTGCCCATGGCACTGCTCACACAGAGGCACAGAGACTGGGGCTGCTTGCTTGTCTTGTCCCCTCAAACTTCAAACGTAGCTTAGGTGGTCCGTGCCAGGCGCCTCCGGCAGCCCTGCTCCGAAAATCCAAACGTCTGCAGATAGCTCGCAGGCAGAAAGACCTAGCCTGGAAAGCTGTTGCTCAGCCTCATCTGCCCATGGCACTGCTCGCACAGAGGCACAGAGACTGGGGCTGCTTGCTTGTCTTGTCCCCTCAAACTTCAAATGTATCTTTGGTGGTCCGTGCCATGCGCCTCCGGCAGCCCTGCACCGAAAATCCAAACGTCTGCAGATAGCTCGCAGGCAGAAAGAGCTAGCCTGGAAAGCTGTTGCTCAGCCTCATCTGCCCATGGCACTGCTCACACAGAGGCACAGAGACTGGGGCTGCTTGCTTGTCTTGTCCCCTCAAACTTCAAACGTAGCTTAGGTTGTCCGTGCCGGGAGCCTCCGGCAGCCCTGCTCCGAAAATCCAAACGTCTGCAGATAGCTCGCAGGCAGAAAGAGCTAGCCTGGAAAGCTGTTGCTCAGCCTCATCTGCCCATGGCACTGCTCGCACAGAGGCACAGAGACTGGGGCTGCTTGCTTGTCTTGTCCCCTCAAACTTCAAACGTAGCTTAGATGGTCCGTGCCGGGCGCCTCCGGCAGCCCTGCTCCCAAAATGCAAACGTCTGCAGATAGTTCGCAGGCAGAAAGAGCTAGCCTGGAAAGCTGTTGCTCAGCCTCATCTGCCCATGGCACTGCTCGCACAGAGGCACAGAGACTGGGGCTGCTTGCTTGTCTTGTCCCCTCAAACTTCAAATGTAGCTTAGGTGGTATGTGCCGGGCGCCTCCGGCAGCCCTTCTCCGAAAATCCAAACGTCTGCAGATAGCTCGCAGGCAGAAAGAGCTAGCCTGGAAAGCTGTTGCTCAGCCTCATCTGCCCATGGCACTGCTCGCACAGAGGCACAGAGACTGGGGCTGCTTGCTTGTCTTGTTCCCTCAAACTTCAAACGTAACTTAGGTGGTCTGTGCCGGGCGCCTCCGGCAGCCCTGCTCCGAAAATCCAAACGTCTGCAGATAGCTCGCAGGCAGAAAGAGCTAGCCTGGAAAGCTGTTGCTCAGCCTCATCTGACCATGGCACTGCTCGCACAGAGGCACAGAGACTGGGGCTGCTTGCTTGTCTTGTCCCCTCAAACTTCAAACGTAGCTTAGGTGGTCTGTGCCGGGCGCCTCCAGCAGCCCTGCTCCAAAAATGCGAACGTCTGCAGATAGCTCGCAGGCAGAAAGAGCTAGCCTGGAAAGCTGTTGCTCAGCCTCATCTGCCCATGGCACTGCTCGCACAGAGGCACAGAGACTGGGGCTGCTTGCTTGTCTTGCCCCCTCAAACTTCAAACGTAGCTTAGGTGGTCCGTGCTGAGCGCCTCCGGCAGCCCTGCTCCGAAAATGCAAACGTCTGCAGATAGCTCGCAGGCAGAAAGAGCTAGCCTGGAAAGCTGTTGCTCAGCCTCATCTGCCCATGGCACTGCTCGCACAGAGGCACAGAGACTGGGGCTGCTTGCTTGTCTTGTCCCCTCAAACTTCAAACGTAGCTTAGATGGTCCGTGCCAGGCGACCTCGGCAGCCCTGCTCCGAAAATGCGAACGTCTGCAGATAGCTCGCAGGCAGAAAGAGCTAGCCTGGAAAGCTGTTGCTCAGCCTCATCTGCCCATGGCACTGCTCGCACAGAGGCACAGAGACTGGGGCTGCTTGCTTGTTTTGCCCCCTCAAACTTCAAACGTAGCTTAGATGGTCCGTGCCAGGCGCCTCCGGCAGCCCTGCTCCGAAAATGCGAACGTCTGCAGATAGCTCGCAGGCAGAAAGAGCTAGCCTGGAAAGCTGTTGCTCAGCCTCATCTGCCCATGGCACTGCTCGCACAGAGGCACAGAGACTGGGGCTGCTTGCTTGTCTTGTCCCCTCAAACTTCAAATGTATCTTAGGTGGTCCGTGCCGGGCGCCTCCGGCAGCCCTGCTCCGAAAATCCAAACGTCTGCAGATAGCTCGCAGGTAGAAAGAGCTAGCCTGGAAAGCTGTTGCTCAGCCTCATCTGCCCATGGCACTGCTCGCACAGAGGCACAGAGACTGGGGCTGCTTGCTTGTCTTGCCCCCTCAAACTTCAAACGTAGCTTAGCTGGTCCGTGCCGAGCGCCTCCGGCAGCCCTGCTCCGAAAATGCAAACGTCTGCAGATAGCTCGCAGGCAGAAAGAGCTAGCCTGGAAAGCTGTTGCTCAGCCTCATCTGCCCATGGCACTGCTCGCACAGAGGCACAGAGACTGGGGCTGCTTGCTTGTCTTGTCCCCTCAAACTTCAAACGTAGCTTAGGTGGTCTGTGCCGGGCGCCTCCGGCAGCCCTGCTCCAAAAATGCGAATGTCTGCAGATAGCTCGCAGCCAGAAAGAGCTAGCCTGGAAAGCTGTTGCTCAGCCTCATCTGCCCATGGCACTGCTCGCACAGAGGCACAGAGACTGGGGCTGCTTGCTTGTCTTGTCCCCTCAAACTTCAAACGTAGCTTAGGTGGTCTGTGCCGGGCGCCTCCGGCAGCCCTGCTCCGAAAATGCAAACGTCTGCAGATAGCTCGCAGGCAGAAAGAGCTAGCCTGGAAAGCTGTTGCTCAGCCTCATCTGCCCATGGCACTGCTCGCACAGAGGCACAGAGACTGGGGCTGCTTGCTTGTCTTGTCCCCTCAAACTTCAAACGTAGCTTAGGTGGTCTGTGCCGGGCGCCTCCGGCAGCCCTGCTCCAAAAATGCGAATGTCTGCAGATAGCTCGCAGCCAGAAAGAGCTAGCCTGGAAAGCTGTTGCTCAGCCTCATCTGCCCATGGCACTGCTCGCACAGAGGCACAGAGACTGGGGCTGCTTGCTTGTTTTGCCCCCTCAATCTTCAAACGTAGCTTAGATGGTCCGTGCCAGGCGACCTCGGCAGCCCTGCTCCGAAAATGCGAACGTCTGCAGATAGCTCGCAGGCAGAAAGAGCTAGCCTGGAAAGCTGTTGCTCAGCCTCATCTGCCCATGGCACTGCTCGCACAGAGGCACAGAGACTGGGGCTGCTTGCTTGTCTTGTCCCCTCAAACTTCAAACGTAGCTTAGGTGGTCTGTGCCGGGCGCCTCCGGCAGCCCTGCTCCGCAAATGCAAACGTCTGCAGATAGCTCGCAGGCAGAAAGAGCTAGCCTGGAAAGCTGTTGCTCAGCCTCATCTGCCCATGGCACTGCTCGCACAGAGGCACAGAGACTGGGGCTGCTTGCTTGTCTTGTCCCCTCAAACTTCAAATGTAGCTTAGGTGGTATGTGCCGGGCGCATACGGCAGCCCTGCTCCGAAAATGCAAACGTCTGCAGATAGCTCACAGGCAGAAAGAGCTAGCCTGGAAAGCTGTTGCTCAGCCTCATCTGCCCATGGCACTGCTCGCACAGAGGCACAGAGACTGGGGCTGCTTGCTTGTCTTGTCCCCTCAAACTTCAAACGTAGCTTAGGTGGTCTGTGCCGGGCGCCTCCGGCAGCCCTGCTCCGACAATGCAAACGTCTGCAGATAGCTTGCAGGCAGAAAGAGCTAGCCTGGAAAGCTGTTGCTCAGCCTCATCTGCCCATGGCACTGCTCGCACAGAGGCACAGAGACTGGGGCTGCTTGCTTGTCTTGTCCCCTCAAACTTCAAACGTAGCTTAGGTGGTCCGTGCTATTCGCCTCCGGCAGCCCTGCTCCGAAAATCCAAACGTCTGCAGATAGCTCGCAGGCAGAAAGAGCTAGCCTGGAAAGCTGTTGCTCAGCCTCATCTGCCCATGGCACGGCTCGCACAGAGGCACAGAGACTGGGGCTGCTTGCTTGTCTTGTCCCCTCAAACTTCAAACGTAGCTTAGGTGGTCTGTGCCAGGCGCCTCCGGCAGCCCTGCTCCGAAAATGCAAACGTCTGCAGATAGCTCGCAGGCAGAAAGAGCTAGCCTGGAAAGCTGTTGCTCAGCCTCATCTGCCCATGGCACTGCTCGCACAGAGGCACAGAGACTGGGGCTGCTTGCTTGTCTTGTCCCCTCAAACTTCAAACGTAGCTTAGGTGGTCCGTGCCAGGCGCCTCTGGCAGCCCTGCTCCGAAAATGCGAACGTCTGCAGATAGCTCGCAGGCAGAAAGAGCTAGCCTGGAAAGCTGTTGCTCAGCCTCATCTGCCCATGGCATTGCTCGCACAGAGGCACAGAGACTGGGGCTGCTTGCTTGTCTTGCCCCCTCAAACTTCAAACGTAGCTTAGGTGGTCCGTGCCAGGCGCCTCCGGCAGCCCTGCTCCGAAAATGCAAACGTCTGCAGATAGCTCGCAGGCAGAAAGAGCTAGCCTGGAAAGCTGTTGCTCAGCCTCATCTGCCCATGGCACTGCTCGCACAGAGGCACAGAGACTGGGGCTGCTTGCTTGTCTTGTCCCCTCAAACTTCAAACGTAGCTTAGGTGGTTTGTGCCGGGCGCCTCCGGCAGCCCTGCTCCGTAAATGCAAACGTCTGCAGATAGCTCGCAGGCAGAAAGAGCTAGCCTGGAAAGCTGTTGCTCAGCCTCATCTGCCCATGGCACTGCTCGCACAGAGGCACAGAGACTGGGGCTGCTTGCTTGTCTTGCCCCCTAAAACTTCAAATGTATCTTAGGTGGTCTGTGCCGGGCGCCTCCGGCAGCCCTGCTCCGAAAATGCAAACGTCTGCAGATAGCTCGCAGGCAGAAAGAGCTAGCCTGGAAAGCTGTTGCTCAGCCTCATCTGCCCATGGCACTGCTCACACAGAGGCACAGAGACTGGGGCTGCTTGCTTGTCTTGTCCCCTCAAACTTCAAACGTAGCTTAGGTGGTCCGTGCCAGGCGCCTCCGGCAGCCCTGCTCCGAAAATCCAAACGTCTGCAGATAGCTCGCAGGCAGAAAGACCTAGCCTGGAAAGCTGTTGCTCAGCCTCATCTGCCCATGGCACTGCTCGCACAGAGGCACAGAGACTGGGGCTGCTTGCTTGTCTTGTCCCCTCAAACTTCAAATGTATCTTTGGTGGTCCGTGCCATGCGCCTCCGGCAGCCCTGCACCGAAAATCCAAACGTCTGCAGATAGCTCGCAGGCAGAAAGAGCTAGCCTGGAAAGCTGTTGCTCAGCCTCATCTGCCCATGGCACTGCTCACACAGAGGCACAGAGACTGGGGCTGCTTGCTTGTCTTGTCCCCTCAAACTTCAAACGTAGCTTAGGTTGTCCGTGCCGGGAGCCTCCGGCAGCCCTGCTCCGAAAATCCAAACGTCTGCAGATAGCTCGCAGGCAGAAAGAGCTAGCCTGGAAAGCTGTTGCTCAGCCTCATCTGCCCATGGCACTGCTCGCACAGAGGCACAGAGACTGGGGCTGCTTGCTTGTCTTGTCCCCTCAAACTTCAAACGTAGCTTAGATGGTCCGTGCCGGGCGCCTCCGGCAGCCCTGCTCCCAAAATGCAAACGTCTGCAGATAGTTCGCAGGCAGAAAGAGCTAGCCTGGAAAGCTGTTGCTCAGCCTCATCTGCCCATGGCACTGCTCGCACAGAGGCACAGAGACTGGGGCTGCTTGCTTGTCTTGTCCCCTCAAACTTCAAATGTAGCTTAGGTGGTATGTGCCGGGCGCCTCCGGCAGCCCTTCTCCGAAAATCCAAACGTCTGCAGATAGCTCGCAGGCAGAAAGAGCTAGCCTGGAAAGCTGTTGCTCAGCCTCATCTGCCCATGGCACTGCTCGCACAGAGGCACAGAGACTGGGGCTGCTTGCTTGTCTTGTTCCCTCAAACTTCAAACGTAACTTAGGTGGTCTGTGCCGGGCGCCTCCGGCAGCCCTGCTCCGAAAATCCAAACGTCTGCAGATAGCTCGCAGGCAGAAAGAGCTAGCCTGGAAAGCTGTTGCTCAGCCTCATCTGACCATGGCACTGCTCGCACAGAGGCACAGAGACTGGGGCTGCTTGCTTGTCTTGTCCCCTCAAACTTCAAACGTAGCTTAGGTGGTCTGTGCCGGGCGCCTCCAGCAGCCCTGCTCCAAAAATGCGAACGTCTGCAGATAGCTCGCAGGCAGAAAGAGCTAGCCTGGAAAGCTGTTGCTCAGCCTCATCTGCCCATGGCACTGCTCGCACAGAGGCACAGAGACTGGGGCTGGTTGCTTGTTTTGCCCCCTCAAACTTCAAATGTAGCTTAGATGGTCCGTGCCGGGCGCCTCCGGCAGCCCTGCTCCGAAAATGCGAACGTCTGCAGATAGCTCGCAGGCAGAAAGAGCTAGACTGGAAAGCTGTTGCTCAGCCTCATCTGCCCATGGCGCTGCTCGCACAGAGGCACAGAGACTGGGGCTGCTTGCTTGTCTTGCCCCCTCAAACTTCAAACGTAGCTTAGATGGTCCGTGCCGGGCGCCTCCGGCAGCCCTGCTCCGAAAATGCAAACGTCTGCAGATAGTTCGCAGGCAGAAAGAGCTAGCCTGGAAAGCTGTTGCTCAGCCTCATCTGCCCATGGCACTGCTCGCACAGAGGCACAGAGACTGGGGCTGCTTGCTTGTCTTGTCCCCTCAAACTTCAAACGTAGCTTAGGTGGTATGTGCCGGGCGCATCCGGCAGCCCTGCTCCGAAAATGCGAACGTCTGCAGATAGCTCGCAGGCAGAAAGAGCTAGCCTGGAAAGCTGTTGCTCAGCCTCATCTGCCCATGGCACTGCTCGCACAGAGGCACAGAGACTGGGGCTGCTTGCTTGTCTTGTCCCCTCAAACTTCAAATGTAGCTTAGGTGGTCCGTGCCGGGCGCATCCGACAGCCCTGCTCCAAAAATGCGAACGTCTGCAGATAGCTCGCAGCCAGAAAGAGCTAGCCTGGAAAGCTGTTGCTCAGCCTCATCTGCCCATGGCACTGCTCGCACAGAGGCACAGAGACTGGGGCTGCTTGCTTGTTTTGCCCCCTCAAACTTCAAACGTAGCTTAGATGGTCCGTGCCAGGCGCCTCCGGCAGCCCTGCTCCGAAAATGCGAACGTCTGCAGATAGCTCGCAGGCAGAAAGAGCTAGCCTGGAAAGCTGTTGCTCAGCCTCATCTGCCCATGGCACTGCTCGCACAGAGGCACAGAGACTGGGGCTGCTTGCTTGTCTTGTCCCCTCAAACTTCAAATGTATCTTAGGTGGTCCGTGCCGGGCGCCTCCGGCAGCCCTGCTCCGAAAATCCAAACGTCTGCAGATAGCTCGCAGCCAGAAAGAGCTAGCCTGGAAAGCTGTTGCTCAGCCTCATCTGCCCATGGCACTGCTCGCACAGAGGCACAGAGACTGGGGCTGCTTGCTTGTTTTGCCCCCTCAATCTTCAAACGTAGCTTAGATGGTCCGTGCCAGGCGACCTCGGCAGCCCTGCTCCGAAAATGCGAACGTCTGCAGATAGCTCGCAGGCAGAAAGAGCTAGCCTGGAAAGCTGTTGCTCAGCCTCATCTGCCCATGGCACTGCTCGCACAGAGGCACAGAGACTGGGGCTGCTTGCTTGTCTTGTCCCCTCAAACTTCAAACGTAGCTTAGGTGGTCCGTGCTAGGCGCCTCCGGCAGCCCTGCTCCGAAAATGCGAACGTCTGCAGATAGCTCGCAGGCAGAAAGAGCTAGCCTGGAAAGCTGTTGCTCAGCCTCATCTGCCCATGGCACTGCTCGCACAGAGGCACAGAGACTGGGGCTGCTTGCTTGTCTTGTCCCCTCAAACTTCAAACGTAGCTTAGGTGGTCCGTGCCAGGCGCCTCCGGCAGCCCTGCTCCGAAAATGCGAACGTCTGCAGATAGCTCGCAGGCAGAAAGAGCTAGCCTGGAAAGCTGTTGCTCAGCCTCATCTGCCCATGGCACTGCTCGCACAGAGGCACAGAGACTGGGGCTGCTTGCTTGTCTTGCCCCCTCAAACTTCAAACGTAGCTTAGGTGGTCCGTGCCAGGCGCCTCCGGCAGCCCTGCTCCGAAAATGCAAACGTCTGCAGATAGCTCGCAGGCAGAAAGAGCTAGCCTGGAAAGCTGTTGCTCAGCCTCATCTGCCCATGGCACTGCTCGCACAGAGGCACAGAGACTGGGGCTGCTTGCTTGTCTTGTCCCCTCAAACTTCAAACGTAGCTTAGGTGGTTTGTGCCGGGCGCCTCCGGCAGCCCTGCTCCGAAAATGCAAACGTCTGCAGATAGCTCGCAGGCAGAAAGAGCTAGCCTGGAAAGCTGTTGCTCAGCCTCATCTGCCCATGGCACTGCTCGCACAGAGGCACAGAGACTGGGGCTGCTTGCTTGTCTTGTCCCCTCAAACTTCAAACGTAGCTTAGGTGGTCCGTGCCAGGCGCCTCCGGCAGCCCTGCTCCGAAAATCCAAACGTCTGCAGATAGCTCGCAGGCAGAAAGAGCTAGCCTGGAAAGCTGTTGCTCAGCCTCATCTGCCCATGGCACTGCTCGCACAGAGGCACAGAGACTGGGGCTGCTTGCTTGTCTTGTCCCCTCAAACTTCAAATGTATCTTTGGTGGTCCGTGCCAGGCGCCTCCGGCAGCCCTGCACCGAAAATCCAAACGTCTGCAGATAGCTCGCAGGCAGAAAGAGCTAGCCTGGAAAGCTGTTGCTCAGCCTCATCTGCCCATGGCACTGCTCACACAGAGGCACAGAGACTGGGGCTGCTTGCTTGTCTTGTCCCCTCAAACTTCAAACGTAGCTTAGGTGGTCCGTGCCGGGCGCCTCCGGCAGCCCTGCTCCGAAAATTCGAACGTCTGCAGATAGCTCGCAGGCAGAAAGAGCTAGCCTGGAAAGCTGTTGCTCAGCCTCATCTGCCCATGGCACTGCTCGCACAGAGGCACAGAGACTGGGGCTGCTTGCTTGTCTTGTCCCCTCAAACTTCAAACGTAGCTTAGGTGGTCCGTGCCGGGCGCCTCCGGCAGCCCTGCTCCGAAAATGTGAACGTCTGCAGATAGCTCGCAGGCAGAAAGAGCTAGCCTGGAAAGCTGTTGCTCAGCCTCATCTGCCCATGGCACTGCTCGCACAGAGGCACAGAGACTGGGGCTGCTTGCTTGTCTTGTCCCCTCAAACTTAAAACGTAGCTTAGGTGGTCCGTGCCGGGCGCCTCCGGCAGCCCTGCTCCGAAAATGCGAACGTCTGCAGATAGCTCGCAGGCAGAAAGAGCTAGCCTGGAAAGCTGTTGCTCAGCCTCATCTGCCCATGGCACTGCTCGCACAGAGGCACAGAGACTGGGGCTGCTTGCTTGTCTTGTCCCCTCAAAATTCAAACGTAGCTTAGGTGGTCCGTGCCGGGCGCCTCCGGCATCCCTGCTCCGAAAATGCAAACGTCTGCAGATAGCTCGCAGGCAGAAAGAGCTAGCCTGGAAAGCTGTTGCTCAGCCTCATCTGCCCATGGCACTGCTCGCACAGAGGCACAGAGACTGGGGCTGCTTTCTTGTCTTGTCCCCTCAAACTTCAAACGTAGCTTAGGTGGTCCGTGCTAGGCGCCTCCGGCAGCCCTGCTCCGAAAATGCGAACGTCTGCAGATAGCTCGCAGGCAGAAAGAGCTAGCCTGGAAAGCTGTTGCTCAGCCTCATCTGCCCATGGCACTGCTCGCACAGAGGCACAGAGACTGGGGCTGCTTGCTTGTTTTGCCCCCTCAAACTTCAAACGTAGCTTAGGTGGTCCGTGCCAGGCGCCTCCGGCAGCCCTGCTCCGAAAATTCGAACGTCTGCAGATAGCTCGCAGGCAGAAAGAGCTAGCCTGGAAAGCTGTTGCTCAGCCTCATCTGCCCATGGCACTGCTCGCACAGAGGCACAGAGACTGGGGCTGCTTGCTTGTCTTGTCCCCTCAAACTTCAAACGTAGCTTAGGTGGTCTGTGACGGGCGCCTCCGGCAGCCCTGCTCCAAAAATGCGAACGTCTGCAGATAGCTCGCAGGCAGAAAGAGCTAGCCTGGAAAGCTGTTGCTCCGCCTCATCTGCCCATGGCACTGCTCGCACAGAGGCACAGAGACTGGGGCTGCTTGCTTGTTTTGCCCCCTAAAACTTCAAACGTAGCTTAGGTGGTCCGTGCCGGGCGCATCCGGCAGCCCTGCTCCGAAAATTCGAACGTCTGCAGATAGCTCGCAGGCAGAAAGAGCTAGCCTGGAAAGCTGTTCCTCAGCCTCATCTGCCCATGGCACTGCTCGCACAGAGGCACAGAGACTGGGGCTGCTTGCTTGTCTTGTCCCCTCAAACTTCAAACGTAGCTTAGGTGGTCCGTGCCGGGCGCCTCCGGCAGCCTTGCTCCGAAAAACCAAACGTCTGCAGATAGCTCGCAGGCAGAAAGAGCTAGCCTGGAAAACTGTTGCTCAGCCTCATCTGCCCATGGCACTGCTCGCACAGAGGCACAGAGACTGGGGCTGCTTGCTTGTCTTGCCCTCTCAAACTTCAAATGTAACTTAGGTGGTCCGTGCCGGGTGCATCCGGCAGCCCTGCTCCGAAAATACAAACGTTTGCAGATAGCTCGCAGGCAGAAAGAGCTAGCCTGGAAAGCTGTTGCTCAGCCTCATCTGCCCATGGCACTGCTCGCACAGAGGCACAGAGACTGGGGCTGCTTGCTTGTCTTGTCCCCTCAAACTTAAAACGTAGCTTAGGTGGTCCGTGCCGGGCGCCTCCGGCAGCCCTGCTCCGAAAATGCAAACGTCTGCAGATACCTCGCAGGCAGAAAGAGCTAGCCTGGAAAGCTGTTGCTCAGCCTCATCTGCCCATGGCACTGCTCGCACAGAGGCACAGAGACTGGGGCTGCTTGCTTGTCTTGCCCCCTCAAACTTCAAACGTAGCTTAGGTGGTCCGTGCCGGGCGCCTCCGGCAGCCTTGCTCCGAAAAACCAAACGTCTGCAGATAGCTCGCAGGCAGAAAGAGCTAGCCTGGAAAGCTGTTGCTCAGCCTCATCTGCCCATGGCACTGCTCGCACAGAGGCACAGAGACTGGGGCTGCTTGCTTGTCTTGTCCCCTCAAACTTCAAACGTAGCTTAGGTGGTCTGTGCCGGGCGCCTCCGGCAGCCCTGCTCCAAAAATGCGAACGTCTGCAGATAGCTCGCAGGCAGAAAGAGCTAGCCTGGAAAGCTGTTGCTCCGCCTCATCTGCCCATGGCACTGCTCGCACAGAGGCACAGAGACTGGGGCTGCTTGCTTGTTTTGCCCCCTAAAACTTCAAACGTAGCTTAGGTGGTCCGTGCCGGGCGCATCCGGCAGCCCTGCTCCGAAAATTCGAACGTCTGCAGATAGCTCGCAGGCAGAAAGAGCTAGCCTGGAAAGCTGTTGCTCAGCCTCATCTGCCCATGGCACTGCTCGCACAGAGGCACAGAGACTGGGGCTGCTTGCTTGTCTTGTCCCCTCAAACTTCAAACGTAGCTTAGGTGGTCCGTGCCGGGCGCCTCCGGCAGCCTTGCTCCGAAAAACCAAACGTCTGCACATAGCTCGCAGGCAGAAAGAGCTAGCCTGGAAAGCTGTTGCTCAGCCTCATCTGACCATGGCACTGCTCGCACAGAGGCACAGAGACTGGGGCTGCTTGCTTGTCTTGCCCCCTCAAACTTCAAACGTAGCTTAGGTGGTCCGTGCCGGGCGCCTCCGGCAGCCCTACTCCGCAAAAGCAAACGTCTGCAGATAGCTCGCAGGCAGAAAGAGCTAGCCTGGAAAGCTGTTGCTCAGCCTCATCTGCCCATGGCACTGCTCGCACAGAGGCACAGAGACTGGGGCTGCTTGCTTGTTTTGCCCCCTCAAACTTAAAATGTAGCTTAGGTGGTCCGTGCCGGGCGCCTCCGGCAGCCCTGCTCCGAAAATGCGAACGTCTGCAGATAGCTGGAAGGCAGAAAGAGCTAGCCTGGAAAACTGTTGCTCAGCCTCATCTGCCCATGGCACTGCTCACACAGAGGCACAGAGACTGGGGCTGCTTGCTTGTCTTGTCCCCTCAAACTTCAAACGTAGCTTAGGTGGTCTGTGCCGGGCGCCTCCGGCAGCCCTGCTCCGAAAATCCAAACGTCTGCAGATAGCTGGCAGGCAGAAAGAGCTAGCCTGGAAAGCTGTTGCTCAGCCTCATCTGCCCATGGCACTGCTCGCACAGAGGCACAGAGACTGGGGCTGCTTGCTTGTTTTGCCCCCTCAAACTTAAAACGTAGCTTAGGTGGTCCGTGCCGGGCGCCTCCGGCAGCCCTGCTCCGAAAATTCGAACGTCTGCAGATAGCTCGCAGGCAGAAAGAGCTAGCCTGGAAAGCTGTTGCTCAGCCTCATCTGCCCATGGCACTGCTCGCACAGAGGCACAGAGACTGGGGCTGCTTGCTTGTCTTGCCCCCTCAAACTTCAAACGTAGCTTAGGTGGTCCGTGCCGGGCGCCTCCGGCAGCCCTGCTCCGAAAATACGAACGTCTGCAGATAGCTCGCAGGCAGAAAGAGCTAGCCTGGAAAGCTGTTGCTCAGCCTCATCTGCCCATGGCACTGCTCGCACAGAGGCACAGAGACTGGGGCTGCTTGCTTGTCTTGTCCCCTCAAACTTCAAACGTAGCTTAGGTGGTCCGTGCCGGGCGCCTCCGGCAGCCCTGCTCCGAAAATGCGAACGTCTGCAGATAGCTCGCAGGCAGAAAGAGCTAGCCTGGAAAGCTGTTGCTCAGCCTCATCTGCCCATGGCACTGCTCGCACAGAGGCACAGAGACTGGGGCTGCTTGCTTGTCTTGTCCCCTCAAACTTCAAACGTAGCTTAGGTGGTCTGTGCCGGGCGCCTCCGGCAGCCCTGCTCCAAAAATGCGAACGTCTGCAGATAGCTCGCAGGCAGAAAGAGCTAGCCTGGAAAGCTGTTGCTCAGCCTCATCTGCCCATGGCACTGCTCGCACAGAGGCACAGAGACTGGGGCTGCTTGCTTGTCTTGTTTCCTCAAACTTCAAACGTAGCTTAGGTGGTCCGTGCCGGGCGCCTCCGGCAGCCCTGCTCCGCAAACGCAAACGTCTGCAGATAGCTCGCAGGCAGAAAGAGCTAGCCTGGAAAGCTGTTGCTCAGCCTCATCTGCCCATGGCACTGCTCGCACAGAGGCACAGAGACTGGGGCTGCTTGCTTGTCTTGCCCCCTCAAACTTCAAATGTAACTTAGGTGCTCCGTGCCGGGTGCATCCGGCAGCCCTGCTCCGAAAATACAAACGTTTGCAGATAGCTCGCAGGCAGAAAGAGCTAGCCTGGAAAGCTGTTGCTCAGCCTCATCTGCCCATGGCACTGCTCGCACAGAGGCACAGAGACTGGGGCTGCTTGATTGTCTTGTCCCCTCAAACTTCAAACGTAGCTTAGGTGGTCTGTGCCGGGCGCCTCCGGCAGCCCTGCTCCGAAAATGCGAACGTCTGCAGATAGCTCGCAGGCAGAAAGAGCTAGCCTGGAAAGCTGTTGCTCAGCCTCATCTGCCCATGGCACTGCTCGCACAGAGGCACAGAGACTGGGGCTGCTTGCTTGTCTTGTCCCCTCAAACTTCAAACGTAGCTTAGGTGGTCCGTCTCGGGCGCCTCCGGCAGCCCTGCTCCGAAAATGCGAACGTCTGCAGATAGCTCGCAGGCAGAAAGAGCTAGCCTGGAAAGCTGTTGCTCAGCCTCATCTGCCCATGGCACTGCTCGCACAGAGGCACAGAGACTGGGGCTGCTTGCTTGTCTTGTCCCCTCAAACTTCAAACGTAGCTTAGGTGGTCTGTGCCGGGCGCCTCCGGCAGCCCTGCTCCGAAAATTCGAACGTCTGCAGATAGCTCGCAGGCAGAAAGAGCTAGCCTGGAAAGCTGTTGCTCAGCCTCATCTGCCCATGGCACTGCTCGCACAGAGGCACAGAGACTGGGGCTGCTTGCTTGTCTTGCCCCCTCAAACTTCAAACGTAGCTTAGGTGGTCCGTGCCGGGCGCCTCCGGCAGCCCTGCTCCGAAAATACGAACGTCTGCAGATAGCTCGCAGGCAGAAAGAGCTAGCCTGGAAAGCTGTTGCTCAGCCTCATCTGCCCATGGCACTGCTCGCACAGAGGCACAGAGACTGGGGCTGCTTGCTTGTCTTGTCCCCTCAAACTTCAAACGTATCTTAGGTGGTCCGTGCCGGGCGCCTCCGGCAGCCCTGCTCCGAAAATGCGAACGTCTGCAGATAGCTCGCAGGCAGAAAGAGCTAGCCTGGAAAGCTGTTGCTCAGCCTCATCTGCCCATGGCACTGCTCGCACAGAGGCACAGAGACTGGGGCTGCTTGCTTGTCTTGTCCCCTCAAACTTCAAACGTAGCTTAGGTGGTCTGTGCCGGGCGCCTCCGGCAGCCCTGCTCCAAAAATGCGAACGTCTGCAGATAGCTCGCAGGCAGAAAGAGCTAGCCTGGAAAGCTGTTGCTCAGCCTCATCTGCCCATGGCACTGCTCGCACAGAGGCACAGAGACTGGGGCTGCTTGCTTGTCTTGCCCCCTCAAACTTCAAACGTAGCTTAGGTGGTCTGTGCCGGGCGCCTCCGGCAGCCCTACTCCGCAAATGCAAACGTCTGCAGATAGCTCGCAGGCAGAAAGAGCTAGCCTGGAAAGCTGTTGCTCAGCCTCATCTGCCCATGGCACTGCTCGCACAGAGGCACAGAGACTGGGGCTGCTTGCTTGTCTTGTCCCCTCAAACTTCAAACGTAGCTTAGGTGGTCCGTGCCGGCCGCCTCCGGCAGCCCTGCTCCGAAAATGCGAACGTCTGCAGATAGCTCGCAGGCAGAAAGAGCTAGCCTGGAAAACTGTTGCTCAGCCTCATCTGCCCATGGCACTGCTCGCACAGAGGCACAGAGACTGGGGCTGCTTGCTTGTCTTGCCCCCTCAAACTTCAAATGTAACTTAGGTGGTCCGTGCCGGGAGCATCCGGCAGCCCTGCTCCGAAGATACAAACGTTTGCAGATAGCTCGCAGGCAGAAAGAGCTAGCCTGGAAAGCTGTTGCTCAGCCTCATCTGCCCATGGCACTGCTCACACAGAGGCACAGAGACTGGGGCTGCTTGCTTGTCTTGCCCCCTCAAACTTCAAACGTAGCTTAGGTGGTCCGTGCCGGGCGCCTCCGGCAGCCCTGCTCCGAAAATGCAAACGTCTGCAGATAGCTCGCAGGCAGAAAGAGCTAGCCTGGAAAGCTGTTGCTCAGCCTCATCTGCCCATGGCACTGCTCGCACAGAGGCACAGAGACTGGGGCTGCTTGCTTGTCTTGTCCCCTCAAACTTCAAACGTAGCTTAGGTGGTCTGTGCCGGGCGTCTCCGGCAGCCCTACTCCAAAAATGCGAACGTCTGCAGATAGCTCGCAGGCAGAAAGAGCTAGCCTGGAAAGCTGTTGCTCAGCCTCATCTGCCCATGGCACTGCTCGCACAGAGGCACAGAGACTGGGGCTGCTTGCTTGTTCTGCCCCCTAAAACTTCAAACGTAGCTTAGGTGGTCCGTGCCAGGCGCATCCGGCAGCCCTGCTCCGAAAATTCGAACGTCTGCAGATAGCTCGCAGGCAGAAAGAGCTAGCCTGGAAAGCTGTTGCTCAGCCTCATCTGCCCATGGCACTGCTCGCACAGAGGCACAGAGACTGGGGCTGCTTGCTTGTTTTGCCCCCTCAAACTTCAAATGTAACTTAGGTGGTCCGTGCCGAGTGCATCCGGCAGCCCTGCTCCGAAAATACAAACGTTTGCAGATAGCTCGCAGGCAGAAAGAGCTAGCCTGGAAAGCTGTTGCTCAGCCTCATCTGCCCATGGCACTGCTCGCACAGAGGCACAGAGACTGGGGCTGCTTGCTTGTTTTGCCCCCTCAAACTTCAAACGTAGCTTAGGTGGTCCGTGCCGGGCGCCTCCGGCAGCCCTGCTCCGAAAATGCGAACGTCTGCAGATAGCTCGCAGGCAGAAAGAGCTAGCCTGGAAAACTGTTGCTCAGCCTCATCTGCCCATGGCACTGCTCGCACAGAGGCACAGAGACTAGGGCTGCTTGCTTGTCTTGCCCCCTCAAACTTCAAATGTAACTTAGGTGGTCCGTGCCGAGTGCATCCGGCAGCCCTGCTCCGAAAATACAAACGTTTGCAGATAGCTCGCAGGCAGAAAGAGCTAGCCTGGAAAGCTGTTGCTCAGCCTCATCTGCCCATGGCACTGCTCGCACAGAGGCACAGAGACTGGGGCTGCTTGCTTGTCTTGTCCCCTCAAACTTCAAACGTAGCTTAGGTGGTCTGTGCCGGGCGCCTCCGGCAGCCCTGCTCCGAAAATGCGAACGTCTGCAGATAGCTCGCAGGCAGAAAGAGCTAGCCTGGAAAGCTGTTGCTCAGCCTCATCTGCCCATGGCACTGCTCGCACAGAGGCACAGAGACTGGGGCTGCTTGCTTGTTTTGCCCCCTCAAACTTCAAACGTAGCTTAGGTGGTCCGTGCCGGGCGCCTCCGGCAGCCCTGCTCCGAAAATGCGAACGTCTGCAGATAGCTCGCAGGCAGAAAGAGCTAGCCTGGAAAGCTGTTGCTCAGCCTCATCTGCCCATGGCACTGCTCGCACAGAGGCACAGAGACTGGAGCTGCTTGCTTGTCTTGTCCCCTCAAACTTCAAATGTAGCTTAGGTGGTCCGTGCCAGGCGCCTCCGGCAGCCCTGCTCCAAAAATCCAAACGTCTGCAGATAGCTCGCAGGCAGAAAGAGCTAGCCTGGAAAGCTGTTGCTCAGCCTCATCTGCCCATGGCACTGCTCGCACAGAGGCACAGAGACTGGGGCTGCTTGGTTGTCTTGTCCCCTCAAACTTCAAACGTAGCTTAGGTGGTCTGTGCCGGGCGCCTCCGGCAGCCCTGCTCCGAAAATGCGAACGTCTGCAGATAGCTCGCAGGCAGAAAGAGCTAGCCTGGAAAGCTGTTGCTCAGCCTCATCTGCCCATGGCACTGCTCGCACAGAGGCACAGAGACTGGGGCTGCTTGCTTGTCTTGCCCCCTCAAACTTCAAATGTAACTTAGGTGGTCCGTGCCGGGAGCATCCGGCAGCCCTGCTCCGAAAATACAAACGTTTGCAGATAGCTCGCAGGCAGAAAGAGCTAGCCTGGAAAGCTGTTGCTCAGCCTCATCTGCCCATGGCACTGCTCGCACAGAGGCACAGAGACTGGGGCTGCTTGCTTGTCTTGCCCCCTCAAACTTCAAACGTAGCTTAGGTGGTCTGTTGCGGGCGCCTCCGGCAGCCCTGCTCCGAAAATGCAAACGTCTGCAGATAGCTCGCAGGCAGAAAGAGCTAGCCTGGAAAGCTGTTGCTCAGCCTCATCTGCCCATGGCACTGCTCGCACAGAGGCACAGAGACTGGGGCTGCTTGCTTGTTTTGCCCCCTAAAACTTCAAACGTAGCTTAGGTGGTCCGTGCCAGGCGCATCCGGCAGCACTGCTCCGAAAATTCGAACGTCTGCAGATAGCTCACAGGCAGAAAGAGCTAGCCTGGAAAGCTGTTGCTCAGCCTCATCTGCCCATGGCACTGCTCGCACAGAGGCACAGAGACTGGGGCTGCTTGCTTGTTTTGCCCCCTCCAACTTCAAACGTAGCTTAGGTGGTCCGTGCCGGGCGCCTCCGGCAGCCCTACTCCGCAAATGCAAACGTCTGCAGATAGCTCGCAGGCAGAAAGAGCTAGCCTGGAAAGCTGTTGCTCAGCCTCATCTGCCCATGGCACTGCTCGCACAGAGGCACAGAGACTGGGGCTGCTTGCTTGTTTTGCCCCCTCAAACTTAAAATGTAGCTTAGGTGGTCCGTGCCGGGCGCCTCCGGCAGCCCTGCTCCGAAAATGCGAACGTCTGCAGATAGCTCGCAGGCAGAAAGAGCTAGCCTGGAAAACTGTTGCTCAGCCTCATCTGCCCATGGCACTGCTCGCACAGAGGCACAGAGACTGGGGCTGCTTGCTTGTCTTGCCCCCTCAAACTTCAAATGTAACTTAGGTGGTCCGTGCCGGGTGCATCCGGCAGCCCTGCTCCGAAAATACAAACGTCTGCAGATAGCTCGCAGGCAGAAAGAGCTAGCCTGGAAAACTGTTGCTCAGCCTCATCTGCCCATGGCACTGCTCGCACAGAGGCACAGAGACTGGGGCTGCTTGCTTGTCTTGCCCCCTCAAACTTCAAACGTAGCTTAGGTGGTCCGTGCCGGGCGCCTCCGGCAGCCCTGCTCCGAAAATGCAAACGTCTGCAGATAGCTCGCAGGCAGAAAGAGCTAGCCTGGAAAGCTGTTGCTCAGCCTCGTCTGCCCATGGCACTGCTCGCACAGAGGCACAGAGACTGGGGCTGCTTGCTTGTCTTGTCCCCTCAAACTTCAAACGTAGCTTAGGTGGTCCGTGCCAGGCGCCTCCGGCAGACCTGCTCCAAAAATGCGAACGTCTGCAGATAGCTCGCAGGCAGAAAGAGCTAGCCTGGAAAGCTGTTGCTCCGCCTCATCTGCCCATGGCACTGCTCGCACAGAGGCACAGAGACTGGGGCTGCTTGCTTGTTTTGCCCCCTCAAACTTCAAACGTAGCTTAGGTGGTCCGTGCCGGGCGCATCCGGCAGCCCTGCTCCGAAAATTCGAACGTCTGCAGATAGCTCGCAGGCAGAAAGAGCTAGCCTGGAAAGCTGTTGCTCAGCCTCATCTGACCATGGCACTGCTCGCACAGAGGCACAGAGACTGGGGCTGCTTGCTTGTCTTGTCCCCTCAAACTTCAAACGTAGCTTAGGTGGTCCGTGCCGGGCGCCTCCGGCAGCCCTACTCCGCAAATGCTAACGTCTGCAGATAGCTCGCAGGCAGAAAGAGCTAGCCTGGAAAGCTGTTGCTCAGCCTCATCTGCCCATGGCACTGCTCGCACAGAGGCACAGAGACTCGGGCTGCTTGCTTGTTTTGCCCCCTCAAACTTAAAATGTACCTTAGGTGGTCCGTGCCGGGCGCATCCGGCAGCCCTGCTCCGAAAATGCGAACGTCTGCAGATAGCTCGCAGGCAGAAAGAGCTAGCCTGGAAAACTGTTGCTCAGCCTCATCTGCCCATGGCACTGCTCGCACAGAGGCACAGAGACTGGGGCTGCTTGCTTGTCTTGCCCCCTCAAACTTCAAATGTAACTTAGGTGGTCCGTGCCGAGTGCATCCGGCAGCCCTGCTCCGAAAATGCGAACGTCTGCAGATAGCTCGCAGGCAGAAAGAGCTAGCCTGGAAAGCTGTTGCTCAGCCTCATCTGCCCATGGCACTGCTCGCACAGAGGCACAGAGACTGGGGCTGCTTGCTTGTCTTGTCCCCTCAAACTTCAAACGTAGCTTAGGTGGTCTGTGCCGGGCGCCTCCGGCAGCCCTGCTCCGAAAATGCGAACGTCTGCAGATAGCTCGCAGGCAGAAAGAGCTAGCCTGGAAAGCTGTTGCTCAGCCTCATCTGCCCATGGCACTGCTCGCACAGAGGCACAGAGACTGGGGCTGCTTGCTTGTTTTGCCCCCTCAAACTTCAAACGTAGCTTAGGTGGTCCGTGCCGGGCGCCTCCGGCAGCCCTGCTCCGAAAATTCGAACGTCTGCAGATAGCTCGCAGGCAGAAAGAGCTAGCCTGGAAAGCTGTTGCTCAGCCTCATCTGCCCATGGCACTGCTCGCACAGAGGCACAGAGACTGGGGCTGCTTGCTTGTTTTGCCCCCTCAAACTTAAAATGTAGCTTAGGTGGTCCGTGCCGGGCGCCTCCGGCAGCCCTGCTCCGAAAATGCGAACGTCTGCAGATAGCTCGCAGGCAGAAAGAGCTAGCCTGGAAAACTGTTGCTCAGCCTCATCTGCCCATGGCACTGCTCGCACAGAGGCACAGAGACTGGGGCTGCTTGCTTGTCTTGCCCCCTCAAACTTCAAATGTAACTTAGGTGGTCCGTGCCGGGTGCATCCGGCAGCCCTGCTCCGAAAATACAAACGTCTGCAGATAGCTCGCAGGCAGAAAGAGCTAGCCTGGAAAACTGTTGCTCAGCCTCATCTGCCCATGGCACTGCTCGCACAGAGGCACAGAGACTGGGGCTGCTTGCTTGTCTTGCCCCCTCAAACTTCAAACGTAGCTTAGGTGGTCCGTGCCGGGCGCTTCCGGCAGCCCTGCTCCGAAAATGCAAACGTCTGCAGATAGCTCGCAGGCAGAAAGAGCTAGCCTGGAAAGCT
This sequence comes from Opisthocomus hoazin, assembly GCF_030867145.1. Taxonomy (NCBI): domain Eukaryota; kingdom Metazoa; phylum Chordata; class Aves; order Opisthocomiformes; family Opisthocomidae; genus Opisthocomus; species Opisthocomus hoazin. The sequence continues at coordinate 100,960 of NW_027448785.1, forward strand.
GTTGCTCAGCCTCGTCTGCCCATGGCACTGCTCGCACAGAGGCACAGAGACTGGGGCTGCTTGCTTGTCTTGTCCCCTCAAACTTCAAACGTAGCTTAGGTGGTCCGTGCCAAGCGCCTCCGGCAGCCCTGCTCCAAAAATGCGAACGTCTGCAGATAGCTCGCAGGCAGAAAGAGCTAGCCTGGAAAGCTGTTGCTCCGCCTCATCTGCCCATGGCACTGCTCGCACAGAGGCACAGAGACTGGGGCTGCTTGCTTGTTTTGCCCCCTCAAACTTCAAACGTAGCTTAGGTGGTCCGTGCCGGGCGCATCCGGCAGCCCTGCTCCGAAAATTCGAACGTCTGCAGATAGCTCGCAGGCAGAAAGAGCTAGCCTGGAAAGCTGTTGCTCAGCCTCATCTGACCATGGCACTGCTCGCACAGAGGCACAGAGACTGGGGCTGCTTGCTTGTCTTGTCCCCTCAAACTTCAAACGTAGCTTAGGTGGTCCGTGCCGGGCGCCTCCGGCAGCCCTACTCCGCAAATGCAAACGTCTGCAGATAGCTCGCAGGCAGAAAGAGCTAGCCTGGAAAGCTGTTGCTCAGCCTCATCTGCCCATGGCACTGCTCGCACAGAGGCACAGAGACTCGGGCTGCTTGCTTGTTTTGCCCCCTCAAACTTAAAATGTACCTTAGGTGGTCCGTGCCGGGCGCATCCGGCAGCCCTGCTCCGAAAATGCGAACGTCTGCAGATAGCTCGCAGGCAGAAAGAGCTAGCCTGGAAAACTGTTGCTCAGCCTCATCTGCCCATGGCACTGCTCGCACAGAGGCACAGAGACTGGGGCTGCTTGCTTGTCTTGCCCCCTCAAACTTCAAATGTAACTTAGGTGGTCCGTGCCGAGTGCATCCGGCAGCCCTGCTCCGAAAATGCGAACGTCTGCAGATAGCTCGCAGGCAGAAAGAGCTAGCCTGGAAAGCTGTTGCTCAGCCTCATCTGCCCATGGCACTGCTCGCACAGAGGCACAGAGACTGGGGCTGCTTGCTTGTCTTGTCCCCTCAAACTTCAAACGTAGCTTAGGTGGTCTGTGCCGGGCGCCTCCGGCAGCCCTGCTCCGAAAATGCGAACGTCTGCAGATAGCTCGCAGGCAGAAAGAGCTAGCCTGGAAAGCTGTTGCTCAGCCTCATCTGCCCATGGCACTGCTCGCACAGAGGCACAGAGACTGGGGCTGCTTGCTTGTTTTGCCCCCTCAAACTTCAAACGTAGCTTAGGTGGTCCGTGCCGGGCGCCTCCGGCAGCCCTGCTCCGAAAATTCGAACGTCTGCAGATAGCTCGCAGGCAGAAAGAGCTAGCCTGGAAAGCTGTTGCTCAGCCTCATCTGCCCATGGCACTGCTCGCACAGAGGCACAGAGACTGGAGCTGCTTGCTTGTCTTGTCCCCTCAAACTTCAAACGTAGCTTAGGTGGTCCGTGCTATTCGCCTCCGGCAGCCCTGCTCCGAAAATGCGAACGTCTGCAGATAGCTCGCAGGCAGAAAGAGCTAGCCTGGAAAGCTGTTGCTCAGCCTCATCTGCCCATGGCACTGCTCGCACAGAGGCACAGAGACTGGGGCTGCTTGCTTGTCTTGCCCCCTCAAACTTCAAATGTAACTTAGGTGGTCCGTGCCGGGAGCATCCGGCAGCCCTGCTCCGAAAATACAAACGTTTGCAGATAGCTCGCAGGCAGAAAGAGCTAGCCTGGAAAGCTGTTGCTCAGCCTCATCTGCCCATGGCACTGCTCGCACAGAGGCACAGAGACTGGGGCTGCTTGCTTGTCTTGCCCCCTCAAACTTCAAACGTAGCTTAGGTGGTCTGTGGCGGGCGCCTCCGGCAGCCCTGCTCCGAAAATGCAAACGTCTGCAGATAGCTCGCAGCCAGAAAGAGCTAGCCTGGAAAGCTGTTGCTCAGCCTCATCTGCCCATGGCACTGCTCGCACAGAGGCACAGAGACTGGGGCTGCTTGCTTGTTTTGCCCCCTAAAACTTCAAACGTAGCTTAGGTGGTCCGTGCCAGGCGCATCCGGCAGCACTGCTCCGAAAATTCGAACGTCTGCAGATAGCTCACAGGCAGAAAGAGCTAGCCTGGAAAGCTGTTGCTCAGCCTCATCTGCCCATGGCACTGCTCGCACAGAGGCACAGAGACTGGGGCTGCTTGCTTGTTTTGCCCCCTCCAACTTCAAACGTAGCTTAGGTGGTCCGTGCCGGGCGCCTCCGGCAGCCCTACTCCGCAAATGCAAACGTCTGCAGATAGCTCGCAGGCAGAAAGAGCTAGCCTGGAAAGCTGTTGCTCAGCCTCATCTGCCCATGGCACTGCTCGCACAGAGGCACAGAGACTGGGGCTGCTTGCTTGTTTTGCCCCCTCAAACTTAAAATGTAGCTTAGGTGGTCCGTCTCGGGCGCCTCCGGCAGCCCTGCTCCGAAAATGCGAACGTCTGCAGATAGCTCGCAGGCAGAAAGAGCTAGCCTGGAAAACTGTTGCTCAGCCTCATCTGCCCATGGCACTGCTCGCACAGAGGCACAGAGACTGGGGCTGCTTGCTTGTCTTGCCCCCTCAAACTTCAAATGTAACTTAGGTGGTCCGTGCCGGGTGCATCCGGCAGCCCTGCTCCGAAAATACAAACGTCTGCAGATAGCTCGCAGGCAGAAAGAGCTAGCCTGGAAAACTGTTGCTCAGCCTCATCTGCCCATGGCACTGCTCGCACAGAGGCACAGAGACTGGGGCTGCTTGCTTGTCTTGCCCCCTCAAACTTCAAACGTAGCTTAGGTGGTCCGTGCCGGGCGCCTCCGGCAGCCCTGCTCCGAAAATGCAAACGTCTGCAGATAGCTCGCAGGCAGAAAGAGCTAGCCTGGAAAGCTGTTGCTCAGCCTCGTCTGCCCATGGCACTGCTCGCACAGAGGCACAGAGACTGGGGCTGCTTGCTTGTCTTGTCCCCTCAAACTTCAAACGTAGCTTAGGTGGTCCGTGCCAGGCGCCTCCGGCAGCCCTGCTCCAAAAATGCGAACGTCTGCAGATAGCTCGCAGGCAGAAAGAGCTAGCCTGGAAAGCTGTTGCTCCGCCTCATCTGCCCATGGCACTGCTCGCACAGAGGCACAGAGACTGGGGCTGCTTGCTTGTTTTGCCCCCTCAAACTTCAAACGTAGCTTAGGTGGTCCGTGCCGGGCGCATCCGGCAGCCCTGCTCCGAAAATTCGAACGTCTGCAGATAGCTCGCAGGCAGAAAGAGCTAGCCTGGAAAGCTGTTGCTCAGCCTCATCTGCCCATGGCACTGCTCGCACAGAGGCACAGAGACTGGGGCTGCTTGCTTGTCTTGTCCCCTCAAACTTCAAACGTAGCTTAGGTGGTCCGTGCCGGGCGCCTCCGGCAGCCCTACTCCGCAAATGCAAACGTCTGCAGATAGCTCGCAGGCAGAAAGAGCTAGCCTGGAAAGCTGTTGCTCAGCCTCATCTGCCCATGGCACTGCTCGCACAGAGGCACAGAGACTCGGGCTGCTTGCTTGTTTTGCCCCCTCAAACTTAAAATGTACCTTAGGTGGTCCGTGCCGGGCGCATCCGGCAGCCCTGCTCCGAAAATGCGAACGTCTGCAGATAGCTCGCAGGCAGAAAGAGCTAGCCTGGAAAACTGTTGCTCAGCCTCATCTGCCCATGGCACTGCTCGCACAGAGGCACAGAGACTGGGGCTGCTTGCTTGTCTTGCCCCCTCAAACTTCAAATGTAACTTAGGTGGTCCGTGCCGAGTGCATCCGGCAGCCCTGCTCCGAAAATGCGAACGTCTGCAGATAGCTCGCAGGCAGAAAGAGCTAGCCTGGAAAGCTGTTGCTCAGCCTCATCTGCCCATGGCACTGCTCGCACAGAGGCACAGAGACTGGGGCTGCTTGGTTGTCTTGTCCCCTCAAACTTCAAACGTAGCTTAGGTGGTCTGTGCCGGGCGCCTCCGGCAGCCCTGCTCCGAAAATGCGAACGTCTGCAGATAGCTCGCAGGCAGAAAGAGCTAGCCTGGAAAGCTGTTGCTCAGCCTCATCTGCCCATGGCACTGCTCGCACAGAGGCACAGAGACTGGGGCTGCTTGCTTGTTTTGCCCCCTCAAACTTCAAACGTAGCTTAGGTGGTCCGTGCCGGGCGCCTCCGGCAGCCCTGCTCCGAAAATTCGAACGTCTGCAGATAGCTCGCAGGCAGAAAGAGCTAGCCTGGAAAGCTGTTGCTCAGCCTCATCTGCCCATGGCACTGCTCGCACAGAGGCACAGAGACTGGAGCTGCTTGCTTGTCTTGTCCCCTCAAACTTCAAACGTAGCTTAGGTGGTCCGTGCCAGGCGCCTCCGGCAGCCCTGCTCCGAAAATGCAAACGTCTGCAGATAGCTCGCAGGCAGAAAGAGCTAGCCTGGAAAGCTGTTGCTCAGCCTCATCTGCCCATGGCACTGCTCGCACAGAGGCACAGAGACTGGGGCTGCTTGCTTGTTTTGCCCCCTCAAACTTCAAACGTAGCTTAGGTGGTCCGTGCCGGGCGCCTCCGGCAGCCCTGCTCCGAAAATTCGAACGTCTGCAGATAGCTCGCAGGCAGAAAGAGCTAGCCTGGAAAGCTGTTGCTCAGCCTCATCTGCCCATGGCACTGCTCGCACAGAGGCACAGAGACTGGAGCTGCTTGCTTGTCTTGTCCCCTCAAACTTCAAACGTAGCTTAGGTGGTCCGTGCCAGGCGCCTCCGGCAGCCCTGCTCCGAAAATGCAAACGTCTGCAGATAGCTCGCAGGCAGAAAGAGCTAGCCTGGAAAGCTGTTGCTCAGCCTCATCTGCCCATGGCACTGCTCGCACAGAGGCACAGAGACTGGGGCTGCTTGCTTGTCTTGTCCCCTCAAACTTCAAACGTAGCTTAGGTGGTCTGTGCCGGGCGCCTCCGGCAGCCCTGCTCCGAAAATTCGAACGTCTGCAGATAGCTCGCAGGCAGAAAGAGCTAGCCTGGAAAGCTGTTGCTCAGCCTCATCTGCCCATGGCACTGCTCGCACAGAGGCACAGAGACTGGGGCTGCTTGCTTGTCTTGTCCCCTCAAACTTCAAACGTAGCTTAGGTGGTCCGTGCCGGGAGCCTCCGGCAGCCCTGCTCCGCAAACGCAAACGTCTGCAGATAGCTCGCAGGCAGAAAGAGCTAGCCTGGAAAGCTGTTGCTCAGCCTCATCTGCCCATGGCACTGCTCGCACAGAGGCACAGAGACTGGGGCTGCTTGCTTGTCTTGTCCCCTCAAACTTCAAACGTAGCTTAGGTGGTCCGTGCCGGGAGCCTCCGGCAGCCCTGCTCCGAAAATGCGAACGTCTGCAGATAGCTCGCAGGCAGAAAGAGCTAGCCTGGAAAGCTGTTGCTCAGCCTCATCTGACCATGGCACTGCTCGCACAGAGGCACAGAGACTGGGGCTGCTTGCTTGTCTTGCACCCTCAAACTTCAAATGTAACTTAGGTGGTCCGTGCCGGGTGCATCCGGCAGCCCTGCTCCGAAAATACAAACGTTTGCAGATAGCTCGCAGGCAGAAAGAGCTAGCCTGGAAAGCTGTTGCTCAGCCTCATCTGCCCATGGCACTGCTCGCACAGAGGCACAGAGACTGGGGCTGCTTGCTTGTCTTGTCCCCTCAAACTTCAAACGTAGCTTAGGTGGTCTGTGCCGGGCGCCTCCGGCAGCCCTGCTCCGAAAATGCAAACGTCTGCAGATAGCTCGCAGGCAGAAAGAGCTAGCCTGGAAAGCTGTTGCTCAGCCTCATCTGCCCATGGCACTGCTCGCACAGAGGCACAGAGACTGGGGCTGCTTGCTTGTCTTGTCCCCTCAAACTTCAAACGTAGCTTAGGTGGTCTGTGCCGGGCGCCTCCGGCAGCCCTGCTCCGAAAATGCGAACGTCTGCAGATAGCTCGCAGGCAGAAAGAGCTAGCCTGGAAAGCTGTTGCTCAGCCTCATCTGCCCATGGCACTGCTCGCACAGAGGCACAGAGACTGGGGCTGCTTGCTTGTCTTGTCCCCTCAAACTTCAAACGTAGCTTAGGTGGACCGTGCCGGGCGCCTCCGGCAGCCTTGCTCCGAAAAACCAAACGTCTGCAGATAGCTCGCAGGCAGAAAGAGCTAGCCTGGAAAGCTGTTGCTCAGCCTCATCTGCCCATGGCACTGCTCGCACAGAGGCACAGAGACTGGGGCTGCTTGCTTGTCTTGCCCCCTCCAACTTCAAACGTAGCTTAGGTGGTCCGTGCCGGGCGCCTCCGGCAGCCCTACTCCGCAAACGCAAACGTCTGCAGATAGCTCGCAGGCAGAAAGAGCTAGCCTGGAAAGCTGTTGCTCAGCCTCATCTGCCCATGGCACTGCTCGCACAGAGGCACAGAGACTGAGGCTGCTTGCTTGTTTTGCCCCCTCAAACTTCAAATGTAGCTTAGGTGGTCCGTGCCGGGCGCATCCGGCAGCCCTGCTCCCAAAATGCGAACGTCCGCAGATAGCTCGCAGGCAGAAAGAGCTAGCCTGGAAAACTGTTGCTCAGCCTCATCTGCCCATGGCACTGCTCGCACAGAGGCACAGAGACTGGGGCTGCTTGCTTGTCTTGCCCCCTCAAACTTCAAATGTAACTTAGGTGGTCCGTGCCGGGTGCATTAGGCAGCCCTGCTCCGAAAATACAAACGTCTGCAGATAGCTCGCAGGCAGAAAGAGCTAGCCTGGAAAGCTGTTGCTCAGCCTCATCTGCCCATGGCACTGCTCGCACAGAGGCACAGAGACTGGGGCTGGTTGCTTGTCTTGTCCCCTCAAACTTCAAACGTAGCTTAGGTGGTCTGTGCCGGGCGCCTCCGGCAGCCCTGCTCCGAAAATGCGAACGTCTTCAGATAGATCGCAGGCAGAAAGAGCTAGCCTGGAAAGCTGTTGCTCAGCCTCATCTGCCTATGGCACTGCTCGCACAGAGGCACAGAGACTGGAGCTGCTTGCTTGTCTTGTCCCCTCAAACTTCAAATGTAGCTTAGGTGGTCCGTGCCAGGCGCCTCCGGCAGCCCTGCTCCGAAAATGCAAACGTCTGCAGATAGCTCGCAGGCAGAAAGAGCTAGCCTGGAAAGCTGTTGCTCAGCCTCATCTGCCCATGGCACTGCTCGCACAGAGGCACAGAGACTGGGGCTGCTTGCTTGTCTTGTCCCCTCAAACTTCAAACGTAGCTTAGGTGGTCTGTGCCGGGCGCCTCCGGCAGCCCTGCTCCGCAAATGCAAACGTCTGCAGATAGCTCGCAGGCAGAAAGAGCTAGCCTGGAAAGCTGTTGCTCAGCCTCATCTGCCCATGGCACTGCTCGCACAGAGGCACAGAGACTGAGGCTGCTTGCTTGTTTTGCCCCCTCAAACTTCAAATGTAGCTTAGGTGGTCCGTGCCGGGCGCATCCGGCAGCCCTGCTCCCAAAATGCGAACGTCCGCAGATAGCTCGCAGGCAGAAAGAGCTAGCCTGGAAAACTGTTGCTCAGCCTCATCTGCCCATGGCACTGCTCGCACAGAGGCACAGAGACTGGGGCTGCTTGCTTGTCTTGCCCCCTCAAACTTCAAATGTAACTTAGGTGGTCCGTGCCGGGTGCATTAGGCAGCCCTGCTCCGAAAATACAAACGTCTGCAGATAGCTCGCAGGCAGAAAGAGCTAGCCTGGAAAGCTGTTGCTCAGCCTCATCTGCCCATGGCACTGCTCGCACAGAGGCACAGAGACTGGGGCTGGTTGCTTGTCTTGTCCCCTCAAACTTCAAACGTAGCTTAGGTGGTCTGTGCCGGGCGCCTCCGGCAGCCCTGCTCCGAAAATGCGAACGTCTTCAGATAGATCGCAGGCAGAAAGAGCTAGCCTGGAAAGCTGTTGCTCAGCCTCATCTGCCTATGGCACTGCTCGCACAGAGGCACAGAGACTGGAGCTGCTTGCTTGTCTTGTCCCCTCAAACTTCAAATGTAGCTTAGGTGGTCCGTGCCAGGCGCCTCCGGCAGCCCTGCTCCGAAAATGCAAACGTCTGCAGATAGCTCGCAGGCAGAAAGAGCTAGCCTGGAAAGCTGTTGCTCAGCCTCATCTGCCCATGGCACTGCTCGCACAGAGGCACAGAGACTGGGGCTGCTTGCTTGTCTTGTCCCCTCAAACTTCAAACGTAGCTTAGGTGGTCTGTGCCGGGCGCCTCCGGCAGCCCTGCTCCGAAAATGCAAACGTCTGCAGATAGCTCGCAGGCAGAAAGAGCTAGCCTGGAAAGCTGTTGCTCAGCCTCATCTGCCCATGGCACTGCTCGCACAGAGGCACAGAGACTGGGGCTGCTTGCTTGTCTTGTCCCCTCAAACTTCAAACGTAGCTTAGGTGGTCCGTGCCGGGCGCCTCCGGCAGCCTTGCTCCGAAAAACCAAACGTCTGCAGATAGCTCGCAGGCAGAAAGAGCTAGCCTGGAAAGCTGTTGCTCAGCCTCATCTGCCCATGGCACTGCTCGCACAGAGGCACAGAGACTGGGGCTGCTTGCTTGTCTTGCCCCCTTAAACTTCAAACGTAGCTTAGGTCGCCCGTGCCGGGCGCCTCCGGCAGCCCTACTCCGCAAATGCAAACGTCTGCAGATAGCTCGCAGGCAGAAAGAGCTAGCCTGGAAAGCTGTTGCTCAGCCTCATCTGCCCATGGCACTGCTCGCACAGAGGCACAGAGACTGGGGCTGCTTGCTTGTTTTGCCCCCTAAAACTTCAAACGTAGCTTAGGTGGTCCGTGCCAGGCGCATCCGGCAGCACTGCTCCGAAAATTCGAACGTCTGCAGATAGCTCGCAGGCAGAAAGAGCTAGCCTGGAAAGCTGTTGCTCAGCCTCATCTGCCCATGGCACTGCTCGCACAGAGGCACAGAGACTGGGGCTGCTTGCTTGTCTTGTCCCCTCAAACTTCAAACGTAGCTTAGGTGGTCCGTGCCGGGCGCCTCCGGCAGCCTTGCTCCGAAAAACCAAACGTCTGCAGATAGCTCGCAGGCAGAAAGAGCTAGCCTGGAAAGCTGTTGCTCAGCCTCATCTGCCCATGGGACTGCTCGCACAGAGGCACAGAGACTGGGGCTGCTTGCTTGTCTTGCCCCCTCAAACTTCAAACGTAGCTTAGGTGGTCCGTGCCGGGCGCCTCCGGCAGCCCTACTCCGCAAATGCAAACGTCTGCAGATAGCTCGCAGGCAGAAAGAGCTAGCCTGGAAAGCTGTTGCTCAGCCTCATCTGCCCATGGCACTGCTCGCACAGAGGCACAGAGACTCGGGCTGCTTGCTTGTTTTGCCCCCTCAAACTTAAAATGTAGCTTAGGTGGTCCGTGCCGGGCGCATCCGGCAGCCCTGCTCCGAAAATGCGAACGTCTGCAGATAGCTCGCAGGCAGAAAGAGCTAGCCTGGAAAACTGTTGCTCAGCCTCATCTGCCCATGGCACTGCTCGCACAGAGGCACAGAGACTGGGGCTGCTTGCTTGTCTTGCCCCCTCAAACTTCAAATGTAACTTAGGTGGTCCGTGCCGGGTGCATCCGGCAGCCCTGCTCCGAAAATGCAAACGTCTGCAGATAGCTCGCAGGCAGAAAGAGCTAGCCTGGAAAACTGTTGCTCAGCCTCATCTGCCCATGGCACTGCTCGCACAGAGGCACAGAGACTGGGGCTGCTTGCTTGTCTTGCCCCCTCAAACTTCAAATGTAACTTAGGTGGTCCGTGCCGGGTGCATCCGGCAGCCCTGCTCCGAAAATACAAACGTCTGCAGATAGCTCGCAGGCAGAAAGAGCTAGCCTGGAAAGCTGTTGCTCAGCCTCATCTGCCCATGGCACTGCTCGCACAGAGGCACAGAGACTGGGGCTGCTTGCTTGTCTTGTCCCCTCAAACTTCAAACGTAGCTTAGGTGGTCTGTGCCGGGCGCCTCCGGCAGCCCTGCTCCGAAAATGCGAACGTCTGCAGATAGCTCGCAGGCAGAAAGAGCTAGCCTGGAAAGCTGTTGCTCAGCCTCATCTGCCCATGGCACTGCTCGCACAGAGGCACAGAGACTGGGGCTGCTTGCTTGTCTTTTCCCCTCAAACTTAAAACGTAGCTTAGGTGGTCCATGCCGGGCGCCTCCGGCAGCCCTGCTCCGAAAATTCGAACGTCTGCAGATAGCTCGCAGGCAGAAAGAGCTAGCCTGGAAAGCTGTTGCTCAGCCTCATCTGCCCATGGCACTGCTCGCACAGAGGCACAGAGACTGGAGCTGCTTGCTTGTCTTGTCCCCTCAAACTTCAAATGTAGCTTAGGTGGTCCGTGCCAGGCGCCTCCGGCAGCCCTGCTCCGAAAATGCGAACGTCTGCAGATAGCTCGCAGGCAGAAAGAGCTAGCCTGGAAAGCTGTTGCTCAGCCTCATCTGCCCATGGCACTGCTCGCACAGAGGCACAGAGACTGGGGCTGCTTGCTTGTCTTGTCCCCTCAAACTTCAAACGTAGCTTAGGTCGTCCGTGCCGGGCGCCTCCGGCAGCCTTGCTCCGAAAAACCAAACGTCTGCAGATAGCTCGCAGGCAGAAAGAGCTAGCCTGGAAAGCTGTTGCTCAGCCTCATCTGCCCATGGCACTGCTCGCACAGAGGCACAGAGACTGGGGCTGCTTGCTTGTCTTGCCCCCTCAAACTTCAAACGTAGCTTAGGTGGTCCGTGCCGGGCGCCTCCGGCAGCCCTACTCCGCAAATGCAAACGTCTGCAGATAGCTCGCAGGCAGAAAGAGCTAGCCTGGAAAGCTGTTGCTCAGCCTCATCTGCCCATGGCACTGCTCGCACAGAGGCACAGAGACTGGGGCTGCTTGCTTGTCTTGCCCCCTCAAACTTCAAACGTAGCTTAGGTGGTCCGTGCCGGGCGCCTCCGGCAGCCCTACTCCGCAAATGCAAACGTCTGCAGATAGCTCGCAGGCAGAAAGAGCTAGCCTGGAAAGCTGTTGCTCAGCCTCATCTGCCCATGGCACTGCTCGCACAGAGGCACAGAGACTGGGGCTGCTTGCTTGTCTTGCCCCCTCAAACTTCAAACGTAGCTTAGGTGGTCCGTGCCGGGCGCCTCCGGCAGCCCTGCTCCGAAAATGCAAACGTCTGCAGATAGCTCGCAGGCAGAAAGAGCTAGCCTGGAAAGCTGTTGCTCAGCCTCATCTGCCCATGGCACTGCTCGCACAGAGGCACAGAGACTGGGGCTGCTTGCTTGTCTTGTCCCCTCAAACTTCAAACGTAGCTTAGGTGGTCTGTGCCGGGCGCCTCCGGCAGCCCTGCTCCAAAAATGCGAACGTCTGCAGATAGCTCGCAGGCAGAAAGAGCTAGCCTGGAAAGCTGTTGCTCCGCCTCATCTGCCCATGGCACTGCTCGCACAGAGGCACAGAGACTGGGGCTGCTTGCTTGTTTTGCCCCCTAAAACTTCAAACGTAGCTTAGGTGGTCCGTGCCGGGCGCCTCCGGCAGCCCTGCTCCGAAAATGCGAACGTCTGCAGATAGCTCGCAGGCAGAAAGAGCTAGCCTGGAAAGCTGTTGCTCAGCCTCATCTGCCCATGGCACTGCTCGCACAGAGGCACAGAGACTGGGGCTGCTTGCTTGTCTTGTCCCCTCAAACTTCAAACGTAGCTTAGGTGGTCTGTGCCGGGCGCCTCCGGCAGCCCTGCTCCGAAAATGCGAACGTCTGCAGATAGCTCGCAGGCAGAAAGAGCTAGCCTGGAAAGCTGTTGCTCAGCCTCATCTGCCCATGGCACTGCTCGCACAGAGGCACAGAGACTGGGGCTGCTTGCTTGTCTTGTCCCCTCAAACTTCAAACGTAGCTTAGGTGGACCGTGCCGGGCGCCTCCGGCAGCCTTGCTCCGAAAAACCAAACGTCTGCAGATAGCTCGCAGGCAGAAAGAGCTAGCCTGGAAAGCTGTTGCTCAGCCTCATCTGCCCATGGCACTGCTCGCACAGAGGCACAGAGACTGGGGCTGCTTGCTTGTCTTGCCCCCTCCAACTTCAAACGTAGCTTAGGTGGTCCGTGCCGGGCGCCTCCGGCAGCCCTACTCCGCAAACGCAAACGTCTGCAGATAGCTCGCAGGCAGAAAGAGCTAGCCTGGAAAGCTGTTGCTCAGCCTCATCTGCCCATGGCACTGCTCGCACAGAGGCACAGAGACTGAGGCTGCTTGCTTGTTTTGCCCCCTCAAACTTCAAATGTAGCTTAGGTGGTCCGTGCCGGGCGCATCCGGCAGCCCTGCTCCCAAAATGCGAACGTCCGCAGATAGCTCGCAGGCAGAAAGAGCTAGCCTGGAAAACTGTTGCTCAGCCTCATCTGCCCATGGCACTGCTCGCACAGAGGCACAGAGACTGGGGCTGCTTGCTTGTCTTGCCCCCTCAAACTTCAAATGTAACTTAGGTGGTCCGTGCCGGGTGCATTAGGCAGCCCTGCTCCGAAAATACAAACGTCTGCAGATAGCTCGCAGGCAGAAAGAGCTAGCCTGGAAAGCTGTTGCTCAGCCTCATCTGCCCATGGCACTGCTCGCACAGAGGCACAGAGACTGGGGCTGGTTGCTTGTCTTGTCCCCTCAAACTTCAAACGTAGCTTAGGTGGTCTGTGCCGGGCGCCTCCGGCAGCCCTGCTCCGAAAATGCGAACGTCTTCAGATAGATCGCAGGCAGAAAGAGCTAGCCTGGAAAGCTGTTGCTCAGCCTCATCTGCCTATGGCACTGCTCGCACAGAGGCACAGAGACTGGAGCTGCTTGCTTGTCTTGTCCCCTCAAACTTCAAATGTAGCTTAGGTGGTCCGTGCCAGGCGCCTCCGGCAGCCCTGCTCCGAAAATGCAAACGTCTGCAGATAGCTCGCAGGCAGAAAGAGCTAGCCTGGAAAGCTGTTGCTCAGCCTCATCTGCCCATGGCACTGCTCGCACAGAGGCACAGAGACTGGGGCTGCTTGCTTGTCTTGTCCCCTCAAACTTCAAACGTAGCTTAGGTGGTCTGTGCCGGGCGCCTCCGGCAGCCCTGCTCCGCAAATGCAAACGTCTGCAGATAGCTCGCAGGCAGAAAGAGCTAGCCTGGAAAGCTGTTGCTCAGCCTCATCTGCCCATGGCACTGCTCGCACAGAGGCACAGAGACTGAGGCTGCTTGCTTGTTTTGCCCCCTCAAACTTCAAATGTAGCTTAGGTGGTCCGTGCCGGGCGCATCCGGCAGCCCTGCTCCCAAAATGCGAACGTCCGCAGATAGCTCGCAGGCAGAAAGAGCTAGCCTGGAAAACTGTTGCTCAGCCTCATCTGCCCATGGCACTGCTCGCACAGAGGCACAGAGACTGGGGCTGCTTGCTTGTCTTGCCCCCTCAAACTTCAAATGTAACTTAGGTGGTCCGTGCCGGGTGCATTAGGCAGCCCTGCTCCGAAAATACAAACGTCTGCAGATAGCTCGCAGGCAGAAAGAGCTAGCCTGGAAAGCTGTTGCTCAGCCTCATCTGCCCATGGCACTGCTCGCACAGAGGCACAGAGACTGGGGCTGGTTGCTTGTCTTGTCCCCTCAAACTTCAAACGTAGCTTAGGTGGTCTGTGCCGGGCGCCTCCGGCAGCCCTGCTCCGAAAATGCGAACGTCTTCAGATAGATCGCAGGCAGAAAGAGCTAGCCTGGAAAGCTGTTGCTCAGCCTCATCTGCCTATGGCACTGCTCGCACAGAGGCACAGAGACTGGAGCTGCTTGCTTGTCTTGTCCCCTCAAACTTCAAATGTAGCTTAGGTGGTCCGTGCCAGGCGCCTCCGGCAGCCCTGCTCCGAAAATGCAAACGTCTGCAGATAGCTCGCAGGCAGAAAGAGCTAGCCTGGAAAGCTGTTGCTCAGCCTCATCTGCCCATGGCACTGCTCGCACAGAGGCACAGAGACTGGGGCTGCTTGCTTGTCTTGTCCCCTCAAACTTCAAACGTAGCTTAGGTGGTCTGTGCCGGGCGCCTCCGGCAGCCCTGCTCCGAAAATGCAAACGTCTGCAGATAGCTCGCAGGCAGAAAGAGCTAGCCTGGAAAGCTGTTGCTCAGCCTCATCTGCCCATGGCACTGCTCGCACAGAGGCACAGAGACTGGGGCTGCTTGCTTGTCTTGTCCCCTCAAACTTCAAACGTAGCTTAGGTGGTCCGTGCCGGGCGCCTCCGGCAGCCTTGCTCCGAAAAACCAAACGTCTGCAGATAGCTCGCAGGCAGAAAGAGCTAGCCTGGAAAGCTGTTGCTCAGCCTCATCTGCCCATGGCACTGCTCGCACAGAGGCACAGAGACTGGGGCTGCTTGCTTGTCTTGCCCCCTTAAACTTCAAACGTAGCTTAGGTCGCCCGTGCCGGGCGCCTCCGGCAGCCCTACTCCGCAAATGCAAACGTCTGCAGATAGCTCGCAGGCAGAAAGAGCTAGCCTGGAAAGCTGTTGCTCAGCCTCATCTGCCCATGGCACTGCTCGCACAGAGGCACAGAGACTGGGGCTGCTTGCTTGTTTTGCCCCCTAAAACTTCAAACGTAGCTTAGGTGGTCCGTGCCAGGCGCATCCGGCAGCACTGCTCCGAAAATTCGAACGTCTGCAGATAGCTCGCAGGCAGAAAGAGCTAGCCTGGAAAGCTGTTGCTCAGCCTCATCTGCCCATGGCACTGCTCGCACAGAGGCACAGAGACTGGGGCTGCTTGCTTGTCTTGTCCCCTCAAACTTCAAACGTAGCTTAGGTGGTCCGTGCCGGGCGCCTCCGGCAGCCTTGCTCCGAAAAACCAAACGTCTGCAGATAGCTCGCAGGCAGAAAGAGCTAGCCTGGAAAGCTGTTGCTCAGCCTCATCTGCCCATGGGACTGCTCGCACAGAGGCACAGAGACTGGGGCTGCTTGCTTGTCTTGCCCCCTCAAACTTCAAACGTAGCTTAGGTGGTCCGTGCCGGGCGCCTCCGGCAGCCCTACTCCGCAAATGCAAACGTCTGCAGATAGCTCGCAGGCAGAAAGAGCTAGCCTGGAAAGCTGTTGCTCAGCCTCATCTGCCCATGGCACTGCTCGCACAGAGGCACAGAGACTCGGGCTGCTTGCTTGTTTTGCCCCCTCAAACTTAAAATGTAGCTTAGGTGGTCCGTGCCGGGCGCATCCGGCAGCCCTGCTCCGAAAATGCGAACGTCTGCAGATAGCTCGCAGGCAGAAAGAGCTAGCCTGGAAAACTGTTGCTCAGCCTCATCTGCCCATGGCACTGCTCGCACAGAGGCACAGAGACTGGGGCTGCTTGCTTGTCTTGCCCCCTCAAACTTCAAATGTAACTTAGGTGGTCCGTGCCGGGTGCATCCGGCAGCCCTGCTCCGAAAATGCAAACGTCTGCAGATAGCTCGCAGGCAGAAAGAGCTAGCCTGGAAAACTGTTGCTCAGCCTCATCTGCCCATGGCACTGCTCGCACAGAGGCACAGAGACTGGGGCTGCTTGCTTGTCTTGCCCCCTCAAACTTCAAATGTAACTTAGGTGGTCCGTGCCGGGTGCATCCGGCAGCCCTGCTCCGAAAATACAAACGTCTGCAGATAGCTCGCAGGCAGAAAGAGCTAGCCTGGAAAGCTGTTGCTCAGCCTCATCTGCCCATGGCACTGCTCGCACAGAGGCACAGAGACTGGGGCTGCTTGCTTGTCTTGTCCCCTCAAACTTCAAACGTAGCTTAGGTGGTCTGTGCCGGGCGCCTCCGGCAGCCCTGCTCCGAAAATGCGAACGTCTGCAGATAGCTCGCAGGCAGAAAGAGCTAGCCTGGAAAGCTGTTGCTCAGCCTCATCTGCCCATGGCACTGCTCGCACAGAGGCACAGAGACTGGGGCTGCTTGCTTGTCTTTTCCCCTCAAACTTAAAACGTAGCTTAGGTGGTCCATGCCGGGCGCCTCCGGCAGCCCTGCTCCGAAAATTCGAACGTCTGCAGATAGCTCGCAGGCAGAAAGAGCTAGCCTGGAAAGCTGTTGCTCAGCCTCATCTGCCCATGGCACTGCTCGCACAGAGGCACAGAGACTGGAGCTGCTTGCTTGTCTTGTCCCCTCAAACTTCAAATGTAGCTTAGGTGGTCCGTGCCAGGCGCCTCCGGCAGCCCTGCTCCGAAAATGCGAACGTCTGCAGATAGCTCGCAGGCAGAAAGAGCTAGCCTGGAAAGCTGTTGCTCAGCCTCATCTGCCCATGGCACTGCTCGCACAGAGGCACAGAGACTGGGGCTGCTTGCTTGTCTTGTCCCCTCAAACTTCAAACGTAGCTTAGGTCGTCCGTGCCGGGCGCCTCCGGCAGCCTTGCTCCGAAAAACCAAACGTCTGCAGATAGCTCGCAGGCAGAAAGAGCTAGCCTGGAAAGCTGTTGCTCAGCCTCATCTGCCCATGGCACTGCTCGCACAGAGGCACAGAGACTGGGGCTGCTTGCTTGTCTTGCCCCCTCAAACTTCAAACGTAGCTTAGGTGGTCCGTGCCGGGCGCCTCCGGCAGCCCTACTCCGCAAATGCAAACGTCTGCAGATAGCTCGCAGGCAGAAAGAGCTAGCCTGGAAAGCTGTTGCTCAGCCTCATCTGCCCATGGCACTGCTCGCACAGAGGCACAGAGACTGGGGCTGCTTGCTTGTCTTGCCCCCTCAAACTTCAAACGTAGCTTAGGTGGTCCGTGCCGGGCGCCTCCGGCAGCCCTACTCCGCAAATGCAAACGTCTGCAGATAGCTCGCAGGCAGAAAGAGCTAGCCTGGAAAGCTGTTGCTCAGCCTCATCTGCCCATGGCACTGCTCGCACAGAGGCACAGAGACTGGGGCTGCTTGCTTGTCTTGCCCCCTCAAACTTCAAACGTAGCTTAGGTGGTCCGTGCCGGGCGCCTCCGGCAGCCCTGCTCCGAAAATGCAAACGTCTGCAGATAGCTCGCAGGCAGAAAGAGCTAGCCTGGAAAGCTGTTGCTCAGCCTCATCTGCCCATGGCACTGCTCGCACAGAGGCACAGAGACTGGGGCTGCTTGCTTGTCTTGTCCCCTCAAACTTCAAACGTAGCTTAGGTGGTCTGTGCCGGGCGCCTCCGGCAGCCCTGCTCCAAAAATGCGAACGTCTGCAGATAGCTCGCAGGCAGAAAGAGCTAGCCTGGAAAGCTGTTGCTCCGCCTCATCTGCCCATGGCACTGCTCGCACAGAGGCACAGAGACTGGGGCTGCTTGCTTGTTTTGCCCCCTAAAACTTCAAACGTAGCTTAGGTGGTCCGTGCCGGGCGCCTCCGGCAGCCCTGCTCCGAAAATGCGAACGTCTGCAGATAGCTCGCAGGCAGAAAGAGCTAGCCTGGAAAGCTGTTGCTCAGCCTCATCTGCCCATGGCACTGCTCGCACAGAGGCACAGAGACTGGGGCTGCTTGCTTGTCTTGTCCCCTCAAACTTCAAACGTAGCTTAGGTGGTCCGTGCCGGGCGCCTCCGGCAGCCTTGCTCCGAAAAACCAAACGTCTGCAGATAGCTCACAGGCAGAAAGAGCTAGCCTGGAAAGCTGTTGCTCAGCCTCATCTGCCCATGGCACTGCTCGCACAGAGGCACAGAGACTGGGGCTGCTTGCTTGTCTTGTCCCCTCCAACTTCAAACGTAGCTTAGGTGGTACGTGCCGGGCGCCTCGGCAGCCCTACTCCGCCAACGCAAACGTCTGCAGATAGCTCGCAGGCAGAAAGAGCTAGCCTGGAAAGCTGTTGCTCAGCCTCATCTGCCCATGGCACTGCTCGCACAGAGGCACAGAGACTGGGGCTGCTTGCTTGTTTTGCCCCCTCAAACTTAAAATGTAGCTTAGGTGGTCCGTGCCGGGCGCATCCGGCAGCCCTGCTCCGAAAATTCGAACGTCTGCAGATAGCTCGCAGGCAGAAAGAGCTAGCCTGGAAAACTGTTGCTCAGCCTCATCTGCCCATGGCACTGCTCGCACAGAGGCACAGAGACTGGGGCTGCTTGCTTGTCTTGCCCCCTCAAACTTCAAATGTAACTTAGGTGGTCCGTGCCGAGTGCATCCGTCAGCCCTGCTCCGAAAATACAAACGTTTACAGATAGCTCGCAGGCAGAAAGAGCTAGCCTGGAAAGCTGTTGCTCAGCCTCATCTGCCCATGGCACTGCTCGCACAGAGGCACAGAGACTGGGGCTGCTTGCTTTTTTTGCCCCCTAAAACTTCAAACGTAGCTTAGGTGGTCCGTGCCGGGCGCCTCCGGCAGCCCTGCTCCAAAAATGCGAACGTCTGCAGATAGCTCGCAGGCAGAAAGAGCTAGCCTGGAAAGCTGTTGCTCAGCCTCATCTGCCCATGGCACTGCTCGCACAGAGGCACAGAGACTGGGGCTGCTTGCTTGTCTTGTCCCCTCAAACTTCAAACGTAGCTTAGGTGGTCCGTGCCGGGCGCCTCCGGCAGCCTTGCTCCGAAAAACCAAACGTCTGCAGATAGCTCGCAGGCAGAAAGAGCTAGCCTGGAAAGCTGTTGCTCAGCCTCATCTGCCCATGGCACTGCTCGCACAGAGGCACAGAGACTGGGGCTGCTTGCTTGTCTTGTCCCCTCCAACTTCAAACGTAGCTTAGGTGGTACGTGCCGGGCGCCTCCGGCAGCCCTACTCCGCAAACGCAAACGTCTGCAGATAGCTCGCAGGCAGAAAGAGCTAGCCTGGAAAGCTGTTGCTCAGCCTCATCTGCCCATGGCACTGCTCGCACAGAGGCACAGAGACTGGGGCTGCTTGCTTGTTTTGCCCCCTCAAACTTAAAATGTAGCTTAGGTGGTCCGTGCCGGGCGCATCCGGCAGCATTGCTCTGAAAATTCGAACGTCTGCAGATAGCTCGCAGGCAGAAAGAGCTAGCCTGGAAAACTGTTGCTCAGCCTCATCTGCCCATGGCACTGCTCGCACAGAGGCACAGAGACTGGGGCTGCTTGCTTGTCTTGCCCCCTCAAACTTCAAATGTAACTTAGGTGGTCCGTGCCGAGTGCATCCGTCAGCCCTGCTCCGAAAATACAAACGTTTACAGATAGCTCGCAGGCAGAAAGAGCTAGCCTGGAAAGCTGTTGCTCAGCCTCATCTGCCCATGGCACTGCTCGCACAGAGGCACAGAGACTGGGGCTGCTTGCTTGTCTTGCCCCCTCATACTTCAAACGTAGCTTAGGTGGTCTGTGCCGGGCGCCTCCGGCAGCCCTGCTCCGAAAATGCAAACGTCTGCAGATAGCTCGCAGGCAGAAAGAGCTAGCCTGGAAAGCTGTTGCTCAGCCTCATCTGCCCATGGCACTGCTCGCACAGAGGCACAGAGACTGGGGCTGCTTGCTTGTTTTGTCCCCTCAAACTTAAAATGTAGCTTAGGTGGTCCGTGCCGGGCGCATCCGGCAGCCCTGCTCCGAAAATGCGAACGTCTGCAGATAGCTCGCAGGCAGAAAGAGCTAGCCTGGAAAACTGTTGCTCAGCCTCATCTGCCCATGGCACTGCTCGCACAGAGGCACAGAGACTGGGGCTGCTTGCTTGTCTTGCCCCCTCAAACTTCAAATGTAACTTAGGTGGTCCGTGCCGGGTGCATCCGGGAGCCCTGCTCCGAAAATACAAACGTCTGCAGATAGCTCGCAGGCAGAAAGAGCTAGCCTGGAAAGCTGTTGCTCAGCCTCATCTGCCCATGGCACTGCTCGCACAGAGGCACAGAGACTGGGGCTGCTTGCTTGTCTTGTCCCCTCAAACTTCAAACGTAGCTTAGGTGGTCTGTGCCGGGCGCCTCCGGCAGCCCTGCTCCGAAAATGCGAACGTCTGCAGATAGCTCGCAGGCAGAAAGAGCTAGCCTGGAAAGCTGTTGCTCAGCCTCATCTGCCCATGGCACTGCTCGCACAGAGGCACAGAGACTGGGGCTGCTTGCTTGTCTTTTCCCCTCAAACTTAAAACGTAGCTTAGGTGGTCCATGCCGGGCGCCTCCGGCAGCCCTGCTCCGAAAATTCGAACGTCTGCAGATAGCTCGCAGGCAGAAAGAGCTAGCCTGGAAAGCTGTTGCTCAGCCTCATCTGCCCATGGCACTGCTCGCACAGAGGCACAGAGACTGGAGCTGCTTGCTTGTCTTGTCCCCTCAAACTTCAAATGTAGCTTAGGTGGTCCGTGCCAGGCGCCTCCGGCAGCCCTGCTCCGAAAATGCGAACGTCTGCAGATAGCTCGCAGGCAGAAAGAGCTAGCCTGGAAAGCTGTTGCTCAGCCTCATCTGCCCATGGCACTGCTCGCACAGAGGCACAGAGACTGGGGCTGCTTGCTTGTCTTGTCCCCTCAAACTTCAAACGTAGCTTAGGTCGTCCGTGCCGGGCGCCTCCGGCAGCCTTGCTCCGAAAAACCAAACGTCTGCAGATAGCTCGCAGGCAGAAAGAGCTAGCCTGGAAAGCTGTTGCTCAGCCTCATCTGCCCATGGCACTGCTCGCACAGAGGCACAGAGACTGGGGCTGCTTGCTTGTCTTGCCCCCTCAAACTTCAAACGTAGCTTAGGTGGTCCGTGCCGGGCGCCTCCGGCAGCCCTACACCGCAAATGCAAACGTCTGCAGATAGCTCGCAGGCAGAAAGAGCTAGCCTGGAAAGCTGTTGCTCAGCCTCATCTGCCCATGGCACTGCTCGCACAGAGGCACAGAGACTGGGGCTGCTTGCTTGTCTTGCCCCCTCAAACTTCAAACGTAGCTTAGGTGGTCCGTGCCGGGCGCCTCCGGCAGCCCTACTCCGCAAATGCAAACGTCTGCAGATAGCTCGCAGGCAGAAAGAGCTAGCCTGGAAAGCTGTTGCTCAGCCTCATCTGCCCATGGCACTGCTCGCACAGAGGCACAGAGACTGGGGCTGCTTGCTTGTCTTGCCCCCTCAAACTTCAAACGTAGCTTAGGTGGTCCGTGCCGGGCGCCTCCGGCAGCCCTGCTCCGAAAATGCAAACGTCTGCAGATAGCTCGCAGGCAGAAAGAGCTAGCCTGGAAAGCTGTTGCTCAGCCTCATCTGCCCATGGCACTGCTCGCACAGAGGCACAGAGACTGGGGCTGCTTGCTTGTCTTGTCCCCTCAAACTTCAAACGTAGCTTAGGTGGTCTGTGCCGGGCGCCTCCGGCAGCCCTGCTCCAAAAATGCGAACGTCTGCAGATAGCTCGCAGGCAGAAAGAGCTAGCCTGGAAAGCTGTTGCTCCGCCTCATCTGCCCATGGCACTGCTCGCACAGAGGCACAGAGACTGGGGCTGCTTGCTTGTTTTGCCCCCTAAAACTTCAAACGTAGCTTAGGTGGTCCGTGCCGGGCGCATCCGGCAGCCCTGCTCCGAAAATTCGAACGTCTGCAGATAGCTCGCAGGCAGAAAGAGCTAGCCTGGAAATCTGTTGCTCAGCCTCATCTGCCCATGGCACTGCTCGCACAGAGGCACAGAGACTGGGGCTGCTTGCTTGTCTTGTCCCCTCAAACTTCAAACGTAGCTTAGGTGGTCCGTGCCGGGCGCCTCCGGCAGCCTTGCTCCGAAAAACCAAACGTCTGCAGATAGCTCGCAGGCAGAAAGAGCTAGCCTGGAAAGCTGTTGCTCAGCCTCATCTGCCCATGGCACTGCTCGCACAGAGGCACAGAGACTGGGGCTGCTTGCTTGTCTTGTCCCCTCCAACTTCAAACGTAGCTTAGGTGGTACGTGCCGGGCGCCTCGGCAGCCCTACTCCGCAAACGCAAACGTCTGCAGATAGCTCGCAGGCAGAAAGAGCTAGCCTGGAAAGCTGTTGCTCAGCCTCATCTGCCCATGGCACTGCTCGCACAGAGGCACAGAGACTGGGGCTGCTTGCTTGTTTTGCCCCCTCAAACTTAAAATGTAGCTTAGGTGGTCCGTGCCGGGCGCATCCGGCAGCCCTGCTCCGAAAATACAAACGTTTACAGATAGCTCGCAGGCAGAAAGAGCTAGCCTGGAAAGCTGTTGCTCAGCCTCATCTGCCCATGGCACTGCTCGCACAGAGGCACAGAGACTGGGGCTGCTTGCTTGTCTTGCCCCCTCAAAATTCAAATGTAACTTAGGTGGTCCGTGCCGAGTGCATCCGTCAGCCCTGCTCCGAAAATACAAACGTTTACAGATAGCTCGCAGGCAGAAAGAGCTAGCCTGGAAAGCTGTTGCTCAGCCTCATCTGCCCATGGCACTGCTCGCACAGAGGCACAGAGACTGGGGCTGCTTGCTTGTTTTGCCCCCTCAAACTTCAAACGTAGCTTAGGTGGTCCGTGCCGGGCGCCTCCGGCAGCCCTGCTCCGAAAATTCGAACGTCTGCAGATAGCTCGCAGGCAGAAAGAGCTAGCCTGGAAAGCTGTTGCTCAGCCTCATCTGCCCATGGCACTGCTCGCACAGAGGCACAGAGACTGGGGCTGCTTGCTTGTCTTGTCCCCTCAAACTTCAAACGTAGCTTAGGTGGTCCGTGCCGGGCGCCTCCGGCAGCCTTGCTCCGAAAAACCAAACGTCTGCAGATAGCTCGCAGGCAGAAAGAGCTAGCCTGGAAAGCTGTTGCTCAGCCTCATCTGCCCATGGCACTGCTCGCACAGAGGCACAGAGACTGGGGCTGCTTGCTTGTTTTGCCCCCTCAAACTTAAAATGTAGCTTAGGTGGTCCGTGCCGGGCGCATCCGGCAGCCCTGCTCTGAAAATTCGAACGTCTGCAGATAGCTCGCAGGCAGAAAGAGCTAGCCTGGAAAACTGTTGCTCAGCCTCATCTGCCCATGGCACTGCTCGCACAGAGGCACAGAGACTGGGGCTGCTTGCTTGTCTTGCCCCCTCAAACTTCAAATGTAACTTAGGTGGTCCGTGCCGAGTGCATCCGTTAGCCCTGCTCCGAAAATACAAACGTCTGCAGATAGCTCGCAGGCAGAAAGAGCTAGCCTGGAAAGCTGTTGCTCAGCCTCATCTGCCCATGGCACTGCTCGCACAGAGGCACAGAGACTGGGGCTGCTTGCTTGTCTTGCCCCCTCATACTTCAAACGTAGCTTAGGTGGTCTGTGCCGGGCGCCTCCGGCAGCCCTGCTCCGAAAATGCAAACGTCTGCAGATAGCTCGCAGGCAGAAAGAGCTAGCCTGGAAAACTGTTGCTCAGCCTCATCTGCCCATGGCACTGCTCGCACAGAGGCACAGAGACTGGGGCTGCTTGCTTGTCTTGCCCCCTCAAACTTCAAATGTAACTTAGGTGGTCCGTGCCGGGTGCATCCGGGAGCCCTGCTCCGAAAATACAAAAGTTTGCAGATAGCTCGCAGGCAGAAAGAGCTAGCCTGGAAAGCTGTTGCTCAGCCTCATCTGCCCATGGCACTGCTCGCACAGAGGCACAGAGACTGGGGCTGCTTGCTTGTCTTGTCCCCTCAAACTTCAAACGTAACTTAGGTGGTCTGTGCCGGGCGCCTCCGGCAGCCCTGCTCCGAAAATGCGAACGTCTGCAGATAGCTCGCAGGCAGAAAGAGCTAGCCTGGAAAGCTGTTGCTCAGCCTCATCTGCCCATGGCACTGCTCGCACAGAGGCACAGAGACTGGGGCTGCTTGCTTGTCTTGCCCCCTCAAACTTCAAACGTAACTTAGGTGGTCTGTGCCGGGCGCCTCCGGCAGCCCTGCTCCGAAAATTCGAACGTCTGCAGATAGCTCGCAGGCAGAAAGAGCTAGCCTGGAAAGCTGTTGCTCAGCCTCATCTGCCCATGGCACTGCTCGCACAGAGGCACAGAGACTGGGGCTGCTTGCTTGTCTTGTCCCCTCAAACTTCAAACGTAGCTTTGGTGGTCCGTGCCGGGCGCCTCCGGCAGCCTTGCTCCGAAAAACCAAACGTCTGCAGATAGCTCGCAGGCAGAAAGAGCTAGCCTGGAAAACTGTTGCTCAGCCTCATCTGCCCATGGCACTGCTCGCACAGAGGCACAGAGACTGGGGCTGCTTGCTTGTCTTGCCCCCTCAAACTTCAAATGTAACTTAGGTGGTCCGTGCCGGGTGCATCCGGCAGCCCTGCTCCGAAAATACAAAAGTTTGCAGATAGCTCGCAGGCAGAAAGAGCTAGCCTGGAAAGCTGTTGCTCAGCCTCATCTGCCCATGGTACTGCTCGCACAGAGGCACAGAGACTGGGGCTGCTTGCTTGTCTTGTCCCCTCAAACTTCAAACGTAACTTAGGTGGTCTGTGCCGGGCGCCTCCGGCAGCCCTGCTCCGAAAATGCGAACGTCTGCAGATAGCTCGCAGGCAGAAAGAGCTAGCCTGGAAAGCTGTTGCTCAGCCTCATCTGCCCATGGCACTGCTCGCACAGAGGCACAGAGACTGGGGCTGCTTGCTTGTCTTGTCCCCTCAAACTTCAAATGTAACTTAGGTGGTCCGTGCCGAGTGCATCCGTCAGCCCTGCTCCGAAAATACAAACGTTTACAGATAGCTCGCAGGCAGAAAGAGCTAGCCTGGAAAGCTGTTGCTCAGCCTCATCTGCCCATGGCACTGCTCGCACAGAGGCACAGAGACTGGGGCTGCTTGCTTGTCTTGTCCCCTCAAACTTCAAACGTAGCTTAGGTGGTCTGTGCCGGGCGCCTCCGGCAGCCCTGCTCCGAAAATGCGAACGTCTGCAGATAGCTCGCAGGCAGAAAGAGCTAGCCTGGAAAGCTGTTGCTCAGCCTCATCTGCCCATGGCACTGCTCGCACAGAGGCACAGAGACTGGGGCTGCTTGCTTGTTTTGTCCCCTCAAACTTAAAATGTAGCTTAGGTGGTCCGTGCCGGGCGCATCCGGCAGCCCTGCTCCGAAAATGCAAACGTCTGCAGATAGCTCGCAGGCAGAAAGAGCTAGCCTGGAAAACTGTTGCTCAGCCTCATCTGCCCATGGCACTGCTCGCACAGAGGCACAGAGACTGGGGCTGCTTGCTTGTCTTGCCCCCTCAAACTTCAAATGTAACTTAGGTGGTCCGTGCCGGGTGCATCCGGCAGCCCTGCTCCGAAAATACAAAAGTTTGCAGATAGCTCGCAGGCAGAAAGAGCTAGCCTGGAAAGCTGTTGCTCAGCCTCATCTGCCCATGGCACTGCTCGCACAGAGGCACAGAGACTGGGGCTGCTTGCTTGTCTTGTCCCCTCAAACTTCAAACGTAACTTAGGTGGTCTGTGCCGGGCGCCTCCGGCAGCCCTGCTCCGAAAATGCGAACGTCTGCAGATAGCTCGCAGGCAGAAAGAGCTAGCCTGGAAAGCTGTTGCTCAGCCTCATCTGCCCATGGCACTGCTCGCACAGAGGCACAGAGACTGGGGCTGCTTGCTTGTCTTGTCCCCTCAAACTTCAAACGTAGCTTAGGTGGTCTGTGCCGGGCCCCTCCGGCAGCCCTGCTCCGAAAATTCGAACGTCTGCAGATAGCTCGCAGGCAGAAAGAGCTAGCCTGGAAAGCTGTTGCTCAGCCTCATCTGCCCATGGCACTGCTCGCACAGAGGCACAGAGACTGGGGCTGCTTGCTTGTCTTGTCCCCTCAAACTTCAAACGTAGCTTTGGTGGTCCGTGCCGGGCGCCTCCGGCAGCCTTGCTCCGAAAAACCAAACGTCTGCAGATAGCTCGCAGGCAGAAAGAGCTAGCCTGGAAAACTGTTGCTCAGCCTCATCTGCCCATGGCACTGCTCGCACAGAGGCACAGAGACTGGGGCTGCTTGCTTGTCTTGCCCCTCAAACTTCAAATGTAACTTAGGTGGTCTGTGCCGGGTGCATCCGGCAGCCCTGCTCCGAAAATACAAACGTTTACAGATAGCTCGCAGGCAGAAAGAGCTAGCCTGGAAAGCTGTTGCTCAGCCTCATCTGCCCATGGCACTGCTCGCACAGAGGCACAGAGACTGGGGCTGCTTGCTTGTCTTGTCCCCTCAAACTTCAAACGTAGCTTAGGTGGTCTGTGCCGGGCGCCTCCGGCAGCCCTGCTCCGAAAATGCGAACGTCTGCAGATAGCTCGCAGGCAGAAAGAGCTAGCCTGGAAAGCTGTTGCTCAGCCTCATCTGCCCATGGCACTGCTCGCACAGAGGCACAGAGACTGGGGCTGCTTGCTTGTTTTGTCCCCTCAAACTTAAAATGTAGCTTAGGTGGTCCGTGCCGGGCGCATCCGGCAGCCCTGCTCCGAAAATGCAAACGTCTGCAGATAGCTCGCAGGCAGAAAGAGCTAGCCTGGAAAACTGTTGCTCAGCCTCATCTGCCCATGGCACTGCTCGCACAGAGGCACAGAGACTGGGGCTGCTTGCTTGTCTTGCCCCCTCAAACTTCAAATGTAACTTAGGTGGTCCGTGCCGGGTGCATCCGGCAGCCCTGCTCCGAAAATACAAAAGTTTGCAGATAGCTCGCAGGCAGAAAGAGCTAGCCTGGAAAGCTGTTGCTCAGCCTCATCTGCCCATGGCACTGCTCGCACAGAGGCACAGAGACTGGGGCTGCTTGCTTGTCTTGTCCCCTCAAACTTCAAACGTAACTTAGGTGGTCTGTGCCGGGCGCCTCCGGCAGCCCTGCTCCGAAAATGCGAACGTCTGCAGATAGCTCGCAGGCAGAAAGAGCTAGCCTGGAAAGCTGTTGCTCAGCCTCATCTGCCCATGGCACTGCTCGCACAGAGGCACAGAGACTGGGGCTGCTTGCTTGTCTTGTCCCCTCAAACTTCAAACGTAGCTTAGGTGGTCTGTGCCGGGCCCCTCCGGCAGCCCTGCTCCGAAAATTCGAACGTCTGCAGATAGCTCGCAGGCAGAAAGAGCTAGCCTGGAAAGCTGTTGCTCAGCCTCATCTGCCCATGGCACTGCTCGCACAGAGGCACAGAGACTGGGGCTGCTTGCTTGTCTTGTCCCCTCAAACTTCAAACGTAGCTTTGGTGGTCCGTGCCGGGCGCCTCCGGCAGCCTTGCTCCGAAAAACCAAACGTCTGCAGATAGCTCGCAGGCAGAAAGAGCTAGCCTGGAAAACTGTTGCTCAGCCTCATCTGCCCATGGCACTGCTCGCACAGAGGCACAGAGACTGGGGCTGCTTGCTTGTCTTGCCCCTCAAACTTCAAATGTAACTTAGGTGGTCTGTGCCGGGTGCATCCGGCAGCCCTGCTCCGAAAATACAAACGTTTGCAGATAGCTCGCAGGCAGAAAGAGCTAGCCTGGAAAGCTGTTGCTCAGCCTCATCTGCCCATGGCACTGCTCGCACAGAGGCACAGAGACTGGGGCTGCTTGCTTGTCTTGTCCCCTCAAACTTCAAACGTAGCTTAGGTGGTCTGTGCCGGGCGCCTCCGGCAGCCCTGCTCCGAAAATGCGAACGTCTGCAGATAGCTCGCAGGCAGAAAGAGCTAGCCTGGAAAGCTGTTGCTCAGCCTCATCTGCCCATGGCACTGCTCGCACAGAGGCACAGAGACTGGGGCTGCTTGCTTGTCTTGTCCCCTCAAACTTAAAACGTAGCTTAGGTGGTCCGTGCCGGGCGCCTCCGGCAGCCCTGCTCCGAAAATTCGAACTTCTGCAGATAGCTCGCAGGCAGAAAGAGCTAGCCTGGAAAGCTGTTGCTCAGCCTCATCTGCCCATGGCACTGCTCGCACAGAGGCACAGAGACTGGAGCTGCTTGCTTGTCTTGTCCCCTCAAACTTCAAACGTAGCTTAGGTGGTCCGTGCCAGGCGCATCCGGCAGCCCTGCTCCGAAAATCCAAACGTCTGCAGATAGCTCGCAGGCAGAAAGAGCTAGCCTGGAAAGCTGTTGCTCAGCCTCATCTGCCCATGGCACTGCTCGCACAGAGGCACAGAGACTGGGGCTGCTTGCTTGTCTTGTCCCCTCAAACTTCAAACGTAGCTTAGGTGGTCTGTGCCGGGCGCCTCCGGCAGCCCTGCTCCGAAAATGCGAACGTCTGCAGATAGCTCGCAGGCAGAAAGAGCTAGCCTGGAAAGCTGTTGCTCAGCCTCATCTGCCCATGGCACTGCTCGCACAGAGGCACAGAGACTGGGGCTGCTTGCTTGTCTTGTCCCCTCAAACTTCAAACGTAGCTTAGGTGGTCCGTCTCGGGCGCCTCCGGCAGCCCTGCTCCGAAAATTCGAACGTCTGCAGATAGCTCGCAGGCAGAAAGAGCTAGCCTGGAAAACTGTTGCTCAGCCTCATCTGCCCATGGCACTGCTCGCACAGAGGCACAGAGACTGGGGCTGCTTGCTTGTCTTGCCCCCTCAAACTTCAAATGTAACTTAGGTGGTCCGTGCCGTGTGCATCCGGCAGCCCTGCTCCGAAAATCCAAACGTCTGCAGATAGCTCGCAGGCAGAAAGAGCTAGCCTGGAAAGCTGTTGCTCAGCCTCATCTGCCCATGGCACTGCTCGCACAGAGGCACAGAGACTGGGGCTGCTTGCTTGTCTTGTCCCCTCAAACTTCAAACGTAGCTTAGGTGGTCTGTGCCGGGCGCCTCCGGCAGCCCTGCTCCGAAAATGCGAACGTCTGCAGATAGCTCGCAGGCAGAAAGAGCTAGCCTGGAAAGCTGTTGCTCAGCCTCATCTGCCCATGGCACTGCTCGCACAGAGGCACAGAGACTGGGGCTGCTTGCTTGTCTTGTCCCCTCAAACTTCAAACGTAGCTTAGGTGGTCCGTGCCAGGCGCATCCGGCAGCCCTGCTCCGAAAATTCGAACGTCTGCAGATAGCTCGCAGGCAGAAAGAGCTAGCCTGGAAAACTGTTGCTCAGCCTCATCTGCCCATCGCACTGCTCGCACAGAGGCACAGAGACTGGGGCTGCTTGCTTGTCTTGCCCCCTCAAACTTCAAATGTAACTTTGGTGGTCCGTGCCGGGTGCATCCGGCAGCCCTGCTCCGAAAATACAAACGTTTGCAGATAGCTGGCAGGCAGAAAGAGCTAGCCTGGAAAGCTGTTGCTCAGCCTCATCTGCCCATGGCACTGCTCGCACAGAGGCACAGAGACTGGGGCTGCTTGCTTGTTTTGCCCCCTCAAACTTAAAATGTAGCTTAGGTGGTCCGTGCCGGGCGCATCCGGCAGCCCTGCTCTGAAAATTCGAACGTCTGCAGATAGCTCGCAGGCAGAAAGAGCTAGCCTGGAAAACTGTTGCTCAGCCTCATCTGCCCATGGCACTGCTCGCACAGAGGCACAGAGACTGGGGCTGCTTGCTTGTCTTGCCCCCTCAAACTTCAAATGTAACTTAGGTGGTCCGTGCCGAGTGCATCCGTTAGCCCTGCTCCGAAAATACAAACGTCTGCAGATAGCTCGCAGGCAGAAAGAGCTAGCCTGGAAAGCTGTTGCTCAGCCTCATCTGCCCATGGCACTGCTCGCACAGAGGCACAGAGACTGGGGCTGCTTGCTTGTCTTGCCCCCTCATACTTCAAACGTAGCTTAGGTGGTCTGTGCCGGGCGCCTCCGGCAGCCCTGCTCCGAAAATGCAAACGTCTGCAGATAGCTCGCAGGCAGAAAGAGCTAGCCTGGAAAACTGTTGCTCAGCCTCATCTGCCCATGGCACTGCTCGCACAGAGGCACAGAGACTGGGGCTGCTTGCTTGTCTTGCCCCCTCAAACTTCAAATGTAACTTAGGTGGTCCGTGCCGGGTGCATCCGGGAGCCCTGCTCCGAAAATACAAAAGTTTGCAGATAGCTCGCAGGCAGAAAGAGCTAGCCTGGAAAGCTGTTGCTCAGCCTCATCTGCCCATGGCACTGCTCGCACAGAGGCACAGAGACTGGGGCTGCTTGCTTGTCTTGTCCCCTCAAACTTCAAACGTAACTTAGGTGGTCTGTGCCGGGCGCCTCCGGCAGCCCTGCTCCGAAAATGCGAACGTCTGCAGATAGCTCGCAGGCAGAAAGAGCTAGCCTGGAAAGCTGTTGCTCAGCCTCATCTGCCCATGGCACTGCTCGCACAGAGGCACAGAGACTGGGGCTGCTTGCTTGTCTTGCCCCCTCAAACTTCAAACGTAACTTAGGTGGTCTGTGCCGGGCGCCTCCGGCAGCCCTGCTCCGAAAATTCGAACGTCTGCAGATAGCTCGCAGGCAGAAAGAGCTAGCCTGGAAAGCTGTTGCTCAGCCTCATCTGCCCATGGCACTGCTCGCACAGAGGCACAGAGACTGGGGCTGCTTGCTTGTCTTGTCCCCTCAAACTTCAAACGTAGCTTTGGTGGTCCGTGCCGGGCGCCTCCGGCAGCCTTGCTCCGAAAAACCAAACGTCTGCAGATAGCTCGCAGGCAGAAAGAGCTAGCCTGGAAAACTGTTGCTCAGCCTCATCTGCCCATGGCACTGCTCGCACAGAGGCACAGAGACTGGGGCTGCTTGCTTGTCTTGCCCCCTCAAACTTCAAATGTAACTTAGGTGGTCCGTGCCGGGTGCATCCGGCAGCCCTGCTCCGAAAATACAAAAGTTTGCAGATAGCTCGCAGGCAGAAAGAGCTAGCCTGGAAAGCTGTTGCTCAGCCTCATCTGCCCATGGTACTGCTCGCACAGAGGCACAGAGACTGGGGCTGCTTGCTTGTCTTGTCCCCTCAAACTTCAAACGTAACTTAGGTGGTCTGTGCCGGGCGCCTCCGGCAGCCCTGCTCCGAAAATGCGAACGTCTGCAGATAGCTCGCAGGCAGAAAGAGCTAGCCTGGAAAGCTGTTGCTCAGCCTCATCTGCCCATGGCACTGCTCGCACAGAGGCACAGAGACTGGGGCTGCTTGCTTGTCTTGTCCCCTCAAACTTCAAATGTAACTTAGGTGGTCCGTGCCGAGTGCATCCGTCAGCCCTGCTCCGAAAATACAAACGTTTACAGATAGCTCGCAGGCAGAAAGAGCTAGCCTGGAAAGCTGTTGCTCAGCCTCATCTGCCCATGGCACTGCTCGCACAGAGGCACAGAGACTGGGGCTGCTTGCTTGTCTTGTCCCCTCAAACTTCAAACGTAGCTTAGGTGGTCTGTGCCGGGCGCCTCCGGCAGCCCTGCTCCGAAAATGCGAACGTCTGCAGATAGCTCGCAGGCAGAAAGAGCTAGCCTGGAAAGCTGTTGCTCAGCCTCATCTGCCCATGGCACTGCTCGCACAGAGGCACAGAGACTGGGGCTGCTTGCTTGTTTTGTCCCCTCAAACTTAAAATGTAGCTTAGGTGGTCCGTGCCGGGCGCATCCGGCAGCCCTGCTCCGAAAATGCAAACGTCTGCAGATAGCTCGCAGGCAGAAAGAGCTAGCCTGGAAAACTGTTGCTCAGCCTCATCTGCCCATGGCACTGCTCGCACAGAGGCACAGAGACTGGGGCTGCTTGCTTGTCTTGCCCCCTCAAACTTCAAATGTAACTTAGGTGGTCCGTGCCGGGTGCATCCGGCAGCCCTGCTCCGAAAATACAAAAGTTTGCAGATAGCTCGCAGGCAGAAAGAGCTAGCCTGGAAAGCTGTTGCTCAGCCTCATCTGCCCATGGCACTGCTCGCACAGAGGCACAGAGACTGGGGCTGCTTGCTTGTCTTGTCCCCTCAAACTTCAAACGTAACTTAGGTGGTCTGTGCCGGGCGCCTCCGGCAGCCCTGCTCCGAAAATGCGAACGTCTGCAGATAGCTCGCAGGCAGAAAGAGCTAGCCTGGAAAGCTGTTGCTCAGCCTCATCTGCCCATGGCACTGCTCGCACAGAGGCACAGAGACTGGGGCTGCTTGCTTGTCTTGTCCCCTCAAACTTCAAACGTAGCTTAGGTGGTCTGTGCCGGGCCCCTCCGGCAGCCCTGCTCCGAAAATTCGAACGTCTGCAGATAGCTCGCAGGCAGAAAGAGCTAGCCTGGAAAGCTGTTGCTCAGCCTCATCTGCCCATGGCACTGCTCGCACAGAGGCACAGAGACTGGGGCTGCTTGCTTGTCTTGTCCCCTCAAACTTCAAACGTAGCTTTGGTGGTCCGTGCCGGGCGCCTCCGGCAGCCTTGCTCCGAAAAACCAAACGTCTGCAGATAGCTCGCAGGCAGAAAGAGCTAGCCTGGAAAACTGTTGCTCAGCCTCATCTGCCCATGGCACTGCTCGCACAGAGGCACAGAGACTGGGGCTGCTTGCTTGTCTTGCCCCTCAAACTTCAAATGTAACTTAGGTGGTCTGTGCCGGGTGCATCCGGCAGCCCTGCTCCGAAAATACAAACGTTTACAGATAGCTCGCAGGCAGAAAGAGCTAGCCTGGAAAGCTGTTGCTCAGCCTCATCTGCCCATGGCACTGCTCGCACAGAGGCACAGAGACTGGGGCTGCTTGCTTGTCTTGTCCCCTCAAACTTCAAACGTAGCTTAGGTGGTCTGTGCCGGGCGCCTCCGGCAGCCCTGCTCCGAAAATGCGAACGTCTGCAGATAGCTCGCAGGCAGAAAGAGCTAGCCTGGAAAGCTGTTGCTCAGCCTCATCTGCCCATGGCACTGCTCGCACAGAGGCACAGAGACTGGGGCTGCTTGCTTGTTTTGTCCCCTCAAACTTAAAATGTAGCTTAGGTGGTCCGTGCCGGGCGCATCCGGCAGCCCTGCTCCGAAAATGCAAACGTCTGCAGATAGCTCGCAGGCAGAAAGAGCTAGCCTGGAAAACTGTTGCTCAGCCTCATCTGCCCATGGCACTGCTCGCACAGAGGCACAGAGACTGGGGCTGCTTGCTTGTCTTGCCCCCTCAAACTTCAAATGTAACTTAGGTGGTCCGTGCCGGGTGCATCCGGCAGCCCTGCTCCGAAAATACAAAAGTTTGCAGATAGCTCGCAGGCAGAAAGAGCTAGCCTGGAAAGCTGTTGCTCAGCCTCATCTGCCCATGGCACTGCTCGCACAGAGGCACAGAGACTGGGGCTGCTTGCTTGTCTTGTCCCCTCAAACTTCAAACGTAACTTAGGTGGTCTGTGCCGGGCGCCTCCGGCAGCCCTGCTCCGAAAATGCGAACGTCTGCAGATAGCTCGCAGGCAGAAAGAGCTAGCCTGGAAAGCTGTTGCTCAGCCTCATCTGCCCATGGCACTGCTCGCACAGAGGCACAGAGACTGGGGCTGCTTGCTTGTCTTGTCCCCTCAAACTTCAAACGTAGCTTAGGTGGTCTGTGCCGGGCCCCTCCGGCAGCCCTGCTCCGAAAATTCGAACGTCTGCAGATAGCTCGCAGGCAGAAAGAGCTAGCCTGGAAAGCTGTTGCTCAGCCTCATCTGCCCATGGCACTGCTCGCACAGAGGCACAGAGACTGGGGCTGCTTGCTTGTCTTGTCCCCTCAAACTTCAAACGTAGCTTTGGTGGTCCGTGCCGGGCGCCTCCGGCAGCCTTGCTCCGAAAAACCAAACGTCTGCAGATAGCTCGCAGGCAGAAAGAGCTAGCCTGGAAAACTGTTGCTCAGCCTCATCTGCCCATGGCACTGCTCGCACAGAGGCACAGAGACTGGGGCTGCTTGCTTGTCTTGCCCCTCAAACTTCAAATGTAACTTAGGTGGTCTGTGCCGGGTGCATCCGGCAGCCCTGCTCCGAAAATACAAACGTTTGCAGATAGCTCGCAGGCAGAAAGAGCTAGCCTGGAAAGCTGTTGCTCAGCCTCATCTGCCCATGGCACTGCTCGCACAGAGGCACAGAGACTGGGGCTGCTTGCTTGTCTTGTCCCCTCAAACTTCAAACGTAGCTTAGGTGGTCTGTGCCGGGCGCCTCCGGCAGCCCTGCTCCGAAAATGCGAACGTCTGCAGATAGCTCGCAGGCAGAAAGAGCTAGCCTGGAAAGCTGTTGCTCAGCCTCATCTGCCCATGGCACTGCTCGCACAGAGGCACAGAGACTGGGGCTGCTTGCTTGTCTTGTCCCCTCAAACTTAAAACGTAGCTTAGGTGGTCCGTGCCGGGCGCCTCCGGCAGCCCTGCTCCGAAAATTCGAACTTCTGCAGATAGCTCGCAGGCAGAAAGAGCTAGCCTGGAAAGCTGTTGCTCAGCCTCATCTGCCCATGGCACTGCTCGCACAGAGGCACAGAGACTGGAGCTGCTTGCTTGTCTTGTCCCCTCAAACTTCAAACGTAGCTTAGGTGGTCCGTGCCAGGCGCATCCGGCAGCCCTGCTCCGAAAATCCAAACGTCTGCAGATAGCTCGCAGGCAGAAAGAGCTAGCCTGGAAAGCTGTTGCTCAGCCTCATCTGCCCATGGCACTGCTCGCACAGAGGCACAGAGACTGGGGCTGCTTGCTTGTCTTGTCCCCTCAAACTTCAAACGTAGCTTAGGTGGTCTGTGCCGGGCGCCTCCGGCAGCCCTGCTCCGAAAATGCGAACGTCTGCAGATAGCTCGCAGGCAGAAAGAGCTAGCCTGGAAAGCTGTTGCTCAGCCTCATCTGCCCATGGCACTGCTCGCACAGAGGCACAGAGACTGGGGCTGCTTGCTTGTCTTGTCCCCTCAAACTTCAAACGTAGCTTAGGTGGTCCGTCTCGGGCGCCTCCGGCAGCCCTGCTCCGAAAATTCGAACGTCTGCAGATAGCTCGCAGGCAGAAAGAGCTAGCCTGGAAAACTGTTGCTCAGCCTCATCTGCCCATGGCACTGCTCGCACAGAGGCACAGAGACTGGGGCTGCTTGCTTGTCTTGCCCCCTCAAACTTCAAATGTAACTTAGGTGGTCCGTGCCGTGTGCATCCGGCAGCCCTGCTCCGAAAATGCAAACGTCTGCAGATAGCTCGCAGGCAGAAAGAGCTAGCCTGGAAAGCTGTTGCTCAGCCTCATCTGCCCATGGCACTGCTCGCACAGAGGCACAGAGACTGGGGCTGCTTGCTTGTCTTGTCCCCTCAAACTTCAAACGTAGCTTAGGTGGTCTGTGCCGGGCGCCTCCGGCAGCCCTGCTCCGAAAATGCGAACGTCTGCAGATAGCTCGCAGGCAGAAAGAGCTAGCCTGGAAAGCTGTTGCTCAGCCTCATCTGCCCATGGCACTGCTCGCACAGAGGCACAGAGACTGGGGCTGCTTGCTTGTCTTGTCCCCTCAAACTTCAAACGTAGCTTAGGTGGTCCGTGCCAGGCGCATCCGGCAGCCCTGCTCCGAAAATTCGAACGTCTGCAGATAGCTCGCAGGCAGAAAGAGCTAGCCTGGAAAACTGTTGCTCAGCCTCATCTGCCCATCGCACTGCTCGCACAGAGGCACAGAGACTGGGGCTGCTTGCTTGTCTTGCCCCCTCAAACTTCAAATGTAACTTTGGTGGTCCGTGCCGGGTGCATCCGGCAGCCCTGCTCCGAAAATACAAACGTTTGCAGATAGCTGGCAGGCAGAAAGAGCTAGCCTGGAAAGCTGTTGCTCAGCCTCATCTGCCCATGGCACTGCTCGCACAGAGGCACAGAGACTGGGGCTGCTTGCTTGTCTTGTCCCCTCAAACTTCAAACGTAGCTTAGGTGGTCTGTGCCGGGCGCCTGCGGCAGCCCTGCTCCGAAAATGCGAACGTCTGCAGATAGCTCGCAGGCAGAAAGAGCTAGCCTGGAAAGCTGTTGCTCAGCCTCATCTGCCCATGGCACTGCTCGCACAGAGGCACAGAGACTGGGGCTGCTTGCTTGTCTTGTCCCCTCAAACTTCAAACGTAGCTTAGGTGGTCTGTGCCGGGCGCCTCCGGCAGCCCTGCTCCGAAAATGCGAACGTCTGCAGATAGCTCGCAGGCAGAAAGAGCTAGCCTGGAAAGCTGTTGCTCAGCCTCATCTGCCCATGGCACTGCTCGCACAGAGGCACAGAGACTGGGGCTGCTTGCTTGTTTTGCCCCCTCAAACTTAAAATGTAGCTTAGGTGGTCCGTGCCGGTCGCATCCGGCAGCCCTGCTCCGAAAATGCGAACGTCTGCAGATAGCTCGCAGGCAGAAAGAGCTAGCCTGGAAAACTGTTGCTCAGCCTCATCTGCCCATGGCACTGCTCGCACAGAGGCACAGAGACTGGGGCTGCTTGCTTGTCTTGCCCCCTCAAACTTCAAATGTAACTTAGGTGGTCCGTGCCGGGTGCATCCGGCAGCCCTGCTCCGAAAATGCGAACGTCTGCAGATAGCTCGCAGGCAGAAAGAGCTAGCCTGGAAAGCTGTTGCTCAGCCTCATCTGCCCATGGCACTGCTCGCACAGAGGCACAGAGACTGGGGCTGCTTGCTTGTCTTGTCCCCTCAAACTTCAAACGTAGCTTAGGTGGTCTGTGCCGGGCCCCTCCGGCAGCCCTGCTCCGAAAATTCGAACGTCTGCAGATAGCTCGCAGGCAGAAAGAGCTAGCCTGGAAAGCTGTTGCTCAGCCTCATCTGCCCATGGCACTGCTCGCACAGAGGCACAGAGACTGGGGCTGCTTGCTTGTCTTGTCCCCTCAAACTTCAAACGTAGCTTTGGTGGTCCGTGGCGGGCGCCTCCGGCAGCCCTACTCCGCAAACGCAAACGTCTGCAGATAGCTCGCAGGCAGAAAGAGCTAGCCTGGAAAGCTGTTGCTCAGCCTCATCTGCCCATGGCACTGCTCGCACAGAGGCACAGAGACTGGAGCTGCTTGCTTGTCTTGTCCCCTCAAACTTCAAACGTAGCTTAGGTGGTCCGTGCCAGGCGCCTCCGGCAGCCCTGCTCCGAAAATCCAAACGTCTGCAGATAGCTCGCAGGCAGAAAGAGCTAGCCTGGAAAGCTGTTGCTCAGCCTCATCTGCCCATGGCACTGCTCGCACAGAGGCACAGAGACTGAGGCTGCTTGCTTGTCTTGTCCCCTCAAACTTCAAACGTAGCTTAGGTGGTCTGTGCCGGGCGCCTCCGGCAGCCCTGCTCCGAAAATGCGAACGTCTGCAGATAGCTGGCAGGCAGAAAGAGCTAGCCTGGAAAGCTGTTGCTCAGCCTCATCTGCCCATGGCACTGCTCGCACAGAGGCACAGAGACTGGGGCTGCTTGCTTGTCTTGTCCCCTCAAACTTCAAACGTAGCTTAGGTGGTCCGTGCCAGGCGCCTCCGGCAGCCCTGCTCCGAAAATCCAAACGTCTGCAGATAGCTCGCAGGCAGAAAGAGCTAGCCTGGAAAGCTGTTGCTCAGCCTCATCTGCCCATGGCACTGCTCGCACAGAGGCACAGAGACTGGGGCTGCTTGCTTGTCTTGTCCCCTCAAACTTCAAACGTAGCTTAGGTGGTCTGTGCCGGGCGCCTCCGGCAGCCCTGCTCCGAAAATGCGAACGTCTGCAGATAGCTCGCAGGCAGAAAGAGCTAGCCTGGAAAGCTGTTGCTCAGCCTCATCTGCCCATGGCACTGCTCGCACAGAGGCACAGAGCCTGGGGCTGCTTGCTTGTCTTGTCCCCTCAAACTTCAAACGTAGCTTAGGTGGTCCGTCTCGGGCGCCTCCGGCAGCCCTGCTCCGAAAATTCGAACGTCTGCAGATAGCTCGCAGGCAGAAAGAGCTAGCCTGGAAAACTGTTGCTCAGCCTCATCTGCCCATGGCACTGCTCGCACAGAGGCACAGAGACTGGGGCTGCTTGCTTGTCTTGTCCCCTCAAACTTCAAACGTAGCTTAGGTGGTCTGTGCCGGGCGCCTCCGGCAGCCCTGCTCCGAAAATGCGAACGTCTGCAGATAGCTCGCAGGCAGAAAGAGCTAGCCTGGAAAGCTGTTGCTCAGCCTCATCTGCCCATGGCACTGCTCGCACAGAGGCACAGAGACTGGGGCTGCTTGCTTGTCTTGTCCCCTCAAACTTCAAACGTAGCTTAGGTGGTCCGTGCCAGGCGCATCCGGCAGCCCTGCTCCGAAAATTCGAACGTCTGCAGATAGCTCGCAGGCAGAAAGAGCTAGCCTGGAAAACTGTTGCTCAGCCTCATCTGCCCATCGCACTGCTCGCACAGAGGCACAGAGACTGGGGCTGCTTGCTTGTCTTGCCCCCTCAAACTTCAAATGTAACTTTGGTGGTCCGTGCCGGGTGCATCCGGCAGCCCTGCTCCGAAAATACAAACGTTTGCAGATAGCTGGCAGGCAGAAAGAGCTAGCCTGGAAAGCTGTTGCTCAGCCTCATCTGCCCATGGCACTGCTCGCACAGAGGCACAGAGACTGGGGCTGCTTGCTTGTCTTGTCCCCTCAAACTTCAAACGTAGCTTAGGTGGTCTGTGCCGGGCGCCTGCGGCAGCCCTGCTCCGAAAATGCGAACGTCTGCAGATAGCTCGCAGGCAGAAAGAGCTAGCCTGGAAAGCTGTTGCTCAGCCTCATCTGCCCATGGCACTGCTCGCACAGAGGCACAGAGACTGGGGCTGCTTGCTTGTCTTGTCCCCTCAAACTTCAAACGTAGCTTAGGTGGTCTGTGCCGGGCGCCTCCGGCAGCCCTGCTCCGAAAATGCGAACGTCTGCAGATAGCTCGCAGGCAGAAAGAGCTAGCCTGGAAAGCTGTTGCTCAGCCTCATCTGCCCATGGCACTGCTCGCACAGAGGCACAGAGACTGGGGCTGCTTGCTTGTTTTGCCCCCTCAAACTTAAAATGTAGCTTAGGTGGTCCGTGCCGGTCGCATCCGGCAGCCCTGCTCCGAAAATGCGAACGTCTGCAGATAGCTCGCAGGCAGAAAGAGCTAGCCTGGAAAACTGTTGCTCAGCCTCATCTGCCCATGGCACTGCTCGCACAGAGGCACAGAGACTGGGGCTGCTTGCTTGTCTTGCCCCCTCAAACTTCAAATGTAGCTTAGGTGGTCCGTGCCGGGTGCATCCGGCAGCCCTGCTCCGAAAATGCGAACGTCTGCAGATAGCTCGCAGGCAGAAAGAGCTAGCCTGGAAAGCTGTTGCTCAGCCTCATCTGCCCATGGCACTGCTCGCACAGAGGCACAGAGACTGGGGCTGCTTGCTTGTCTTGTCCCCTCAAACTTCAAACGTAGCTTAGGTGGTCTGTGCCGGGCCCCTCCGGCAGCCCTGCTCCGAAAATTCGAACGTCTGCAGATAGCTCGCAGGCAGAAAGAGCTAGCCTGGAAAGCTGTTGCTCAGCCTCATCTGCCCATGGCACTGCTCGCACAGAGGCACAGAGACTGGGGCTGCTTGCTTGTCTTGTCCCCTCAAACTTCAAACGTAGCTTTGGTGGTCCGTGGCGGGCGCCTCCGGCAGCCCTACTCCGCAAACGCAAACGTCTGCAGATAGCTCGCAGGCAGAAAGAGCTAGCCTGGAAAGCTGTTGCTCAGCCTCATCTGCCCATGGCACTGCTCGCACAGAGGCACAGAGACTGGAGCTGCTTGCTTGTCTTGTCCCCTCAAACTTCAAACGTAGCTTAGGTGGTCCGTGCCAGGTTCCTCCGGCAGCCCTGCTCAGAAAATCCAAACGTCTGCAGATAGCTCGCAGGCAGAAAGAGCTAGCCTGGAAAGCTGTTGCTCAGCCTCATCTGCCCATGGCACTGCTCGCACAGAGGCACAGAGACTGAGGCTGCTTGCTTGTCTTGTCCCCTCAAACTTCAAACGTAGCTTAGGTGGTCTGTGCCGGGC
The DNA here is from genome assembly GCF_030867145.1 of Opisthocomus hoazin. Classification (NCBI taxonomy): domain Eukaryota; kingdom Metazoa; phylum Chordata; class Aves; order Opisthocomiformes; family Opisthocomidae; genus Opisthocomus; species Opisthocomus hoazin. The sequence continues at coordinate 140,033 of NW_027448785.1, forward strand.
GCCTCCGGCAGCCCTGCTCCGAAAATGCGAACGTCTGCAGATAGCTGGCAGGCAGAAAGAGCTAGCCTGGAAAGCTGTTGCTCAGCCTCATCTGCCCATGGCACTGCTCGCACAGAGGCACAGAGACTGGGGCTGCTTGCTTGTCTTGTCCCCTCAAACTTCAAACGTAGCTTAGGTGGTCTGTGCCGGGCGCCTCCGGCAGCCTTGCTCCGAAAAACCAAACGTCTGCAGATAGCTCGCAGGCAGAAAGAGCTAGCCTGGAAAACTGTTGCTCAGCCTCATCTGCCCATGGCACTGCTCGCACAGAGGCACAGAGACTGGGGCTGCTTGCTTGTCTTGCCCCCTCAAACTTCAAATGTAACTTAGGTGGTCCGTGCCGTGTGCATCCGGCAGCCCTGCTCCGAAAATCCAAACGTCTGCAGATAGCTCGCAGGCAGAAAGAGCTAGCCTGGAAAGCTGTTGCTCAGCCTCATCTGCCCATGGCACTGCTCGCACAGAGGCACAGAGACTGGGGCTGCTTGCTTGTCTTGTCCCCTCAAACTTCAAACGTAGCTTAGGTGGTCTGTGCCGGGCGCCTCCGGCAGCCCTGCTCCGAAAATGCGAACGTCTGCAGATAGCTCGCAGGCAGAAAGAGCTAGCCTGGAAAGCTGTTGCTCAGCCTCATCTGCCCATGGCACTGCTCGCACAGAGGCACAGAGACTGGGGCTGCTTGCTTGTCTTGTCCCCTCAAACTTCAAACGTAGCTTAGGTGGTCCGTGCCAGGCGCATCCGGCAGCCCTGCTCCGAAAATTCGAACGTCTGCAGATAGCTCGCAGGCAGAAAGAGCTAGCCTGGAAAGCTGTTGCTCAGCCTCATCTGCCCATGGCACTGCTCGCACAGAGGCACAGAGACTGGGGCTGCTTGCTTGTCTTGCCCCCTCAAACTTCAAATGTAACTTAGGTGGTCCGTGCCGGGTGCATCCGGCAGCCCTGCTCCGAAAATACAAACGTTTGCAGATAGCTGGCAGGCAGAAAGAGCTAGCCTGGAAAGCTGTTGCTCAGCCTCATCTGCCCATGGCACTGCTCGCACAGAGGCACAGAGACTGGGGCTGCTTGCTTGTCTTGTCCCCTCAAACTTCAAACGTAGCTTAGGTGGTCTGTGCCGGGCGCCTGCGGCAGCCCTGCTCCGAAAATGCGAACGTCTGCAGATAGCTCGCAGGCAGAAAGAGCTAGCCTGGAAAGCTGTTGCTCAGCCTCATCTGCCCATGGCACTGCTCGCACAGAGGCACAGAGACTGGGGCTGCTTGCTTGTCTTGTCCCCTCAAACTTCAAACGTAGCTTAGGTGGTCTGTGCCGGGCGCCTCCGGCAGCCCTGCTCCGAAAATGCGAACGTCTGCAGATAGCTCGCAGGCAGAAAGAGCTAGCCTGGAAAGCTGTTGCTCAGCCTCATCTGCCCATGGCACTGCTCGCACAGAGGCACAGAGACTGGGGCTGCTTGCTTGTTTTGCCCCCTCAAACTTAAAATGTAGCTTAGGTGGTCCGTGCCGGGCGCATCCGGCAGCCCTGCTCCGAAAATGCGAACGTCTGCAGATAGCTCGCAGGCAGAAAGAGCTAGCCTGGAAAACTGTTGCTCAGCCTCATCTGCCCATGGCACTGCTCGCACAGAGGCACAGAGACTGGGGCTGCTTGCTTGTCTTGCCCCCTCAAACTTCAAATGTAACTTAGGTGGTCCGTGCCGGGTGCATCCGGCAGCCCTGCTCCGAAAATGCGAACGTCTGCAGATAGCTCGCAGGCAGAAAGAGCTAGCCTGGAAAGCTGTTGCTCAGCCTCATCTGCCCATGGCACTGCTCGCACAGAGGCACAGAGACTGGGGCTGCTTGCTTGTCTTGTCCCCTAAAACTTCAAACGTAGCTTAGGTGGTCTGTGCCGGGCGCCTCCGGCAGCCCTGCTCCGAAAATTCGAACGTCTGCAGATAGCTCGCAGGCAGAAAGAGCTAGCCTGGAAAGCTGTTGCTCAGCCTCATCTGCCCATGGCACTGCTCGCACAGAGGCACAGAGACTGGGGCTGCTTGCTTGTCTTGTCCCCTCAAACTTCAAACGTAGCTTTGGTGGTCCGTGGCGGGCGCCTCCGGCAGCCCTACTCCGCAAACGCAAACGTCTGCAGATAGCTCGCAGGCAGAAAGAGCTAGCCTGGAAAGCTGTTGCTCAGCCTCATCTGCCCATGGCACTGCTCGCACAGAGGCACAGAGACTGGGGCTGCTTGCTTGTTTTGCCCCCTCAAACTTAAAATGTAGCTTAGGTGGTCCGTGCCGGGCGCATCCGGCAGCCCTGCTCCGAAAATGCGAACGTCTGCAGATAGCTCGCAGGCAGAAAGAGCTAGCCTGGAAAACTGTTGCTCAGCCTCATCTGCCCATGGCACTGCTCGCACAGAGGCACAGAGACTGGGGCTGCTTGCTTGTCTTGCCCCTCAAACTTCAAATGTAACTTAGGTGGTCTGTGCCAGGTGCATCCGGCAGCCCTGCTCCGAAAATACAAACGTTTGCAGATAGCTCGCAGGCAGAAAGAGCTAGCCTGGAAAGCTGTTGCTCAGCCTCATCTGCCCATGGCACTGCTCGCACAGAGGCACAGAGACTGGGGCTGCTTGCTTGTCTTGTCCCCTCAAACTTCAAACGTAGCTTAGGTGGTCTGTGCCGGGCGCCTCCGGCAGCCCTGCTCCGAAAATGCGAATGTCTGCAGATAGCTCGCAGGCAGAAAGAGCTAGCCTGGAAAGCTGTTGCTCAGCCTCATCTGCCCATGGCACTGCTCGCACAGAGGCACAGAGACTGGGGCTGCTTGCTTGTCTTGTCCCCTCAAACTTCAAACGTAGCTTAGGTGGTCCGTGCCGGGCGCCTCCGGCAGCCCTGCTCCGAAAATTCGAACGTCTGCAGATAGCTCGCAGGCAGAAAGAGCTAGCCTGGAAAGCTGTTGCTCAGCCTCATCTGCCCATGGCACTGCTCGCACAGAGGCACAGAGACTGGAGCTGCTTGTTTGTTTTGTCCCCTCAAACTTCAAACGTAGCTTAGGTGGTCCGTGCCAGGCGCCTCCGGCAGCCCTGCTCCGAAAATCCAAACGTCTGCAGATAGCTCGCAGGCAGAAAGAGCTAGCCTGGAAAGCTGTTGCTCAGCCTCATCTGCCCATGGCACTGCTCGCACAGAGGCACAGAGACTGGGGCTGCTTGCTTGTCTTGTCCCCTCAAACTTCAAACGTAGCTTAGGTGGTCTGTGCCGGGCGCCTCCGGCAGCCCTGCTCCGAAAATGCGAACGTCTGCAGATAGCTCGCAGGCAGAAAGAGCTAGCCTGGAAAGCTGTTGCTCAGCCTCATCTGCCCATGGCACTGCTCGCACAGAGGCACAGAGACTGGGGCTGCTTGCTTGTCTTGTCCCCTCAAACTTCAAACGTAGCTTAGGTGGTCTGTGCCGGGCGCCTCCGGCAGCCCTGCTCCGAAAATTCGAACGTCTGCAGATAGCTCGCAGGCAGAAAGAGCTAGCCTGGAAATCTGTTGCTCAGCCTCATCTGCCCATGGCACTGCTCGCACAGAGGCACAGAGACTGGGGCTGCTTGCTTGTCTTGCCCCCTCAAACTTCAAATGTAACTTAGGTGGTCCGTGCCGGGTGCATCCGGCAGCCCTGCTCCGAAAAACCAAACGTCTGCAGATAGCTCGCAGGCAGAAAGAGCTAGCCTGGAAAGCTGTTGCTCAGCCTCATCTGCCCATGGCACTGCTCGCACAGAGGCACAGAGACTGGGGCTGCTTGCTTGTCTTGTCCCCTCAAACTTCAAACGTAGCTTAGGTGGTCTGTGCCGGGCGCCTGCGGCAGCCCTGCTCCGAAAATGCGAACGTCTGCAGATAGCTCGCAGGCAGAAAGAGCTAGCCTGGAAAGCTGTTGCTCAGCCTCATCTGCCCATGGCACTGCTCGCACAGAGGCACAGAGACTGGGGCTGCTTGCTTGTCTTGTCCCCTCAAACTTCAAACGTAGCTTAGGTGGTCGGTGCCGGGCGCCTCCGGCAGCCCTGCTCCGAAAATGCGAACGTCTGCAGATAGCTCGCAGGCAGAAAAAGCTAGCCTGGAAAGCTGTTGCTCAGCCTCATCTGCCCATGGCACTGCTCGCACAGAGGCACAGAGACTGGGGCTGCTTGCTTGTCTTGTCCCCTCAAACTTCAAACGTAGCTTAGGTGGTCTGTGCCGGGCGCCTCCGGCAGCCCTGCTCCGAAAATGCGAACGTCTGCAGATAGCTCGCAGGCAGAAAGAGCTAGCCTGGAAAGCTGTTGCTCAGCCTCATCTGCCCATGGCACTGCTCGCACAGAGGCACAGAGACTGGGGCTGCTTGCTTGTTTTGCCCCCTCAAACTTAAAATGTAGCTTAGGTGGTCCGTGCCGGGCGCATCCGGCAGCCCTGCTCCGAAAATGCGAACGTCTGCAGATAGCTCGCAGGCAGAAAGAGCTAGCCTGGAAAACTGTTGCTCAGCCTCATCTGCCCATGGCACTGCTCGCACAGAGGCACAGAGACTGGGGCTGCTTACTTGTCTTGCCCCCTCAAACTTCAAATGTAACTTAGGTGGTCCGTGCCGGGTGCATCCGGCAGCCCTGCTCCGAAAATACAAACGTTTGCAGATAGCTGGCAGGCAGAAAGAGCTAGCCTGGAAAGCTGTTGCTCAGCCTCATCTGCCCATGGCACTGCTCGCACAGAGGCACAGAGACTGGGGCTGCTTGCTTGTTTTGCCCCCTCAAACTTAAAATGTAGCTTAGGTGGTCCGTGCCGGGCGCATCCGGCAGCCCTGCTCCGAAAATGCGAATGTCTGCAGATAGCTCGCAGGCAGAAAGAGCTAGCCTGGAAAGCTGTTGCTCAGCCTCATCTGCCCATGGCACTGCTCGCACAGAGGCACAGAGACTGGGGCTGCTTGCTTGTCTTGTCCCCTCAAACTTCAAACGTAGCTTAGGTGGTCTGTGCCGGGCGCCTCCGGCAGCCCTGCTCCGAAAATGCGAACGTCTGCAGATAGCTCGCAGGCAGAAAGAGCTAGCCTGGAAAGCTGTTGCTCAGCCTCATCTGCCCATGGCACTGCTCGCACAGAGGCACAGAGACTGGGGCTGCTTGCTTGTCTTGTCCCCTCAAACTTCAAACGTAGCTTAGGTGGTCCGTCTCGGGCGCCTCCGGCAGCCCTGCTCCGAAAATTCGAACGTCTGCAGATAGCTCGCAGGCAGAAAGAGCTAGCCTGGAAAACTGTTGCTCAGCCTCATCTGCCCATGGCACTGCTCGCACAGAGGCACAGAGACTGGGGCTGCTTGCTTGTCTTGTCCCCTCAAACTTCAAACGTAGCTTAGGTGGTCTGTGCCGGGCGCCTCCGGCAGCCCTGCTCCGAAAATGCGAACGTCTGCAGATAGCTCGCAGGCAGAAAGAGCTAGCCTGGAAAGCTGTTGCTCAGCCTCATCTGCCCATGGCACTGCTCGCACAGAGGCACAGAGACTGGGGCTGCTTGCTTGTCTTGTCCCCTCAAACTTCAAACGTAGCTTAGGTGGTCCGTGCCAGGCGCATCCGGCAGCCCTGCTCCGAAAATTCGAACGTCTGCAGATAGCTCGCAGGCAGAAAGAGCTAGCCTGGAAAACTGTTGCTCAGCCTCATCTGCCCATCGCACTGCTCGCACAGAGGCACAGAGACTGGGGCTGCTTGCTTGTCTTGCCCCCTCAAACTTCAAATGTAACTTTGGTGGTCCGTGCCGGGTGCATCCGGCAGCCCTGCTCCGAAAATACAAACGTTTGCAGATAGCTGGCAGGCAGAAAGAGCTAGCCTGGAAAGCTGTTGCTCAGCCTCATCTGCCCATGGCACTGCTCGCACAGAGGCACAGAGACTGGGGCTGCTTGCTTGTCTTGTCCCCTCAAACTTCAAACGTAGCTTAGGTGGTCTGTGCCGGGCGCCTGCGGCAGCCCTGCTCCGAAAATGCGAACGTCTGCAGATAGCTCGCAGGCAGAAAGAGCTAGCCTGGAAAGCTGTTGCTCAGCCTCATCTGCCCATGGCACTGCTCGCACAGAGGCACAGAGACTGGGGCTGCTTGCTTGTCTTGTCCCCTCAAACTTCAAACGTAGCTTAGGTGGTCTGTGCCGGGCGCCTCCGGCAGCCCTGCTCCGAAAATGCGAACGTCTGCAGATAGCTCGCAGGCAGAAAGAGCTAGCCTGGAAAGCTGTTGCTCAGCCTCATCTGCCCATGGCACTGCTCGCACAGAGGCACAGAGACTGGGGCTGCTTGCTTGTTTTGCCCCCTCAAACTTAAAATGTAGCTTAGGTGGTCCGTGCCGGTCGCATCCGGCAGCCCTGCTCCGAAAATGCGAACGTCTGCAGATAGCTCGCAGGCAGAAAGAGCTAGCCTGGAAAACTGTTGCTCAGCCTCATCTGCCCATGGCACTGCTCGCACAGAGGCACAGAGACTGGGGCTGCTTGCTTGTCTTGCCCCCTCAAACTTCAAATGTAGCTTAGGTGGTCCGTGCCGGGTGCATCCGGCAGCCCTGCTCCGAAAATGCGAACGTCTGCAGATAGCTCGCAGGCAGAAAGAGCTAGCCTGGAAAGCTGTTGCTCAGCCTCATCTGCCCATGGCACTGCTCGCACAGAGGCACAGAGACTGGGGCTGCTTGCTTGTCTTGTCCCCTCAAACTTCAAACGTAGCTTAGGTGGTCTGTGCCGGGCCCCTCCGGCAGCCCTGCTCCGAAAATTCGAACGTCTGCAGATAGCTCGCAGGCAGAAAGAGCTAGCCTGGAAAGCTGTTGCTCAGCCTCATCTGCCCATGGCACTGCTCGCACAGAGGCACAGAGACTGGGGCTGCTTGCTTGTCTTGTCCCCTCAAACTTCAAACGTAGCTTTGGTGGTCCGTGGCGGGCGCCTCCGGCAGCCCTACTCCGCAAACGCAAACGTCTGCAGATAGCTCGCAGGCAGAAAGAGCTAGCCTGGAAAGCTGTTGCTCAGCCTCATCTGCCCATGGCACTGCTCGCACAGAGGCACAGAGACTGGAGCTGCTTGCTTGTCTTGTGCCCTCAAACTTCAAACGTAGCTTAGGTGGTCCGTGCCAGGTTCCTCCGGCAGCCCTGCTCAGAAAATCCAAACGTCTGCAGATAGCTCGCAGGCAGAAAGAGCTAGCCTGGAAAGCTGTTGCTCAGCCTCATCTGCCCATGGCACTGCTCGCACAGAGGCACAGAGACTGAGGCTGCTTGCTTGTCTTGTCCCCTCAAACTTCAAACGTAGCTTAGGTGGTCTGTGCCGGGCGCCTCCGGCAGCCCTGCTCCGAAAATGCGAACGTCTGCAGATAGCTGGCAGGCAGAAAGAGCTAGCCTGGAAAGCTGTTGCTCAGCCTCATCTGCCCATGGCACTGCTCGCACAGAGGCACAGAGACTGGGGCTGCTTGCTTGTCTTGTCCCCTCAAACTTCAAACGTAGCTTAGGTGGTCTGTGCCGGGCGCCTCCGGCAGCCTTGCTCCGAAAAACCAAACGTCTGCAGATAGCTCGCAGGCAGAAAGAGCTAGCCTGGAAAACTGTTGCTCAGCCTCATCTGCCCATGGCACTGCTCGCACAGAGGCACAGAGACTGGGGCTGCTTGCTTGTCTTGCCCCCTCAAACTTCAAATGTAACTTAGGTGGTCCGTGCCGTGTGCATCCGGCAGCCCTGCTCCGAAAATCCAAACGTCTGCAGATAGCTCGCAGGCAGAAAGAGCTAGCCTGGAAAGCTGTTGCTCAGCCTCATCTGCCCATGGCACTGCTCGCACAGAGGCACAGAGACTGGGGCTGCTTGCTTGTCTTGTCCCCTCAAACTTCAAACGTAGCTTAGGTGGTCTGTGCCGGGCGCCTCCGGCAGCCCTGCTCCGAAAATGCGAACGTCTGCAGATAGCTCGCAGGCAGAAAGAGCTAGCCTGGAAAGCTGTTGCTCAGCCTCATCTGCCCATGGCACTGCTCGCACAGAGGCACAGAGACTGGGGCTGCTTGCTTGTCTTGTCCCCTCAAACTTCAAACGTAGCTTAGGTGGTCCGTGCCAGGCGCATCCGGCAGCCCTGCTCCGAAAATTCGAACGTCTGCAGATAGCTCGCAGGCAGAAAGAGCTAGCCTGGAAAGCTGTTGCTCAGCCTCATCTGCCCATGGCACTGCTCGCACAGAGGCACAGAGACTGGGGCTGCTTGCTTGTCTTGCCCCCTCAAACTTCAAATGTAACTTAGGTGGTCCGTGCCGGGTGCATCCGGCAGCCCTGCTCCGAAAATACAAACGTTTGCAGATAGCTGGCAGGCAGAAAGAGCTAGCCTGGAAAGCTGTTGCTCAGCCTCATCTGCCCATGGCACTGCTCGCACAGAGGCACAGAGACTGGGGCTGCTTGCTTGTCTTGTCCCCTCAAACTTCAAACGTAGCTTAGGTGGTCTGTGCCGGGCGCCTGCGGCAGCCCTGCTCCGAAAATGCGAACGTCTGCAGATAGCTCGCAGGCAGAAAGAGCTAGCCTGGAAAGCTGTTGCTCAGCCTCATCTGCCCATGGCACTGCTCGCACAGAGGCACAGAGACTGGGGCTGCTTGCTTGTCTTGTCCCCTCAAACTTCAAACGTAGCTTAGGTGGTCTGTGCCGGGCGCCTCCGGCAGCCCTGCTCCGAAAATGCGAACGTCTGCAGATAGCTCGCAGGCAGAAAGAGCTAGCCTGGAAAGCTGTTGCTCAGCCTCATCTGCCCATGGCACTGCTCGCACAGAGGCACAGAGACTGGGGCTGCTTGCTTGTTTTGCCCCCTCAAACTTAAAATGTAGCTTAGGTGGTCCGTGCCGGGCGCATCCGGCAGCCCTGCTCCGAAAATGCGAACGTCTGCAGATAGCTCGCAGGCAGAAAGAGCTAGCCTGGAAAACTGTTGCTCAGCCTCATCTGCCCATGGCACTGCTCGCACAGAGGCACAGAGACTGGGGCTGCTTGCTTGTCTTGCCCCCTCAAACTTCAAATGTAACTTAGGTGGTCCGTGCCGGGTGCATCCGGCAGCCCTGCTCCGAAAATGCGAACGTCTGCAGATAGCTCGCAGGCAGAAAGAGCTAGCCTGGAAAGCTGTTGCTCAGCCTCATCTGCCCATGGCACTGCTCGCACAGAGGCACAGAGACTGGGGCTGCTTGCTTGTCTTGTCCCCTCAAACTTCAAACGTAGCTTAGGTGGTCTGTGCCGGGCGCCTCCGGCAGCCCTGCTCCGAAAATTCGAACGTCTGCAGATAGCTCGCAGGCAGAAAGAGCTAGCCTGGAAAGCTGTTGCTCAGCCTCATCTGCCCATGGCACTGCTCGCACAGAGGCACAGAGACTGGGGCTGCTTGCTTGTCTTGTCCCCTCAAACTTCAAACGTAGCTTTGGTGGTCCGTGGCGGGCGCCTCCGGCAGCCCTACTCCGCAAACGCAAACGTCTGCAGATAGCTCGCAGGCAGAAAGAGCTAGCCTGGAAAGCTGTTGCTCAGCCTCATCTGCCCATGGCACTGCTCGCACAGAGGCACAGAGACTGGGGCTGCTTGCTTGTTTTGCCCCCTCAAACTTAAAATGTAGCTTAGGTGGTCCGTGCCGGGCGCATCCGGCAGCCCTGCTCCGAAAATGCGAACGTCTGCAGATAGCTCGCAGGCAGAAAGAGCTAGCCTGGAAAACTGTTGCTCAGCCTCATCTGCCCATGGCACTGCTCGCACAGAGGCACAGAGACTGGGGCTGCTTGCTTGTCTTGCCCCTCAAACTTCAAATGTAACTTAGGTGGTCTGTGCCAGGTGCATCCGGCAGCCCTGCTCCGAAAATACAAACGTTTGCAGATAGCTCGCAGGCAGAAAGAGCTAGCCTGGAAAGCTGTTGCTCAGCCTCATCTGCCCATGGCACTGCTCGCACAGAGGCACAGAGACTGGGGCTGCTTGCTTGTCTTGTCCCCTCAAACTTCAAACGTAGCTTAGGTGGTCTGTGCCGGGCGCCTCCGGCAGCCCTGCTCCGAAAATGCGAATGTCTGCAGATAGCTCGCAGGCAGAAAGAGCTAGCCTGGAAAGCTGTTGCTCAGCCTCATCTGCCCATGGCACTGCTCGCACAGAGGCACAGAGACTGGGGCTGCTTGCTTGTCTTGTCCCCTCAAACTTCAAACGTAGCTTAGGTGGTCCGTGCCGGGCGCCTCCGGCAGCCCTGCTCCGAAAATTCGAACGTCTGCAGATAGCTCGCAGGCAGAAAGAGCTAGCCTGGAAAGCTGTTGCTCAGCCTCATCTGCCCATGGCACTGCTCGCACAGAGGCACAGAGACTGGAGCTGCTTGTTTGTTTTGTCCCCTCAAACTTCAAACGTAGCTTAGGTGGTCCGTGCCAGGCGCCTCCGGCAGCCCTGCTCCGAAAATCCAAACGTCTGCAGATAGCTCGCAGGCAGAAAGAGCTAGCCTGGAAAGCTGTTGCTCAGCCTCATCTGCCCATGGCACTGCTCGCACAGAGGCACAGAGACTGGGGCTGCTTGCTTGTCTTGTCCCCTCAAACTTCAAACGTAGCTTAGGTGGTCTGTGCCGGGCGCCTCCGGCAGCCCTGCTCCGAAAATGCGAACGTCTGCAGATAGCTCGCAGGCAGAAAGAGCTAGCCTGGAAAGCTGTTGCTCAGCCTCATCTGCCCATGGCACTGCTCGCACAGAGGCACAGAGACTGGGGCTGCTTGCTTGTCTTGTCCCCTCAAACTTCAAACGTAGCTTAGGTGGTCTGTGCCGGGCGCCTCCGGCAGCCCTGCTCCGAAAATTCGAACGTCTGCAGATAGCTCGCAGGCAGAAAGAGCTAGCCTGGAAAGCTGTTGCTCAGCCTCATCTGCCCATGGCACTGCTCGCACAGAGGCACAGAGACTGGGGCTGCTTGCTTGTCTTGCCCCCTCAAACTTCAAATGTAACTTAGGTGGTCCGTGCCGGGTGCATCCGGCAGCCCTGCTCCGAAAAACCAAACGTCTGCAGATAGCTCGCAGGCAGAAAGAGCTAGCCTGGAAAGCTGTTGCTCAGCCTCATCTGCCCATGGCACTGCTCGCACAGAGGCACAGAGACTGGGGCTGCTTGCTTGTCTTGTCCCCTCAAACTTCAAACGTAGCTTAGGTGGTCTGTGCCGGGCGCCTGCGGCAGCCCTGCTCCGAAAATGCGAACGTCTGCAGATAGCTCGCAGGCAGAAAGAGCTAGCCTGGAAAGCTGTTGCTCAGCCTCATCTGCCCATGGCACTGCTCGCACAGAGGCACAGAGACTGGGGCTGCTTGCTTGTCTTGTCCCCTCAAACTTCAAACGTAGCTTAGGTGGTCCGTGCCGGGCGCCTCCGGCAGCCCTGCTCCGAAAATGCAAACGTCTGCAGATAGCTCGCAGGCAGAAAGAGCTAGCCTGGAAAGCTGTTGCTCAGCCTCATCTGCCCATGGCACTGCTCGCACAGAGGCACAGAGACTGGGGCTGCTTGCTTGTCTTGCCCCCTCCAACTTCAAACGTAGCTTAGGTGGTCCGTGCCGGGCGCCTCCGGCAGCCCTACTCCGAAAATGCAAACGTCTGCAGATAGCTCGCAGGCAGAAAGAGCTAGCCTGGAAAGCTGTTGCTCAGCCTCATCTGCCCATGGCACTGCTCGCACAGAGGCACAGAGACTGGGGCTGCTTGCTTGTTTTGTCCCCTCAAACTTCAAATGTAGCTTAGGTGGTCCGTGCCGGGCGCATCCGGCAGCCCTGCTCAGAAAATGCGAACGTCTGCAGATAGCTCGCAGGCAGAAAGAGCTAGCCTGGAAAACTGTTGCTCAGCCTCATCTGCCCATGGCACTGCTCGCACAGAGGCACAGAGACTGGGGCTGCTTGCTTGTCTTGCCCCCTCAAACTTCAAATGTAACTTAGGTGGTCCGTGCCGGGTGCATCCGGCAGCCCTGCTCCGAAAATACGAACGTTTGCAGATAGCTCGCAGGCAGAAAGAGCTAGCCTGGAAAGCTGTTGCTCAGCCTCATCTGCCCATGGCACTGCTCGCACAGAGGCACAGAGACTGGGGCTGCTTGCTTGTCTTGTCCCCTCAAACTTCAAACGTAGCTTAGGTGGTCTGTGCCGGGCGCCTCCGGCAGCCCTGCTCCAAAAATGCGAACGTCTGCAGATAGCTCGCAGGCAGAAAGAGCTAGCCTGGAAAGCTGTTGCTCAGCCTCATCTGCCCATGGCACTGCTCGCACAGAGGCACAGAGACTGGGGCTGCTTGCTTGTCTTGTCCCCTCAAACTTCAAACGTAACTTAGGTGGTCTGTGCCGGGCGCCTCCGGCAGCCCTGCTCCGAAAATGCGAACGTCTGCAGATAGCTCGCAGGCAGAAAGAGCTAGCCTGGAAAGCTGTTGCTCAGCCTCATCTGCCCATGGCACTGCTCGCACAGAGGCACAGAGACTGGGGCTGCTTGCTTGTCTTGTCCCCTCAAACTTCAAACGTAGCTTAGGTGGTCTGTGCCGGGCACCTCCGGCAGCCCTGCTCCGAAAATTCGAACGTCTGCAGATAGCTCGCAGGCAGAAAGAGCTAGCCTGGAAAGCTGTTGCTCAGCCTCATCTGCCCATGGCACTGCTCGCACAGAGGCACAGAGACTGGGGCTGCTTGCTTGTCTTGTCCCCTCAAACTTCAAACGTAGCTTAGGTGGTCCGTGCCGGGCGCCTCCGGCAGCCTTGCTCCGAAAAACCAAACGTCTGCAGATAGCTCGCAGGCAGAAAGAGCTAGCCTGGAAAGCTGTTGCTCAGCCTCATCTGCCCATGGCACTGCTCGCACAGAGGCACAGAGACTGGGGCTGCTTGCTTGTCTTGTCCCCTCAAACTTCAAACGTAGCTTAGGTGGTCCGTGCCGGGCGCCTCCGGCAGCCCTACTCCGAAAATGCAAACGTCTGCAGATAGCTCGCAGGCAGAAAGAGCTAGCCTGGAAAGCTGTTGCTCAGCCTCATCTGCCCATGGCACTGCTCGCACAGAGGCACAGAGACTGGGGCTCCTTGCTTGTTTTGCCCCCTCAAACTTCAAATGTAGCTTAGGTGGTCCGTGCCGGGCGCATCCGGCAGCCCTGCTCCAAAAATGCGAACGTCTGCAGATAGCTCGCAGGCAGAAAGAGCTAGCCTGGAAAACTGTTGCTCAGCCTCATCTGCCCATGGCACTGCTCGCACAGAGGCACAGAGACTGGGGCTGCTTGCTTGTCTTGCCCCTCAAACTTCAAATGTAACTTAGGTGGTCCGTGCCGGGTGCATCCGGCAGCCCTGTTCCGAAAATACAAACGTTTGCAGATAGCACGCAGGCAGAAAGAGCTAGCCTGGAAAGCTGTTGCTCAGCCTCATCTGCCCATGGCACTGCTCGCACAGAGGCACAGAGACTGGGGCTGCTTGCTTGTCTTGTCCCCTCAAACTTCAAACGTAGCTTAGGTGGTCTGTGCCGGGCGCCTCCGGCAGCCCTGCTCCGAAAATGCGAACGTCTGCAGATAGCTCGCAGGCAGAAAGAGCTAGCCTGGAAAGCTGTTGCTCAGCCTCATCTGCCCATGGCACTGCTCGCACAGAGGCACAGAGACTGGGGCTGCTTGCTTGTTTTGCCCCCTCAAACTTAAAACGTAGCTTAGGTGGTCCGTGCCGGGCGCCTCCGGCAGCCCTGCTCCGAAAATGCGAACGTCTGCAGATAGCTCGCAGGCAGAAAGAGCTAGCCTGGAAAGCTGTTGCTCAGCCTCATCTGCCCATGGCACTGCTCGCACAGAGGCACAGAGACTGGAGCTGCTTGCTTGTCTTGTCCCCTCAAACTTCAAACGTAGCTTAGGTGGTCCGTGCCAGGCGCCTCCGGCAGCCCTGCTCCAAAAATGCAAACGTCTGCAGATAGCTCGCAGGCAGAAAGAGCTAGCCTGGAAAGCTGTTGCTCAGCCTCATCTGCCCATGGCACTGCTCGCACAGAGGCACAGAGACTGGGGCTGCTTGCTTGTCTTGTCCCCTCAAACTTCAAACGTAGCTTAGGTGGTCTGTGCCGGGCGCCTCCGGCAGCCCTGCTCCGAAAATGCGAACGTCTGCAGATAGCTCGCAGGCAGAAAGAGCTAGCCTGGAAAGCTGTTGCTCAGCCTCATCTGCCCATGGCACTGCTCGCACAGAGGCACAGAGACTGGGGCTGCTTGCTTGTCTTGTCCCCTCAAACTTCAAACGTAGCTTAGGTGGTCTGTGCCGGGCGCCTCCGGCAGCCCTGCTCCGAAAATTCGAACGTCTGCAGATAGCTCGCAGGCAGAAAGAGCTAGCCTGGAAAGCTGTTGCTCAGCCTCATCTGCCCATGGCACTGCTCGCACAGAGGCACAGAGACTGGGGCTGCTTGCTTGTCTTGTCCCCTCAAACTTCAAACGTAGCTTAGGTGGTCCGTGCCGGGAGCCTCCGGCAGCCTTCCTCCGAAAAACCAAACGTCTGCAGATAGCTCGCAGGCAGAAAGAGCTAGCCTGGAAAGCTGTTGCTCAGCCTCATCTGCCCATGGTACTGCTCGCACAGAGGCACAGAGACTGGGGCTGCTTGCTTGTCTTGTTTCCTCAAACTTCAAACGTAGCTTAGGTGGTCCGTGCCGGGCGCATCCGGCAGCCCTGCTCCGCAAACGCAAACGTCTGCAGATAGCTCGCAGGCAGAAAGAGCTAGCCTGGAAAGCTGTTACTCAGCCTCATCTGCCCATGGCACTGCTCGCACAGAGGCACAGAGACTGGGGCTGCTTGCTTGTTTTGCCCCCTCAAACTTAAAATGTAGCTTAGGCGGTCCGTGCCGGGCGCATCCGGCAGCCCTGCTCCGAAAATGCGAACGTCTGCAGATAGCTCGCAGGCAGAAAGAGCTAGCCTGGAAAGCTGTTGCTCAGCCTCATCTGCCCATGGCACTGCTCGCACAGAGGCACAGAGACTGGAGCTGCTTGCTTGTCTTGTCCCCTCAAACTTCAAACGTAGCTTAGGTGGTCCGTGCCAGGCGCCTCCGGCAGCCCTGCTCCAAAAATGCAAACGTCTGCAGATAGCTCGCAGGCAGAAAGAGCTAGCCTGGAAAGCTGTTGCTCAGCCTCATCTGCCCATGGCACTGCTCGCACAGAGGCACAGAGACTGGGGCTGCTTGCTTGTCTTGTCCCCTCAAACTTCAAACGTAGCTTAGGTGGTCTGTGCCGGGCGCCTCCGGCAGCCCTGCTCCGAAAATGCGAACGTCTGCAGATAGCTCGCAGGCAGAAAGAGCTAGCCTGGAAAGCTGTTGCTCAGCCTCATCTGCCCATGGCACTGCTCGCACAGAGGCACAGAGACTGGGGCTGCTTGCTTGTCTTGTCCCCTCAAACTTCAAACGTAGCTTAGGTGGTCTGTGCCGGGCGCCTCCGGCAGCCCTGCTCCGAAAATTCGAACGTCTGCAGATAGCTCGCAGGCAGAAAGAGCTAGCCTGGAAAGCTGTTGCTCAGCCTCATCTGCCCATGGCACTGCTCGCACAGAGGCACAGAGACTGGGGCTGCTTGCTTGTCTTGTCCCCTCAAACTTCAAACGTAGCTTAGGTGGTCCGTGCCGGGAGCCTCCGGCAGCCTTCCTCCGAAAAACCAAACGTCTGCAGATAGCTCGCAGGCAGAAAGAGCTAGCCTGGAAAGCTGTTGCTCAGCCTCATCTGCCCATGGTACTGCTCGCACAGAGGCACAGAGACTGGGGCTGCTTGCTTGTCTTGTTTCCTCAAACTTCAAACGTAGCTTAGGTGGTCCGTGCCGGGCGCATCCGGCAGCCCTGCTCCGCAAACGCAAACGTCTGCAGATAGCTCGCAGGCAGAAAGAGCTAGCCTGGAAAGCTGTTACTCAGCCTCATCTGCCCATGGCACTGCTCGCACAGAGGCACAGAGACTGGGGCTGCTTGCTTGTTTTGCCCCCTCAAACTTAAAATGTAGCTTAGGCGGTCCGTGCCGGGCGCATCCGGCAGCCCTGCTCCGAAAATGCGAACGTCTGCAGATAGCTCGCAGGCAGAAAGAGCTAGCCTGGAAAACTGTTGCTCAGCCTCATCTGCCCATGGCACTGCTCGCACAGAGGCACAGAGACTGGGGCTGCTTGCTTGTCTTGCCCCCTCAAACTTCAAATGTAACTTAGGTGGTCCGTGCCGGGTGCATCCGGCAGCCCTGCTCCGAAAATACAAACGTTTGCAGATAGTTCGCAGGCAGAAAGAGCTAGCCTGGAAAGCTGTTGCTCAGCCTCATCTGCCCATGGCACTGCTCGCACAGAGGCACAGAGACTGGGGCTGCTTGATTGTCTTGTCCCCTCAAACTTCAAACGTAGCTTAGGTGGTCTGTGCCGGGCGCCTCCGGCAGCCCTGTTCCGAAAATGCGAACGTCTGCAGATAGCTCGCAGGCAGAAAGAGCTAGCCTGGAAAGCTGTTGCTCAGCCTCATCTGCCCATGGCACTGCTCGCACAGAGGCACAGAGACTGGGGCTGCTTGCTTGTCTTGTCCCCTCAAACTTCAAACGTAGCTTAGGTGGTCTGTGCCGGGCGCCTCCGGCAGCCCTGCTCCGAAAATTCGAACGTCTGCAGATAGCTCGCAGGCAGAAAGAGCTAGCCTGGAAAGCTGTTGCTCAGCCTCATCTGCCCATGGCACTGCTCGCACAGAGGCACAGAGACTGGGGCTGCTTGCTTGTCTTGTCCCCTCAAACTTCAAACGTAGCTTAGGTGGTCCGTGCCGGGCGCCTCCGGCAGCCTTGCTCCGAAAAACCAAACGTCTGCAGATAGCTCGCAGGCAGAAAGAGCTAGCCTGGAAAGCTGTTGCTCAGCCTCATCTGCCCATGGCACTGCTCGCACAGAGGCACAGAGACTGGGGCTGCTTGCTTGTCTTGCCCCCTCCAACTTCAAACGTAGCTTAGGTGGTCCGTGCCGGGCGCCTCCGGCAGCCCTACTCCGAAAATGCAAACGTCTGCAGATAGCTCGCAGGCAGAAAGAGCTAGCCTGGAAAGCTGTTGCTCAGCCTCATCTGCCCATGGCACTGCTCGCACAGAGGCACAGAGACTGGGGCTCCTTGCTTGTTTTGCCCCCTCAAACTTCAAATGTAGCTTAGGTGGTCCGTGCCGGGCGCATCCGGCAGCCCTGCTCCGAAAATGCAAACGTCTGCAGATAGCTCGCAGGCAGAAAGAGCTAGCCTGGAAAACTGTTGCTCAGCCTCATCTGCCCATGGCACTGCTCGCACAGAGGCACAGAGACTGGGGCTGCTTGCTTGTCTTGCCCCTCAAACTTCAAATGTAACTTAGGTGGTCCGTGCCGGGTGCATCCGGCAGCCCTGCTCCGAAAATACAAACGTTTGCAGATAGCACGCAGGCAGAAAGAGCTAGCCTGGAAAGCTGTTGCTCAGCCTCATCTGCCCATGGCACTGCTCGCACAGAGGCACAGAGACTGGGGCTGCTTGCTTGTCTTGTCCCCTCAAACTTCAAACGTAGCTTAGGTGGTCTGTGCCGGGCGCCTCCGGCAGCCCTGCTCCGAAAATGCGAACGTCTGCAGATAGCTCGCAGGCAGAAAGAGCTAGCCTGGAAAGCTGTTGCTCAGCCTCATCTGCCCATGGCACTGCTCGCACAGAGGCACAGAGACTGGGGCTGCTTGCTTGTTTTGCCCCCTCAAACTTAAAACGTAGCTTAGGTGGTCCGTGCCGGGCGCCTCCGGCAGCCCTGCTCCGAAAATTCGAACGTCTGCAGATAGCTCGCAGGCAGAAAGAGCTAGCCTGGAAAGCTGTTGCTCAGCCTCATCTGCCCATGGCACTGCTCGCACAGAGGCACAGAGACTGGAGCTGCTTGCTTGTCTTGTCCCCTCAAACTTCAAACGTAGCTTAGGTGGTCCGTGCCAGGCGCCTCCGGCAGCCCTGCTCCGAAAATGCAAACGTCTGCAGATAGCTCGCAGGCAGAAAGAGCTAGCCTGGAAAGCTGTTGCTCAGCCTCATCTGCCCATGGCACTGCTCGCACAGAGGCACAGAGACTGGGGCTGCTTGCTTGTCTTGTCCCCTCAAACTTCAAACGTAGCTTAGGTGGTCCGTGCCGGGCGCCTCCGGCAGCCCTGCTCCGAAAATGCGAACGTCTGCAGATAGCTCGCAGGCAGAAAGAGCTAGCCTGGAAAGCTGTTGCTCAGCCTCATCTGCCCATGGCACTGCTCGCACAGAGGCACAGAGACTGGGGCTGCTTGCTTGTCTTGTCCCCTCAAACTTCAAACGTAGCTTAGGTGGTCTGTGCCGGGCGCCTCCGGCAGCCCTGCTCCGAAAATTCGAACGTCTGCAGATAGCTCGCAGGCAGAAAGAGCTAGCCTGGAAAGCTGTTGCTCAGCCTCATCTGCCCATGGCACTGCTCGCACAGAGGCACAGAGACTGGGGCTGCTTGCTTGTCTTGTTCACTCAAACTTCAAACGTAGCTTAGGTGGTCCGTGCCGGGAGCCTCCGGCAGCCTTCCTCCGAAAAACCAAACGTCTGCAGATAGCTCGCAGGCAGAAAGAGCTAGCCTGGAAAGCTGTTGCTCAGCCTCATCTGCCCATGGCACTGCTCGCACAGAGGCACAGAGACTGGGGCTGCTTGCTTGTCTTGTTTCCTCAAACTTCAAACGTAGCTTAGGTGGTCCGTGCCGGGCGCCTCCGGCAGCCCTGCTCCGCAAACGCAAACGTCTGCAGATAGCTCGCAGGCAGAAAGAGCTAGCCTGGAAAGCTGTTGCTCAGCCTCATCTGCCCATGGCACTGCTCGCACAGAGGCACAGAGACTGGGGCTGCTTGCTTGTCTTGCCCCCTCAAACTTCAAATGTAACTTAGGTGCTCCGTGCCGGGTGCATCCGGCAGCCCTGCTCCGAAAATACAAACGTTTGCAGATAGCTCGCAGGCAGAAAGAGCTAGCCTGGAAAGCTGTTGCTCAGCCTCATCTGCCCATGGCACTGCTCGCACAGAGGCACAGAGACTGGGGCTGCTTGATTGTCTTGTCCCCTCAAACTTCAAACGTAGCTTAGGTGGTCTGTGCCGGGCGCCTCCGGCAGCCCTGCTCCGAAAATGCGAACGTCTGCAGATAGCTCGCAGGCAGAAAGAGCTAGCCTGGAAAGCTGTTGCTCAGCCTCATCTGCCCATGGCACTGCTCGCACAGAGGCACAGAGACTGGGGCTGCTTGCTTGTCTTGTCCCCTCAAACTTCAAACGTAGCTTAGGTGGTCCGTCTCGGGCGCCTCCGGCAGCCCTGCTCCGAAAATGCAAACGTCTGCAGATAGCTCGCAGGCAGAAAGAGCTAGCCTGGAAAGCTGTTGCTCAGCCTCATCTGCCCATGGCACTGCTCGCACAGAGGCACAGAGACTGGGGCTGCTTGCTTGTCTTGTCCCCTCAAACTTCAAACGTAGCTTAGGTGGTCTGTGCCGGGCGCCTCCGGCAGCCCTGCTCCGAAAATTCGAACGTCTGCAGATAGCTCGCAGGCAGAAAGAGCTAGCCTGGAAAGCTGTTGCTCAGCCTCATCTGCCCATGGCACTGCTCGCACAGAGGCACAGAGACTGGGGCTGCTTGCTTGTTTTGCCCCCTCAAACTTAAAACGTATCTTAGGTGGTCCGTGCCGGGCGCATCCGGCAGCCCTACTCCGAAAATGCGAACGTCTGCAGATAGCTCGCAGGCAGAAAGAGCTAGCCTGGAAAACTGTTGCTCAGCCTCATCTGCCCATGGCACTGCTCGCACAGAGGCACAGAGACTGGGGCTGCTTGCTTGTCTTGCCCCCTCAAACTTCAAATGTAACTTAGGTGGTCCGTGCCGGGTGCATCCGGCAGCCCTGCTCCGAAAATACTAACGTTTGCAGATAGCTCGCAGGCAGAAAGAGCTAGCCTGGAAAGCTGTTGCTCAGCCTCATCTGCCCATGGCACTGCTCGCACAGAGGCACAGAGACTGGGGCTGCTTGCTTGTCTTGTCCCCTCAAACTTCAAACGTAGCTTAGGTGGTCTGTGCCGGGCGCCTCCGGCAGCCCTGCTCCGAAAATTCGAACGTCTGCAGATAGCTCGCAGGCAGAAAGAGCTAGCCTGGAAAGCTGTTGATCAGCCTCATCTGCCCATGGCACTGCTCGCACAGAGGCACAGAGACTGGGGCTGCTTGCTTGTCTTGTCCCCTCAAACTTCAAACGTAGCTTAGGTGGTCCGTGCCGGGAGATTCCGGCAGCCCTGCTCCGAAAAACCAAACGTCTGCAGATAGCTCGCAGGCAGAAAGAGCTAGCCTGGAAAGCTGTTGCTCAGCCTCATCTGCCCATGGCACTGCTCGCACAGAGGCACAGAGACTGGGGCTGCTTGCTTGTCTTGTCCCCTCAAACTTCAAACGTAGCTTAGGTGGTCCGTGCCGGGCGCCTCCGGCAGCCCTGCTCCGAAAATGCGAACGTCTGCAGATAGCTCGCAGGCAGAAAGAGCTAGCCTGGAAAGCTGTTGCTCAGCCTCATCTGCCCATGGCACTGCTCGCACAGAGGCACAGAGACTGGGGCTGCTTGCTTGTTTTGCCCCCTCAAACTTAAAATGCATCTTAGCTGGTCCGTGCCGGGCGCATCCGGCAGCCCTGCTCCGAAAATGCAAACGTCTGCAGATAGCTCGCAGGCAGAAAGAGCTAGCCTGGAAAACTGTTGCTCAGCCTCATCTGCCCATGGCACTGCTCGCACAGAGGCACAGAGACTGGGGCTGCTTGCTTGTCTTGTCCCCTCAAACTTCAAACGTAGCTTAGGTGGTCTGTGCCGGGCGCCTCCGGCAGCCCTGCTCCAAAAATGCGAACGTCTGCAGATAGCTCGCAGGCAGAAAGAGCTAGCCTGGAAAGCTGTTGCTCAGCCTCATCTGCCCATGGCACTGCTCGCACAGAGGCACAGAGACTGGGGCTGCTTGCTTGTCTTGTCCCCTCAAACTTCAAACGTAGCTTAGGTGGTCTGTGCCGGGCGCCTCCGGCAGCCCTGCTCCGAAAATGCGAACGTCTGCAGATAGCTCGCAGGCAGAAAGAGCTAGCCTGGAAAGCTGTTGCTCAGCCGCATCTGCCCATGGCACTGCTCGCACAGAGGCACAGAGACTGGGGCTGCTTGCTTGTCTTGTCCCCTAAAACTTCAAACGTAACTTAGGTGGTCCGTGCCAGGCGCATCCGGCAGCCCTGCTCCGAAAATTCGAACGTCTGCAGATAGCTCGCAGGCAGAAAGAGCTAGCCCGGAAAGCTGTTGCTCAGCCTCATCTGCCCATGGCACTGCTCGCACAGAGGCACAGAGACTGGGGCTGCTTGCTTGTCTTGTCCCCTCAAACTTCAAACGTAGCTTAGGTGGTCCGTGCCGGGCGCCTCCGGCAGCCTTGCTCCGAAAAACCAAACGTCTGCAGATAGCTCGCAGGCAGAAAGAGCTAGCCTGGAAAGCTGTTGCTCAGCCTCATCTGCCCATGGCACTGCTCGCACAGAGGCACAGAGACTGGGGCTGCTTGCTTGTCTTGCCCCCTCCAACTTCAAACGTAGCTTAGGTGGTCCGTGCCGGGCGCCTCCGGCAGCCCTGCTCCGAAAATGCAAACGTCTGCAGATAGCTCGCAGGCAGAAAGAGCTAGCCTGGAAAGCTGTTGCTCAGCCTCATCTGCCCATGGCACTGCTCGCACAGAGGCACAGAGACTGGGGCTGCTTGCTTGTTTTGCCCCCTCAAACTTAAAATGTACCTTAGGTGGTCCGTGCCGGGCGCATCCGGCAGCCCTGCTCCGAAAATGCGAACGTCTGCAGATAGCTCGCAGGCAGAAAGAGCTAGCCTGGAAAACTGTTGCTCAGCCTCATCTGCCCATGGCACTGCTCGCACAGAGGCACAGAGACTGGGGCTGCTTGCTTGTCTTGCCCTCTCAAACTTCAAATGTAACTTAGGTGGTCCGTGTCGAGTGCATCCGGCAGCCCTGCTCCGAAAATACAAACGTTTGCAGATAGCTCGCAGGCAGAAAGAGCTAGCCTGGAAAGCTGTTGCTCAGCCTCATCTGCCCATGGCACTGCTCGCACAGAGGCACAGAGACTGGGGCTGCTTGCTTGTCTTGTCCCCTCAAACTTCAAACGTAGCTTAGGTGGTCTGTGCCGGGCGCCTCCGGCAGCCCTGCTCCGAAAATGCGAACGTCTGCAGATAGCTCGCAGGCAGAAAGAGCTAGCCTGGAAAGCTGTTGCTCAGCCTCATCTGCCCATGGCACTGCTCGCACAGAGGCACAGAGACTGGGGCTGCTTGCTTGTTTTGCCCCCTCAAACTTCAAACGTAGCTTAGGTGGTCCGTGCCGGGCGCCTCCGGCAGCCCTGCTCCGAAAATTCGAACGTCTGCAGATAGCTCGCAGGCAGAAAGAGCTAGCCTGGAAAGCGGTTGCTCAGCCTCATCTGCCCATGGCACTGCTCGCACAGAGGCACAGAGACTGGAGCTGCTTGCTTGTCTTGTCCCCTCAAACTTCAAATGTAGCTTAGGTGGTCCGTGCCAGGCGCCTCCGGCAGCCCTGCTCCGAAAATGCAAACGTCTGCAGATAGCTCGCAGGCAGAAAGAGCTAGCCTGGAAAGCTGTTGCTCAGCCTCATCTGCCCATGGCACTGCTCGCACAGAGGCACAGAGACTGGGGCTGCTTGCTTGTTTTGCCCCCTCAAACTTCAAACGTAGCTTAGGTGGTCCGTGCCGGGCGCCTCCGGCAGCCCTGCTCCGAAAATTCGAACGTCTGCAGATAGCTCGCAGGCAGAAAGAGCTAGCCTGGAAAGCTGTTGCTCAGCCTCATCTGCCCATGGCACTGCTCGCACAGAGGCACAGAGACTGGAGCTGCTTGCTTGTCTTGTCCCCTCAAACTTCAAACGTAGCTTAGGTGGTCCGTGCCGGGCGCCTCCGGCAGCCCTGCTCCGAAAATGCAAACGTCTGCAGATAGCTCGCAGGCAGAAAGAGCTAGCCTGGAAAGCTGTTGCTCAGCCTCATCTGCCCATGGCACTGCTCGCACAGAGGCACAGAGACTGGGGCTGCTTGCTTGTCTTGTCCCCTCAAACTTCAAACGTAGCTTAGGTGGTCTGTGCCGGGCGCCTCCGGCAGCCCTGCTCCGAAAATTCGAACGTCTGCAGATAGCTCGCAGGCAGAAAGAGCTAGCCTGGAAAGCTGTTGCTCAGCCTCATCTGCCCATGGCACTGCTCGCACAGAGGCACAGAGACTGGGGCTGCTTGCTTGTCTTGTCCCCTCAAACTTCAAACGTAGCTTAGGTGGTCCGTGCCGGGAGCCTCCGGCAGCCCTGCTCCGAAAATGCAAACGTCTGCAGATAGCTCGCAGGCAGAAAGAGCTAGCCTGGAAAGCTGTTGCTCAGCCTCATCTGCCCATGGCACTGCTCGCACAGAGGCACAGAGACTGGGGCTGCTTGCTTGTCTTGTCCCCTCAAACTTCAAACGTATCTTAGGTGGTCCGTGCCGGGCGCCTCCGGCAGCCCTGCTCCGAAAATGCGAACGTCTGCAGATAGCTCGCAGGCAGAAAGAGCTAGCCTGGAAAGCTGTTGCTCAGCCTCATCTGCCCATGGCACTGCTCGCACAGAGGCACAGAGACTGGGGCTGCTTGCTTGTTTTGCCCCCTCAAACTTAAAATGTAGCTTAGGTTGTCCGTGCCGGGCGCATCCGGCAGCCCTGCTCCGAAAATGCGAACGTCTGCAGATAGCTCGCAGGCAGAAAGAGCTAGCCTGGAAAACTGTTGCTCAGCGTCATCTGCCCATGGCACTGCTCGCACAGAGGCACAGAGACTGGGGCTGCTTGCTTGTCTTGTCCCCTCAAACTTCAAACGTAGCTTAGGTGGTCCGTGCCGGGCGCCTCCGGCAGCCCTGCTCCAAAAATGCGAACGTCTGCAGATAGATCGCAGGCAGAAAGAGCTAGCCTGGAAAGCTGTTGCTCAGCCTCATCTGCCCATGGCACTGCTCGCACAGAGGCACAGAGACTGGGGCTGCTTGCTTGTCTTGTCCCCTCAAACTTCAAACGTAGCTTAGGTGGTCTGTGCCGGGCGCCTCCGGCAGCCCTGCTCCGAAAATGCGAACGTCTGCAGATAGCTCGCAGGCAGAAAGAGCTAGCCTGGAAAGCTGTTGCTCAGCCTCATCTGCCCATGGCACTGCTCGCACAGAGGCACAGAGACTGGGGCTGCTTGCTTGTCTTGTCCCCTCAAACTTCAAACGTAGCTTAGGTGATCCGTGCCGGGCGCCTCCGGCAGCCCTACTCCGCGAACGCAAACGTCTGCAGATAGCTCGCAGGCAGAAAGAGCTAGCCTGGAAAGCTGTTGCTCAGCCTCATCTGCCCATGGCACTGCTCGCACAGAGGCACAGAGACTGGGGCTGCTTGCTTGTCTTGTCCCCTCAAACTTCAAACGTAGCTTAGGTGGTCCGTGCCGGGCGCCTCCGGCAGCCCTACTCCGCAAACGCAAACGTCTGCAGATAGCTCGCAGGCAGAAAGAGCTAGCCTGGAAAGCTGTTGCTCAGCCTCATCTGCCCATGGCACTGCTCGCACAGAGGCACAGAGACTGGGGCTGCTTGCTTGTCTTGCCCCCTCAAACTTCAAATGTAACTTAGGTGGTCCGTGCCGGGTGCATCCGGCAGCCCTGCTCCGAAAATACAAACGTTTGCAGATAGCTCGCAGGCAGAAAGAGCTAGCCTGGAAAGCTGTTGCTCAGCCTCATCTGCCCATGGCACTGCTCGCACAGAGGCACAGAGACTGGGGCTGCTTGCTTGTCTTGTCCCCTCAAACTTCAAACGTAGCTTAGGTGGTCTGTGCCGGGCGCCTCCGGCAGCCCTGCTCCGAAAATGCGAACGTCTGCAGATAGCTCGCAGCCAGAAAGAGCTAGCCTGGAAAGCTGTTGCTCAGCCTCATCTGCCCATGGCACTGCTCGCACAGAGGCACAGAGACTGGGGCTGCTTGCTTGTCTTGTCCCCTCAAACTTCAAACGTAGCTTAGGTGGTCTGTGCCGGGCGCCTCCGGCAGCCCTGCTCCGAAAATGCGAACGTCTGCAGATAGCTCGCAGGCAGAAAGAGCTAGCCTGGAAAGCTGTTGCTCAGCCTCATCTGCCCATGGCACTGCTCGCACAGAGGCACAGAGACTGGGGCTGCTTGCTTGTCTTGTCCCCTCAAACTTCAAACGTAGCTTAGGTGATCCGTGCCGGGCGCCTCCGGCAGCCCTACTCCGCAAACGCAAACGTCTGCAGATAGCTCGCAGGCAGAAAGAGCTAGCCTGGAAAGCTGTTGCTCAGCCTCATCTGCCCATGGCACTGCTCGCACAGAGGCACAGAGACTGGGGCTGCTTGCTTGTCTTGTCCCCTCAAACTTCAAACGTAGCTTAGGTGGTCCGTGCCGGGCGCCTCCGGCAGCCCTACTCCGCAAACGCAAACGTCTGCAGATAGCTCACAGGCAGAAAGAGCTAGCCTGGAAAGCTGTTGCTCAGCCTCATCTGCCCATGGCACTGCTCGCACAGAGGCACAGAGACTGGGGCTGCTTGCTTGTCTTGTCCCCTCAAACTTCAAACGTAGCTTAGGTGGTCTGTGCCGGGAGCCTCCGGCAGCCTTGCTCCGAAAAACCAAACGTCTGCAGATAGCTCGCAGGCAGAAAGAGCTAGCCTGGAAAGCTGTTGCTCAGCCTCATCTGCCCATGGCACTGCTCGCACAGAGGCACAGAGACTGGGGCTGCTTGCTTGTCTTGTCCCCTCAAACTTCAAACGTAGCTTAGGTGATCCGTGCCGGGCGCCTCCGGCAGCCCTACTCCGCAAACGTCTGCAGATAGCTCGCAGGCAGAAAGAGCTAGCCTGGAAAGCTGTTGCTCAGCCTCATCTGCCCATGGCACTGCTCACACAGAGGCACAGAGACTGGGGCTGCTTGCTTGTCTTGCCCCCTCAAACTTCAAATGTAACTTAGGTGGTCCGTGCCGGGTGCATCCGGCAGCCCTGCTCCGAAAATACAAACGTTTGCAGATAGCTCGCAGGCAGAAAGAGCTAGCCTGGAAAGCTGTTGCTCAGCCTCATCTGCCCATGGCACTGCTCGCACAGAGGCACAGAGACTGGGGCTGCTTGCTTGTCTTGTCCCCTCAAACTTCAAACGTAGCTTAGGTGGTCTGTGCCGGGCGCCTCCGGCAGCCCTGCTCCGAAAATGCGAACGTCTGCAGATAGCTCGCAGGCAGAAAGAGCTAGCCTGGAAAGCTGTTGCTCAGCCTCATCTGCCCATGGCACTGCTCGCACAGAGGCACAGAGACTGGGGCTGCTTGCTTGTCTTGTCCCCTCAAACTTCAACCGTAGCTTAGGTGGTCTGTGCCGGGCGCCTCCGGCAGCCCTGCTCCGAAAATGCGAACGTCTGCAGATAGCTCGCAGGCAGAAAGAGCTAGCCTGGAAAGCTGTTGCTCAGCCTCATCTGCCCATGGCACTGCTCGCACAGAGGCACAGAGACTGGGGCTGCTTGCTTGTCTTGTCCCCTCAAACTTCAAACGTAGCTTAGGTGGTCCGTGCCGGGCGCCTCCGGCAGCCTTGCTCCGAAAAACCAAACGTCTGCAGATAGCTCGCAGGCAGAAAGAGCTAGCCTGGAAAGCTGTTGCTCAGCCTCATCTGCCCATGGCACTGCTCGCACAGAGGCACAGAGACTGGGGCTGCTTGCTTGTCTTGTCCCCTCAAACTTCAAACGTAGCTTAGGTGGTCTGTGCCGGGCGCCTCCGGCAGCCCTGCTCCGAAAATGCGAACGTCTGCAGATAGCTCGCAGGCAGAAAGAGCTAGCCTGGAAAGCTGTTGCTCAGCCTCATCTGCCCATGGCACTGCTCGCACAGAGGCACAGAGACTGGGGCTGCTTGCTTGTCTTGTCCCCTCAAACTTCAACCGTAGCTTAGGTGGTCTGTGCCGGGCGCCTCCGGCAGCCCTGCTCCGAAAATGCGAACGTCTGCAGATAGCTCGCAGGCAGAAAGAGCTAGCCTGGAAAGCTGTTGCTCAGCCTCATCTGCCCATGGCACTGCTCGCACAGAGGCACAGAGACTGGGGCTGCTTGCTTGTCTTGTCCCCTCAAACTTCAAACGTAGCTTAGGTGGTCCGTGCCGGGCGCATCCGGCAGCCTTGCTCCGAAAAACCAAACGTCTGCAGATAGCTCGCAGGCAGAAAGAGCTAGCCTGGAAAGCTGTTGCTCAGCCTCATCTGCCCATGGCACTGCTCGCACAGAGGCACAGAGACTGGGGCTGCTTGCTTGTCTTGTCCCCTCCAACTTCAAACGTAGCTTAGGTGGTCCGTGCCGGGCGCCTCCGGCAGCCCTACTCCGCAAACGCAAACGTCTGCAGATAGCTCGCAGGCAGAAAGAGCTAGCCTGGAAAGCTGTTGCTCAGCCTCATCTGCCCATGGCACTGCTCGCACAGAGGCACAGAGACTGGGGCTGCTTGCTTGTTTTGCCCCCTCAAACTTAACATGTAGCTTAGGTGGTCCGTGCCGGGCGCATCCGGCAGCCCTGCTCCGAAAATGCGAACGTCTGCAGATAGCTCGCAGGCAGAAAGAGCTAGCCTGGAAAACTGTTGCTCAGCCTCATCTGCCCATGGCACTGCTCGCACAGAGGCACAGAGACTGGGGCTGCTTGCTTGTCTTGCCCCCTCAAACTTCAAATGTATCTTAGGTGGTCCGTGCCGGGTGCATCCGGCAGCCCTGCTCCGAAAATACAAACGTCTGCAGATAGCTCGCAGGCAGAAAGAGCTAGCCTGGAAAGCTGTTGCTCAGCCTCATCTGCCCATGGCACTGCTCGCACAGAGGCACAGAGACTGGGGCTGCTTGCTTGTCTTGTCCCCTCAAACTTCAAACGTAGCTTAGGTGGTCTGTGCCGGGCGCCTCCGGCAGCCCTGCTCCGAAAATGCGAACGTCTTCAGATAGCTCGCAGGCAGAAAGAGCTAGCCTGGAAAGCTGTTGCTCAGCCTCATCTGCCCATGGCACTGCTCGCACAGAGGCACAGAGACTGGGGCTGCTTGCTTGTTTTGCCCCCTCAAACTTAAAACGTAGCTTAGGTGGTCCGTGCCGGGCGCCTCCGGCAGCCCTGCTCCGAAAATGCGAACGTCTGCAGATAGCTCGCAGGCAGAAAGAGCTAGCCTGGAAAGCTGTTGCTCAGCCTCATCTGCCCATGGCACTGCTCGCACAGAGGCACAGAGACTGGGGCTGCTTGCTTGTCTTGTCCCCTCAAACTTCAACCGTAGCTTAGGTGGTCTGTGCCGGGCGCCTCCGGCAGCCCTGCTCCGAAAATGCGAACGTCTGCAGATAGCTCGCAGGCAGAAAGAGCTAGCCTGGAAAGCTGTTGCTCAGCCTCATCTGCCCATGGCACTGCTCGCACAGAGGCACAGAGACTGGGGCTGCTTGCTTGTCTTGTCCCCTCAAACTTCAAACGTAGCTTAGGTGGTCCGTGCCGGGCGCCTCCGGCAGCCCTGCTCCGAAAATGCGAACGTCTGCAGATAGCTCGCAGGCAGAAAGAGCTAGCCTGGAAAGCTGTTGCTCAGCCTCATCTGCCCATGGCACTGCTCGCACAGAGGCACAGAGACTGGGGCTGCTTGCTTGTCTTGTCCCCTCCAACTTCAAACGTAGCTTAGGTGGTCCGTGCCGGGCGCCTCCGGCAGCCCTACTCCGCAAACGCAAACGTCTGCAGATAGCTCGCAGGCAGAAAGAGCTAGCCTGGAAAACTGTTGCTCAGCCTCATCTGCCCATGGCACTGCTCGCACAGAGGCACAGAGACTGGGGCTGCTTGCTTGTCTTGCCCCCTCAAACTTCAAATGTAACTTAGGTGGTCCGTGCCGGGTGCATCCGGCAGCCCTGCTCCGAAAATACAAACGTCTGCAGATAGCTCGCAGGCAGAAAGAGCTAGCCTGGAAAGCTGTTGCTCAGCCTCATCTGCCCATGGCACTGCTCGCACAGAGGCACAGAGACTGGGGCTGCTTGCTTGTCTTGTCCCCTCAAACTTCAAACGTAGCTTAGGTGGTCTGTGCCGGGCGCCTCCGGCAGCCCTGCTCCGAAAATGCGAACGTCTTCAGATAGCTCGCAGGCAGAAAGAGCTAGCCTGGAAAGCTGTTGCTCAGCCTCATCTGCCCATGGCACTGCTCGCACAGAGGCACAGAGACTGGGGCTGCTTGCTTGTTTTGCCCCCTCAAACTTAAAACGTAGCTTAGGTGGTCCGTGCCGGGCGCCTCCGGCAGCCCTGCTCCGAAAATGCGAACGTCTGCAGATAGCTCGCAGGCAGAAAGAGCTAGCCTGGAAAGCTGTTGCTCAGCCTCATCTGCCCATGGCACTGCTCGCACAGAGGCACAGAGACTGGGGCTGCTTGCTTGTCTTGTCCCCTCAAACTTCAACCGTAGCTTAGGTGGTCTGTGCCGGGCCCCTCCGGCAGCCCTGCTCCGAAAATGCGAACGTCTGCAGATAGCTCGCAGGCAGAAAGAGCTAGCCTGGAAAGCTGTTGCTCAGCCTCATCTGCCCATGGCACTGCTCGCACAGAGGCACAGAGACTGGGGCTGCTTGCTTGTCTTGTCCCCTCAAACTTCAAACGTAGCTTAGGTGGTCCGTGCCGGGCGCCTCCGGCAGCCCTGCTCCGAAAATGCGAACGTCTGCAGATAGCTCGCAGGCAGAAAGAGCTAGCCTGGAAAGCTGTTGCTCAGCCTCATCTGCCCATGGCACTGCTCGCACAGAGGCACAGAGACTGGGGCTGCTTGCTTGTCTTGTCCCCTCAAACTTCAAACGTAGCTTAGGTGGTCCGTGCCGGGCGCCTCCGGCAGCCTTGCTCTGAAAAACCAAACGTCTGCAGATAGCTCGCAGGCAGAAAGAGCTAGCCTGGAAAGCTGTTGCTCAGCCTCATCTGCCCATGGCACTGCTCGCACAGAGGCACAGAGACTGGGGCTGCTTGCTTGTTTTGCCCCCTCAAACTTAACATGTAGCTTAGGTGGTCCGTGCCGGGCGCATCCGGCAGCCCTGCTCCGAAAATGCGAACGTCTGCAGATAGCTCGCAGGCAGAAAGAGCTAGCCTGGAAAACTGTTGCTCAGCCTCATCTGCCCATGGCACTGCTCGCACAGAGGCACAGAGACTGGGGCTGCTTGCTTGTCTTGCCCCCTCAAACTTCAAATGTAACTTAGGTGGTCCGTGCCGGGTGCATCCGGCAGCCCTGCTCCGAAAATACAAACGTTTGCAGATAGCTCGCAGGCAGAAAGAGCTAGCCTGGAAAGCTGTTGCTCAGCCTCATCTGCCCATGGCACTGCTCGCAC
The DNA here is from genome assembly GCF_030867145.1 of Opisthocomus hoazin. NCBI lineage: Eukaryota > Metazoa > Chordata > Aves > Opisthocomiformes > Opisthocomidae > Opisthocomus > Opisthocomus hoazin. Next base: position 170,123 of record NW_027448785.1, read on the forward strand.
AGAGGCACAGAGACTGGGGCTGCTTGCTTGTCTTGTCCCCTCAAACTTCAAACGTAGCTTAGGTGGTCTGTGCTGGGCGCCTCCGGCAGCCCTGCTCCGAAAATGCAAACGTCTGCAGATAGCTCGCAGGCAGAAAGAGCTAGCCTGGAAAGCTGTTGCTCAGCCTCATCTGCCCATGGCACTGCTCGCACAGAGGCACAGAGACTGGGGCTGCTTGCTTGTTTTGCCCCCTAAAACTTCAAACGTAGCTTAGGTGGTCCGTGCCAGGCGCATCCGGCAGCACTGCTCCGAAAATTCGAACGTCTGCAGATAGCTCGCAGGCAGAAAGAGCTAGCCTGGAAAGCTGTTGCTCAGCCTCATCTGCCCATGGCACTGCTCGCACAGAGGCACAGAGACTGGGGCTGCTTGCTTGTCTTGTCCCCTCAAACTTCAAACGTAGCTTAGGTGGTCCGTGCCGGGCGCCTCCGGCAGCCTTGCTCCGAAAAACCAAACGTCTGCAGATAGCTCGCAGGCAGAAAGAGCTAGCCTGGAAAGCTGTTGCTCAGCCTCATCTGCCCATGGGACTGCTCGCACAGAGGCACAGAGACTGGGGCTGCTTGCTTGTCTTGCCCCCTCCAACTTCAAACGTAGCTTAGGTGGTCCGTGCCGGGCGCCTCCGGCAGCCCTACTCCGAAAATGCAAACGTCTGCAGATAGCTCGCAGGCAGAAAGAGCTAGCCTGGAAAGCTGTTGCTCAGCCTCATCTGCCCATGGCACTGCTCGCACAGAGGCACAGAGACTGGGGCTGCTTGCTTGTTTTGCCCCCTCAAACTTAAAATGTAGCTTAGGTGGTCCGTGCCGGGCGCACCCGGCAGCCCTGCTCCGAAAATGCGAACGTCTGCAGATAGCTCGCAGGCAGAAAGAGCTAGCCTGGAAAACTGTTGCTCAGCCTCATCTGCCCATGGCACTGCTCGCACAGAGGCACAGAGACTGGGGCTGCTTGCTTGTCTTGCCCCCTCAAACTTCAAATGTAACTTAGGTGGTCCGTGCCGGGTGCATCCGGCAGCCCTGCTCTGAAAATACAAACGTCTGCAGATAGCTCGCAGGCAGAAAGAGCTAGCCTGGAAAGCTGTTGCTCAGCCTCATCTGCCCATGGCACTGCTCGCACAGAGGCACAGAGACTGGGGCTGCTTGCTTGTCTTGTCCCCTCAAACTTCAAACGTAGCTTAGGTGGTCTGTGCCGGGCGCCTCCGGCAGCCCTGCTCCGAAAATGCAAACGTCTGCAGATAGCTCGCAGGCAGAAAGAGCTAGCCTGGAAAGCTGTTGCTCCGCCTCATCTGCCCATGGCACTGCTCGCACAGAGGCACAGAGACTGGGGCTGCTTGCTTGTCTTGTCCCCTCAAACTTAAAACGTAGCTTAGGTGTTCCATGCCGGGCGCCTCCGGCAGCCCTGCTCCGAAAATTCGAACGTCTGCAGATAGCTCGCAGGCAGAAAGAGCTAGCCTGGAAAGCTGTTGCTCAGCCTCATCTGCCCATGGCACTGCTCGCACAGAGGCACAGAGACTGGGGCTGCTTGCTTGTCTTGCCCCCTCAAACTTCAAACGTAGCTTAGGTGGTCCGTGCCGGGCGCCTCCGGCAGCCCTACTCCGCAAATGCAAACGTCTGCAGATAGCTCGCAGGCAGAAAGAGCTAGCCTGGAAAGCTGTTGCTCAGCCTCATCTGCCCATGGCACTGCTCGCACAGAGGCACAGAGACTGGGGCTGCTTGCTTGTTTTGCCCCCTCAAACTTAAAATGTAGCTTAGGTGGTCCGTGCCGGGCGCATCCGGCAGCCCTGCTCCGAAAATGCGAACGTCTGCAGATAGCTCGCAGGCAGAAAGAGCTAGCCTGGAAAGCTGTTGCTCAGCCTCATCTGCCCATGGCACTGCTCGCACAGAGGCACAGAGACTGGGGCTGCTTGCTTGTCTTGCCCCCTCAAACTTCAAATGTAACTTAGGTGGTCCGTGCCGGGAGCATCCGGCAGCCCTGCTCCGAAAATACAAACGTTTGCAGATAGCTCGAAGGCAGAAAGAGCTAGCCTGGAAAGCTGTTGCTCAGCCTCATCTGCCCATGGCACTGCTCGCACAGAGGCACAGAGACTGGGGCTGCTTGCTTGTCTTGCCCCCTCAAACTTCAAACGTAGCTTAAGTGGTCCGTGCCGGGCGCCTCCGGCAGCCCTGCTCCGAAAATGCAAACGTCTGCAGATAGCTCGCAGGCAGAAAGAGCTAGCCTGGAAAGCTGTTGCTCAGCCTCATCTGCCCATGGCACTGCTCGCACAGAGGCAGAGAGACTGGGGCTGCTTGCTTGTCTTGTCCCCTCAAACTTCAAACGTAGCTTAGGTGGTCTGTGCCGGGCGCCTCCGGCAGCCCTGCTCCAAAAATGCGAACGTCTGCAGATAGCTCGCAGGCAGAAAGAGCTAGCCTGGAAAGCTGTTGCTCCGCCTCATCTGCCCATGGCACTGCTCGCACAGAGGCACAGAGACTGGGGCTGCTTGCTTGTTTTGCCCCCTAAAACTTCAAACGTAGCTTAGGTGGTCCGTGCCAGGCGCATCCGGCAGCCCTGCTCCGAAAATGCGAACGTCTGCAGATAGCTCGCAGGCAGAAAGAGCTAGCCTGGAAAGCTGTTGCTCAGCCTCATCTGCCCATGGCACTGCTCGCACAGAGGCACAGAGACTGGGGCTGCTTGCTTGTCTTGTCCCCTCAAACTTCAAACGTAGCTTAGGTGGTTCGTGCCGGGCGCCTCCGGCAGCCTTGCTCCGAAAAACCAAACGTCTGCAGATAGCTCGCAGGCAGAAAGAGCTAGCCTGGAAAGCTGTTGCTCAGCCTCATCTGCCCATGGCACTGCTCGCACAGAGGCACAGAGACTGGGGCTGCTTGCTTGTCTTGTCCCCTCCATCTTCAAACGTAGCTTAGGTGGTCCATGCCGGGCGCCTCCGGCAGCCCTGCTCCGAAAATTCGAACGTCTGCAGATAGCTCGCAGGCAGAAAGAGCTAGCCTGGAAAGCTGTTGCTCAGCCTCATCTGCCCATGGCACTGCTCGCACAGAGGCACAGAGACTGGGGCTGCTTGCTTGTCTTGTCCCCTCAAACTTCAAACGTAGCTTAGGTGGTCTGTGCCGGGCGCCTCCGGCAGCCCTGCTCCGAAAATACAAACGTTTGCAGATAGCTCGCAGGCAGAAAGAGCTAGCCTGGAAAGCTGTTGCTCAGCCTCATCTGCCCATGGCACTGCTCGCACAGAGGCACAGAGACTGGGGCTGCTTGCTTGTCTTGTCCCCTCAAACTTCAAACGTAGCTTAGGTGGTCTGTGCCGGGCGCCTCCGGCAGCCCTGCTCCGAAAATGCGAACGTCTGCAGATAGCTCGCAGGCAGAAAGAGCTAGCCTGGAAAGCTGTTGCTCAGCCTCATCTGCCCATGGCACTGCTCGCACAGAGGCACAGAGACTGGGGCTGCTTGCTTGTTTTGCCCCCTCAAACTTAAAACGTAGCTTAGGTGGTCCGTGCCTGGCGCCTCCGGCAGCTCTGCTCCGAAAATTCGAACGTCTGCAGATAGCTCGCAGGCAGAAAGAGCTAGCCTGGAAAGCTGTTGCTCAGCCTCATCTGCCCATGGCACTGCTCGCACAGAGGCACAGAGACTGGGGCTGCTTGCTTGTCTTGTCCCCTCAAACTTCAAACGGAGCTTAGGTGGTCTGTGCCGGGCGCCTCCGGCAGCCCTGCTCCGAAAATTCGAACGTCTGCAGATAGCTCGCAGACAGAAAGAGCTAGCCTGGAAAGCTGTTGCTCAGCCTCATCTGCCCATGGCACTGCTCGCACAGAGGCACAGAGCCTGGGGCTGCTTGCTTGTCTTGTCCCCTCAAACTTCAAACGTAGCTTAGGTGGTCCGTGCCAGGAGCCTCCGGCAGCCCTGCTCCGAAAAACCAAACGTCTGCAGATAGCTCGCAGACAGAAAGAGCTAGCCTGGAAAGCTGTTGCTCAGCCTCATCTGCCCATGGCACTGCTCGCACAGAGGCACAGAGACTGGGGCTGCTTGCTTGTCTTGCCCCCTCAAACTTCAAATGTAACTTAGGTGGTCCGTGCCGGGAGCATCCGGCAGCCCTGCTCCGAAAATACAAACGTTTCCAGATAGCTCGCAGGCAGAAAGAGCTAGCCTGGAAAGCTGTTGCTCAGCCTCATCTGCCCATGGCACTGCGCGCACAGAGGCACAGAGACTGGGGCTGCTTGCTTGTCTTGCCCCCTCAAACTTCAAACGTAGCTTAAGTGGTCCGTGCCGGGCGCCTCCGGCAGCCCTGCTCCGAAAATGCAAACGTCTGCAGATAGCTCGCAGGCAGAAAGAGCTAGCCTGGAAAGCTGTTGCTCAGCCTCATCTGCCCATGGCACTGCTCGCACAGAGGCAGAGAGACTGGGGCTGCTTGCTTCTCTTGTCCCCTCAAACTTCAAACGTAGCTTAGGTGGTCTGTGCCGGGCGCCTCCGGCAGCCCTGCTCCAAAAATGCGAACGTCTGCAGATAGCTCGCAGGCAGAAAGAGCTAGCCTGGAAAGCTGTTGCTCAGCCTCATCTGCCCATGGCACTGCTCGCACAGAGGCACAGAGACTGGGGCTGCTTGCTTGTTTTGCCCCCTAAAACTTCAAACGTAGCTTAGGTGGTCCGTGCCAGGCGCCTCCGGCAGCCCTGCTCCGAAAATGCGAACGTCTGCAGATAGCTCGCAGGCAGAAAGAGCTAGCCTGGAAAGCTGTTGCTCAGCCTCATCTGCCCATGGCACTGCTCGCACAGAGGCACAGAGACTGGGGCTGCTTGCTTGTCTTGTCCCCTCAAACTTCAAACGTAGCTTAGGTGGTTCGTGCCGGGCGCCTCCGGCAGCCTTGCTCCGAAAAACCAAACGTCTGCAGATAGCTCGCAGGCAGAAAGAGCTAGCCTGGAAAGCTGTTGCTCAGCCTCATCTGCCCATGGCACTGCTCGCACAGAGGCACAGAGACTGGGGCTGCTTGCTTGTCTTGTCCCCTCCAACTTCAAACGTAGCTTAGGTGGTCCATGCCGGGCGCCTCCGGCAGCCCTGCTCCGAAAATTCGAACGTCTGCAGATAGCTCGCAGGCAGAAAGAGCTAGCCTGGAAAGCTGTTGCTCAGCCTCATCTGCCCATGGCACTGCTCGCACAGAGGCACAGAGACTGGGGCTGCTTGCTTGTCTTGTCCCCTCAAACTTCAAACGTAGCTTAGGTGGTCTGTGCCGGGCGCCTCCGGCAGCCCTGCTCCGAAAATACAAACGTTTGCAGATAGCTCGCAGGCAGAAAGAGCTAGCCTGGAAAGCTGTTGCTCAGCCTCATCTGCCCATGGCACTGCTCGCACAGAGGCACAGAGACTGGGGCTGCTTGCTTGTCTTGTCCCCTCAAACTTCAAACGTAGCTTAGGTGGTCTGTGCCGGGCGCCTCCGGCAGCCCTGCTCCGAAAATGCGAACGTCTGCAGATAGCTCGCAGGCAGAAAGAGCTAGCCTGGAAAGCTGTTGCTCAGCCTCATCTGCCCATGGCACTGCTCGCACAGAGGCACAGAGACTGGGGCTGCTTGCTTGTTTTGCCCCCTCAAACTTAAAACGTAGCTTAGGTGGTCCGTGCCGGGCGCCTCCGGCAGCTCTGCTCCGAAAATTCGAACGTCTGCAGATAGCTCGCAGGCAGAAAGAGCTAGCCTGGAAAGCTGTTGCTCAGCCTCATCTGCCCATGGCACTGCTCGCACAGAGGCACAGAGACTGGGGCTGCTTGCTTGTCTTGTCCCCTCAAACTTCAAACGGAGCTTAGGTGGTCTGTGCCGGGCGCCTCCGGCAGCCCTGCTCCGAAAATTCGAACGTCTGCAGATAGCTCGCAGACAGAAAGAGCTAGCCTGGAAAGCTGTTGCTCAGCCTCATCTGCCCATGGCACTGCTCGCACAGAGGCACAGAGCCTGGGGCTGCTTGCTTGTCTTGTCCCCTCAAACTTCAAACGTAGCTTAGGTGGTCCGTGCCAGGAGCCTCCGGCAGCCCTGCTCCGAAAAACCAAACGTCTGCAGATAGCTCGCAGACAGAAAGAGCTAGCCTGGAAAGCTGTTGCTCAGCCTCATCTGCCCATGGCACTGCTCGCACAGAGGCACAGAGACTGGGGCTGCTTGCTTGTCTTGTCCCCTCAAACTTCAAACGTAACTTAGGTGGTCTGTGCCGGGCGCCTCCGGCAGCCCTGCTCCGAAAATGCGAACGTCTGCAGATAGCTCGCAGGCAGAAAGAGCTAGCCTGGAAAGCTGTTGCTCAGCCTCATCTGCCCATGGCACTGCTCGCACAGAGGCACAGAGACTGGGGCTGCTTGCTTGTCTTGTCCCCTCAAACTTCAAACGTAGCTTAGGTGGTCTGTGCCGGGCCCCTCCGGCAGCCCTGCTCCGAAAATTCGAACGTCTGCAGATAGCTCGCAGGCAGAAAGAGCTAGCCTGGAAAGCTGTTGCTCAGCCTCATCTGCCCATGGCACTGCTCGCACAGAGGCACAGAGACTGGGGCTGCTTGCTTGTCTTGTCCCCTCAAACTTCAAACGTAGCTTTGGTGGTCCGTGCCGGGCGCCTCCGGCAGCCCTGCTCCGAAAAACCAAACGTCTGCAGATAGCTCGCAGGCAGAAAGAGCTAGCCTGGAAAGCTGTTGCTCAGCCTCATCTGCCCATGGCACTGCTCGCACAGAGGCACAGAGACTGGGGCTGCTTGCTTGTCTTGTCCCCTCCAACTTCAAACGTAGCTTAGGTGGTCCATGCCGGGCGCCTCCGGCAGCCCTGCTCCGAAAATTCGAACGTCTGCAGATAGCTCGCAGGCAGAAAGAGCTAGCCTGGAAAGCTGTTGCTCAGCCTCATCTGCCCATGGCACTGCTCGCACAGAGGCACAGAGACTGGGGCTGCTTGCTTGTCTTGTCCCCTCAAACTTCAAACGTAGCTTAGGTGGTCTGTGCCGGGCGCCTCCGGCAGCCCTGCTCCGAAAATACAAACGTTTGCAGATAGCTCGCAGGCAGAAAGAGCTAGCCTGGAAAGCTGTTGCTCAGCCTCATCTGCCCATGGCACTGCTCGCACAGAGGCACAGAGACTGGGGCTGCTTGCTTGTCTTGTCCCCTCAAACTTCAAACGTAGCTTAGGTGGTCTGTGCCGGGCGCCTCCGGCAGCCCTGCTCCGAAAATGCGAACGTCTGCAGATAGCTCGCAGGCAGAAAGAGCTAGCCTGGAAAGCTGTTGCTCAGCCTCATCTGCCCATGGCACTGCTCGCACAGAGGCACAGAGACTGGGGCTGCTTGCTTGTTTTGCCCCCTCAAACTTAAAACGTAGCTTAGGTGGTCCGTGCCGGGCGCCTCCGGCAGCTCTGCTCCGAAAATTCGAACGTCTGCAGATAGCTCGCAGGCAGAAAGAGCTAGCCTGGAAAGCTGTTGCTCAGCCTCATCTGCCCATGGCACTGCTCGCACAGAGGCACAGAGACTGGGGCTGCTTGCTTGTCTTGTCCCCTCAAACTTCAAACGGAGCTTAGGTGGTCTGTGCCGGGCGCCTCCGGCAGCCCTGCTCCGAAAATTCGAACGTCTGCAGATAGCTCGCAGACAGAAAGAGCTAGCCTGGAAAGCTGTTGCTCAGCCTCATCTGCCCATGGCACTGCTCGCACAGAGGCACAGAGCCTGGGGCTGCTTGCTTGTCTTGTCCCCTCAAACTTCAAACGTAGCTTAGGTGGTCCGTGCCAGGAGCCTCCGGCAGCCCTGCTCCGAAAAACCAAACGTCTGCAGATAGCTCGCAGACAGAAAGAGCTAGCCTGGAAAGCTGTTGCTCAGCCTCATCTGCCCATGGCACTGCTCGCACAGAGGCACAGAGACTGGGGCTGCTTGCTTGTCTTGTCCCCTCAAACTTCAAACGTAACTTAGGTGGTCTGTGCCGGGCGCCTCCGGCAGCCCTGCTCCGAAAATGCGAACGTCTGCAGATAGCTCGCAGGCAGAAAGAGCTAGCCTGGAAAGCTGTTGCTCAGCCTCATCTGCCCATGGCACTGCTCGCACAGAGGCACAGAGACTGGGGCTGCTTGCTTGTCTTGTCCCCTCAAACTTCAAACGTAGCTTAGGTGGTCTGTGCCGGGCCCCTCCGGCAGCCCTGCTCCGAAAATTCGAACGTCTGCAGATAGCTCGCAGGCAGAAAGAGCTAGCCTGGAAAGCTGTTGCTCAGCCTCATCTGCCCATGGCACTGCTCGCACAGAGGCACAGAGACTGGGGCTGCTTGCTTGTCTTGTCCCCTCAAACTTCAAACGTAGCTTTGGTGGTCCGTGCCGGGCGCCTCCGGCAGCCCTGCTCCGAAAAACCAAACGTCTGCAGATAGCTCGCAGGCAGAAAGAGCTAGCCTGGAAAGCTGTTGCTCAGCCTCATCTGCCCATGGCACTGCTCGCACAGAGGCACAGAGACTGGAGCTGCTTGCTTGTCTTGCCCCCTCCAACTTCAAACGTAGCTTAGGTGGTCCGTGCCGGGCGCCTCCGGCAGCCCTACTCCGCAAACGCAAACGTCTGCAGATAGCTCGCAGGCAGAAAGAGCTAGCCTGGAAAGCTGTTGCTCAGCCTCATCTGCCCATGGCACTGCTCGCACAGAGGCACAGAGACTGGGGCTGCTTGCTTGTTTTGCCCCCTCAAACTTAAAATGTAGCTTAGGTGGTCCGTGCCAGGCGCATCCGGCAGCCCTGCTCCGAAAATGCGAACGTCTGCAGATAGCTCGCAGGCAGAAAGAGCTAGCCTGGAAAACTGTTGCTCAGCCTCATCTGCCCATGGCACTGCTCGCACAGAGGCACAGAGACTGGGGCTGCTTGCTTGTCTTGCCCCTCAAACTTCAAATGTAACTTAGGTGGTCTGTGCCGGGTGCATCCGGCAGCCCTGCTCCGAAAATACAAACGTTTGCAGATAGCTCGCAGGCAGAAAGAGCTAGCCTGGAAAGCTGTTGCTCAGCCTCATCTGCCCATGGCACTGCTCGCACAGAGGCACAGAGACTGGGGCTGCTTGCTTGTCTTGTCCCCTCAAACTTCAAACGTAGCTTAGGTGGTCTGTGCCGGGCGCCTCCGGCAGCCCTGCTCCGAAAATGCGAACGTCTGCAGATAGCTCGCAGGCAGAAAGAGCTAGCCTGGAAAGCTGTTGCTCAGCCTCATCTGCCCATGGCACTGCTCGCACAGAGGCACAGAGACTGGGGCTGCTTGCTTGTTTTGCCCCCTCAAACTTAAAACGTAGCTTAGGTGGTCCGTGCCGGGCGCCTCCGGCAGCCCTGCTCCGAAAATTCGAACGTCTGCAGATAGCTCGCAGGCAGAAAGAGCTAGCCTGGAAAGCTGTTGCTCAGCCTCATCTGCCCATGGCACTGCTCGCACAGAGGCACAGAGACTGGGGCTGCTTGCTTGTCTTGTCCCCTCAAACTTCAAACGTAGCTTAGGTGGTCCATGCCGGGCGCCTCCGGCAGCCCTGCTCCGAAAATTCGAACGTCTGCAGATAGCTCGCAGGCAGAAAGAGCTAGCCTGGAAAGCTGTTGCTCAGCCTCATCTGCCCATGGCACTGCTCGCACAGAGGCACAGAGACTGGAGCTGCTTGCTTGTCTTGTCCCCTCAAACTTCAAATGTAGCTTAGGTGGTCCGTGCCAGGCGCCTCCGGCAGCCCTGCTCCGAAAATGCGAACGTCTGCAGATAGCTCGCAGGCAGAAAGAGCTAGCCTGGAAAGCTGTTGCTCAGCCTCATCTGCCCATGGCACTGCTCGCACAGAGGCACAGAGACTGGGGCTGCTTGCTTGTCTTGTCCCCTCAAACTTCAAACGTAGCTTAGGTGGTCTGTGCCGGGCGCCTCCGGCAGCCCTGCTCCGAAAATACAAACGTTTGCAGATAGCTCGCAGGCAGAAAGAGCTAGCCTGGAAAGCTGTTGCTCAGCCTCATCTGCCCATGGCACTGCTCGCACAGAGGCACAGAGACTGGGGCTGCTTGCTTGTCTTGTCCCCTCAAACTTCAAACGTAACTTAGGTGGTCTGTGCCGGGCGCCTCCGGCAGCCCTGCTCCGAAAATGCGAACGTCTGCAGATAGCTCGCAGGCAGAAAGAGCTAGCCTGGAAAGCTGTTGCTCCGCCTCATCTGCCCATGGCACTGCTCGCACAGAGGCACAGAGACTGGGGCTGCTTGCTTGTTTTGCCCCCTCAAACTTAAAACGTAGCTTAGGTGGTCCGTGCCGGGCGCCTCCGGCAGCTCTGCTCCGAAAATTCGAACGTCTGCAGATAGCTCGCAGGCAGAAAGAGCTAGCCTGGAAAGCTGTTGCTCAGCCTCATCTGCCCATGGCACTGCTCGCACAGAGGCACAGAGACTGGGGCTGCTTGCTTGTCTTGTCCCCTCAAACTTCAAACGGAGCTTAGGTGGTCTGTGCCGGGCGCCTCCGGCAGCCCTGCTCCGAAAATTCGAACGTCTGCAGATAGCTCGCAGACAGAAAGAGCTAGCCTGGAAAGCTGTTGCTCAGCCTCATCTGCCCATGGCACTGCTCGCACAGAGGCACAGAGCCTGGGGCTGCTTGCTTGTCTTGTCCCCTCAAACTTCAAACGTAGCTTAGGTGGTCCGTGCCAGGAGCCTCCGGCAGCCCTGCTCCGAAAAACCAAACGTCTGCAGATAGCTCGCAGACAGAAAGAGCTAGCCTGGAAAGCTGTTGCTCAGCCTCATCTGCCCATGGCACTGCTCGCACAGAGGCACAGAGACTGGGGCTGCTTGCTTGTCTTGTCCCCTCAAACTTCATACGTAACTTAGGTGGTCTGTGCCGGGCGCCTCCGGCAGCCCTGCTCCGAAAATGCGAACGTCTGCAGATAGCTCGCAGGCAGAAAGAGCTAGCCTGGAAAGCTGTTGCTCAGCCTCATCTGCCCATGGCACTGCTCGCACAGAGGCACAGAGACTGGGGCTGCTTGCTTGTCTTGTCCCCTCAAACTTCAAACGTAGCTTAGGTGGTCTGTGCCGGGCCCCTCCGGCAGCCCTGCTCCGAAAATTCGAACGTCTGCAGATAGCTCGCAGGCAGAAAGAGCTAGCCTGGAAAGCTGTTGCTCAGCCTCATCTGCCCATGGCACTGCTCGCACAGAGGCACAGAGACTGGGGCTGCTTGCTTGTCTTGTCCCCTCAAACTTCAAACGTAGCTTTGGTGGTCCGTGCCGGGCGCCTCCGGCAGCCTTGCTCCGAAAAACCAAACGTCTGCAGATAGCTCGCAGGCAGAAAGAGCTAGCCTGGAAAGCTGTTGCTCAGCCTCATCTGCCCATGGCACTGCTCGCACAGAGGCACAGAGACTGGAGCTGCTTGCTTGTCTTGCCCCCTCCAACTTCAAACGTAGCTTAGGTGGTCCGTGCCGGGCGCCTCCGGCAGCCCTACTCCGCAAACGCAAACGTCTGCAGATAGCTCGCAGGCAGAAAGAGCTAGCCTGGAAAGCTGTTGCTCAGCCTCATCTGCCCATGGCACTGCTCGCACAGAGGCACAGAGACTGGGGCTGCTTGCTTGTTTTGCCCCCTCAAACTTAAAATGTAGCTTAGGTGGTCCGTGCCGGGTGCATCCGGCAGCCCTGCTCCGAAAATGCGAACGTCTGCAGATAGCTCGCAGGCAGAAAGAGCTAGCCTGGAAAGCTGTTGCTCAGCCTCATCTGCCCATGGCACTGCTCGCACAGAGGCACAGAGACTGGGGCTGCTTGCTTGTCTTGCCCCTCAAACTTCAAATGTAACTTAGGTGGTCTGTGCCGGGTGCATCCGGCAGCCCTGCTCCGAAAATACAAACGTTTGCAGATAGCTCGCAGGCAGAAAGAGCTAGCCTGGAAAGCTGTTGCTCAGCCTCATCTGCCCATGGCACTGCTCGCACAGAGGCACAGAGACTGGGGCTGCTTGCTTGTCTTGTCCCCTCAAACTTCAAACGTAGCTTAGGTGGTCTGTGCCGGGCGCCTCCGGCAGCCCTGCTCCGAAAATGCGAACGTCTGCAGATAGCTCGCAGGCAGAAAGAGCTAGCCTGGAAAGCTGTTGCTCAGCCTCATCTGCCCATGGCACTGCTCGCACAGAGGCACAGAGACTGGGGCTGCTTGCTTGTTTTGCCCCCTCAAACTTAAAACGTAGCTTAGGTGGTCCGTGCCGGGCGCCTCCGGCAGCCCTGCTCCGAAAATTCGAACGTCTGCAGATAGCTCGCAGGCAGAAAGAGCTAGCCTGGAAAGCTGTTGCTCAGCCTCATCTGCCCATGGCACTGCTCGCACAGAGGCACAGAGACTGGGGCTGCTTGCTTGTCTTGTCCCCTCAAACTTCAAACGGAGCTTAGGTGGTCCGTGCCAGGCGCCTCCGGCAGCCCTGCTCCGAAAATCCAAACGTCTGCAGATAGCTCGCAGGCAGAAAGAGCTAGCCTGGAAAGCTGTTGCTCAGCCTCATCTGCCCATGGCACTGCTCGCACAGAGGCACAGAGACTGGGGCTGCTTGCTTGTTTTGCCCCCTCAAACTTAAAATGTAGCTTAGGTGGTCCGTGCCGGGCGCATCCGGCAGCCCTGCTCCGAAAATGCAAACGTCTGCAGATAGCTCGCAGGCAGAAAGAGCTAGCCTGGAAAACTGTTGCTCAGCCTCATCTGCCCATGGCACTGCTCGCACAGAGGCACAGAGACTGGGGCTGCTTGCTTGTCTTGCCCCCTCAAACTTCAAATGTAACTCAGGTGGTCCGTGCCGGGTGCATCCGGCAGCCCTTCTCCGAAAATACAAACGTCTGCAGATAGCTCGCAGGCAGAAAGAGCTAGCCTGGAAAGCTGTTGCTCAGCCTCATCTGCCCATGGCACTGCTCGCACAGAGGCACAGAGACTGGGGCTGCTTGCTTGTCTTGTCCCCTCAAACTTCAAACGTAGCTTAGGTGGTCTGTGCCGGGTGCCTCCGGCAGCCCTGCTCCGAAAATGCAAACGTCTGCAGATAGCTCGCAGGCAGAAAGAGCTAGCCTGGAAAGCTGTTGCTCAGCCTCATCTGCCCATGGCACTGCTCGCACAGAGGCACAGAGACTGGGGCTGCTTGCTTGTCTTGTCCCCTCAAACTTCAAACGTAGCTTAGGTGGTCCGTGCCGGGCGCCTCCGGCAGCCCTGCTCCGAAAATCCAAACGTCTGCAGATAGCTTGCAGGCAGAAAGAGCTAGCCTGGAAAGCTGTTGCTCAGCCTCATCTGCCCATGGCACTGCTCGCACAGAGGCACAGAGACTGGGGCTGCTTGCTTGTCTTGCCCCCTCAAACTTCAAACGTAGCTTAGGTGGTCTGTGCCGGGCGCCTCCGGCAGCCCTGCTCCGAAAATGCGAACGTCTGCAGATAGCTCGCAGGCAGAAAGAGCTAGCCTGGAAAGCTGTTGCTCAGCCTCATCTGCCCATGGCACTGCTCGCACAGAGGCACAGAGACTGGGGCTGCTTGCTTGTCTTGTCCCCTCAAACTTCAAACGTAGCTTAGGTGGTCTGTGCCGGGCGCATCCGGCAGCCCGGCTCCAAAAATGCGAACGTCTGCAGACAGCTCGCAGGCAGAAAGAGCTAGCCTGGAAAGCTGTTGCTCCGCCTCATCTGCCCATGGCACTGCTCGCACAGAGGCACAGAGACTGGGGCTGCTTGCTTGTCTTGTCCCCTCAAACTTCAAACGTAGCTTAGGTGGTCCGTGCCGGGCGCCTCCGGCAGCCTTGCTCCGAAAAACCAAACGTCTGCAGATAGCTGGCAGGCAGAAAGAGCTAGCCTGGAAAGCTGTTGCTCAGCCTCATCTGCCCATGGCACTGCTCGCACAGAGGCACAGAGACTGGGGCTGCTTGCTTGTCTTGTCCCCTCAAACTTCACACGTAGCTTAGGTGGTCCGTGCCGGGCGCCTCCGGCAGCCCTGCTCCGAAAATGCGAACGTCTGCAGATAGCTCGCAGGCAGAAAGAGCTAGCCTGGAAAGCTGTTGCTCAGCCTCATCTGCCCATGGCACTGCTCGCACAGAGGCACAGAGACTGGGGCTGCTTGCTTGTTTTGCCCCCTCAAACTTAAAATGTAGCTTAGGTGGTCCGTGCCGTGCGCATCCGGCAGCCCTGCTCCGAAAATGCGAACGTCTGCAGATAGCTCGCAGGCAGAAAGAGCTAGCCTGGAAAGCTGTTGCTCAGCCTCATCTGCCCATGGCACTGCTCGCACAGAGGCACAGAGACTGGGGCTGCTTGCTTGTCTTGCCCCCTCAAACTTCAAATGTAACTTAGGTGGTCCGTGCCGGGTGCATCCGGCAGCCCTGCTCCGAAAATGCAAACGTTTGCAGATAGCTCGCAGGCAGAAAGAGCTAGCCTGGAAAGCTGTTGCTCAGCCTCATCTGCCCATGGCACTGCTCGCACAGAGGCACAGAGACTGGGGCTGCTTGCTTGTCTTGTCCCCTCAAACTTCAAACGTAGCTTAGGTGGTCCGTGCCGGGCGCCTCCGGCAGCCCTGCTCCGAAAATCCAAACGTCTGCAGATAGCTCGCAGGCAGAAAGAGCTAGCCTGGAAAGCTGTTGCTCAGCCTCATCTGCCCATGGCACTGCTCGCACAGAGGCACAGAGACTGGGGCTGCTTGCTTGTCTTGCCCCCTCAAACTTAAAACGTAGCTTAGGTGGTCCGTGCCGGGCGCCTCCGGCAGCCCTGCTCCAAAAATGCGAACGTCTGCAGATAGCTCGCAGGCAGAAAGAGCTAGCCTGGAAAGCTGTTGCTCCGCCTCATCTGCCCATGGCACTGCTCGCACAGAGGCACAGAGACTGGGGCTGCTTGCTTGTTTTGCTCCCTAAAACTTCAAACGTATCTTAGGTGGTCCGTGCCGGGCGCCTCCGGCAGCCCTGCTCCGAAAATTCGAACGTCTGCAGATAGCTCGCAGGCAGAAAGAGCTAGCCTGGAAAGCTGTTGCTCAGCCTCATCTGCCCATGGCACTGCTCGCACAGAGGCACAGAGACTGGGGCTGCTTGCTTGTCTTGTCCCCTCAAACTTCAAACGTAGCTTAGGTGGTCTGTGCCGGGCGCCTCCGACAGCCTTGCTCCGAAAAACCAAACGTCTGCAGATAGCTCGCAGGCAGAAAGAGCTAGCCTGGAAAGCTGTTGCTCAGCCTCATCTGCCCATGGCACTGCTCGCACAGAGGCACAGAGACTGGGGCTGCTTGCTTGTCTTGCCCCCTCAAACTTCAAACGTAGCTTAGGTGGTCCGTGCCGGGCGCCTCCGGCAGCCCTGCTCTGAAAATGCGAACATCTGCAGATAGCTCGCAGGCAGAAAGAGCTAGCCTGGAAAGCTGTTGCTCAGCCTCATCTGCCCATGGCACTGCTCGCACAGAGGCACAGAGACTGGGGCTGCTTGCTTGTTTTGCTCCCTAAAACTTCAAACGTATCTTAGGTGGTCCGTGCCGGGCGCCTCCGGCAGCCTTGCTCCGAAAAACCAAACGTCTGCAGATAGCTCGCAGGCAGAAAGAGCTAGCCTGGAAAGCTGTTGCTCAGCCTCATCTGCCCATGGCACTGCTCGCACAGAGGCACAGAGACTGGGGCTGCTTGCTTGTTTTGCCCCCTCAAACTTCAAACGTAGCTTAGGTGGTCCGTGCCGGGCGCCTCCGGCAGCCCTGCTCCGAAAATGCGAACGTCTGCAGATAGCTCGCAGGCAGAAAGAGCTAGCCTGGAAAGCTGTTGCTCAGCCTCATCTGCCCATGGCACTGCTCGCACAGAGGCACAGAGACTGGGGCTGCTTGCTTGTTTTGCCCCCTCAAACTTCAAATGTAGCTTAGGTGGTCCGTGCCGGGCGCATCCGGCAGCCCTGCTCCGAAAATGCGAACGTCTGCAGATAGCTCGCAGGCAGAAAGAGCTAGCCTGGAAAGCTGTTGCTCAGCCTCATCTGCCCATGGCACTGCTCGCACAGAGGCACAGAGACTGGGGCTGCTTGCTTGTCTTGCCCCCTCAAACTTCAAATGTAACTTAGGTGGTCCGTGCCGGGTGCATCCGGCAGCCCTGCTCCGAAAATGCAAACGTTTGCAGATAGATCGCAGGCAGAAAGAGCTAGCCTGGAAAGCTGTTGCTCAGCCTCATCTGCCCATGGCACTGCTCGCACAGAGGCACAGAGACTGGGGCTGCTTGCTTGTCTTGTCCCCTCAAACTTCAAACGTAGCTTAGGTGGTCCGTGCCGGGCGCCTCCGGCAGCCCTGCTCCGAAAATGCGAACGTCTGCAGATAGCTCGCAGGCAGAAAGAGCTAGCCTGGAAATCTGTTGCTCAGTCTCATCTGCCCATGGCACTGCTCGCACAGAGGCACAGAGACTGGGGCTGCTTGCTTGTCTTGTCCCCTCAAACTTCAAACGTAGCTTGGGTGCTCCGTGCCGGGCGCCTCCGGCAGCCCTGCTCCGAAAATGCGAACGTCTGCAGATAGCTCGCAGGCAGAAAGAGCTAGCCTGGAAAGCTGTTGCTCAGCCTCATCTGCCCATGGCACTGCTCGCACAGAGGCACAGAGACTGGGGCTGCTTGCTTGTCTTGTCCCCTCAAACTTCAAACGTAGCTTAGGTGGTCCGTGCCGGGCGCCTCCGGCAGCCCTGCTCCGAAAATGCAAACGTCTGCAGATAGCTCGCAGGCAGAAAGAGCTAGCCTGGAAAGCTGTTGCTCAGCCTCATCTGCCCATGGCACTGCTCGCACAGAGGCACAGAGACTGGGGCTGCTTGCTTGTCTTGTCCCCTCAAACTTCAAACGTATCTTAGGTGGTCTGTGCCGGGCGCCTCCGGCAGCCCTGTTCCGAAAATGCAAACGTCTGCAGATAGCTCGCAGGCAGAAAGAGCTAGCCTGGAAAGCTGTTGCTCAGCCTCATCTGCCCATGGCACTGCTCGCACAGAGGCACAGAGACTGGGGCTGCTTGCTTGTCTTGTCCCCTCAAACTTAAAACGTAGCTTAGGTGGTCCGTGCCGGGCGCCTCCGGCAGCCCTGCTCTGAAAATGCAAACGTCTGCAGATAGCTCGCAGGCAGAAAGAGCTAGCCTGGAAAGCTGTTGCTCAGCCTCATCTGCCCATGGCACTGCTCGCACAGAGGCACAGAGACTGGGGCTGCTTGCTTGTCTTGCCCCCTCAAACTTCAAATGTAACTTAGGTGGTCCGTGCCGGGTACATCCGGCAGCCCTGCTCCGAAAATGCAAACGTTTGCAGATAGCTCGCAGGCAGAAAGAGCTAGCCTGGAAAGCTGTTGCTCAGCCTCATCTGCCCATGGCACTGCTCGCACAGAGGCACAGAGACTGGGGCTGCTTGCTTGTCTTGTCCCCTCAAACTTCAAACGTAGCTTAGGTGGTCCGTGCCGGGCGCCTCCGGCAGCCCTGCTCCGAAAATGCGAACGTCTGCAGATAGCTCGCAGGCAGAAAGAGCTAGCCTGGAAATCTGTTGCTCAGTCTCATCTGCCCATGGCACTGCTCGCACAGAGGCACAGAGACTGGGGCTGCTTGCTTGTCTTGTCCCCTCAAACTTCAAACGTAGCTTGGGTGCTCCGTGCCGGGCGCCTCCGGCAGCCCTGCTCCGAAAATGCGAACGTCTGCAGATAGCTCGCAGGCAGAAAGAGCTAGCCTGGAAAGCTGTTGCTCAGCCTCATCTGCCCATGGCACTGCTCGCACAGAGGCACAGAGACTGGGGCTGCTTGCTTGTCTTGTCCCCTCAAACTTCAAACGTAGCTTAGGTGGTCCGTGCCGGGCGCCTCCGGCAGCCCTGCTCCGAAAATGCAAACGTCTGCAGATAGCTCGCAGGCAGAAAGAGCTAGCCTGGAAGGCTCTTGCTCAGCCTCATCTGCCCATGGCACTGCTCGCACAGAGGCACAGAGACTGGGGCTGCTTGCTTGTCTTGTCCCCTCAAACTTCAAACGTAGCTTAGGTGGTCCGTGCCGGGCGCCTCCGGCAGCCCTGCTCCGAAAATGCAAACGTCTGCAGATAGCTCGCAGGCAGAAAGAGCTAGCCTGGAAAACTGTTGCTCAGCCTCATCTGCCCATGGCACTGCTCGCACAGAGGCACAGAGACTGGGGCTGCTTGCTTGTCTTGTCCCCTCAAACTTCAAACGTAGCTTAGGTGGTCTGTGCCGGGCGCCTCCGGCAGCCCTGTTCCGAAAATGCAAACGTCTGCAGATAGCTCGCAGGCAGAAAGAGCTAGCCTGGAAAGCTGTTGCTCAGCCTCATCTGCCCATGGCACTGCTCGCACAGAGGCACAGAGACTGGGGCTGCTTGCTTGTCTTGTCCCCTCAAAATTAAAACGTAGCTTAGGTGGTCCGTGCCGGGCGCCTCCGGCAGCCCTGCTCTGAAAATGCAAACGTCTGCAGATAGCTCGCAGGCAGAAAGAGCTAGCCTGGAAAGCTGTTGCTCAGCCTCATCTGCCCATGGCACTGCTCGCACAGAGGCACAGAGACTGGGGCTGCTTGCTTGTCTTGCCCCCTCAAACTTCAAACATATCTTAGGTGGTCCGTGCCGGGCGCCTCCGGCAGCCCTGCTCCGAAAATGCGAACGTCTGCAGATAGCTCGCAGGCAGAAAGAGCTAGCCTGGAAAGCTGTTGCTCAGCCTCATCTGCCCATGGCACTGCTCGCACAGAGGCACAGAGACTGGGGCTGCTTGCTTGTCTTGTCCCCTCAAACTTCAAATGTATCTTAGGTGGTCCGTGCCGAGCGCATCCGGCAGCCCTGCTCCGAAAATGCGAACGTCTGCAGATAGCTCGCAGGCAGAAAGAGCTAGCCTGGAAAGCTGTTGCTCAGCCTCATCTGCCCATGGCACTGCTCGCACAGAGGCACAGAGACTGGGGCTGCTTGCTTGTCTTGTCCCCTCAAACTTCAAACGTAGCTTAGGTGGTCCGTGCCGGGCGCCTCCGGCAGCCCTGCTCTGAAAACGCAAACGTCTGCAGATAGCTCGCAGGCAGAAAGAGCTAGCCTGGAAAGCTGTTGCTCAGCCTCATCTGCCCATGGCACTGCTCGCACAGAGGCACAGAGACTGGGGCTGCTTGCTTGTCTTGCCCCCTCAAACTTCAAACATATCTTAGGTGGTCCGTGCCGGGCGCCTCCGGCAGCCCTGCTCCGAAAATGCGAACGTCTGCAGATAGCTCGCAGGCAGAAAGAGCTAGCCTGGAAAGCTGTTGCTCAGCCTCATCTGCCCATGGCTCTGCTCGCACAGAGGCACAGAGACTGGGGCTGCTTGCTTGTCTTGTCCCCTCAAACTTCAAATGTATCTTAGGTGGTCCGTGCCGGGCGCATACGGCAGCCCTGCTCCGAAAATGCGAACGTCTGCAGATAGCTCGCAGGCAGAAAGAGCTAGCCTGGAAAGCTGTTGCTCAGCCTCATCTGCCCATGGCACTGCTCGCACAGAGGCACAGAGACTGGGGCTGCTTGCTTGTCTTGTCCCCTCAACCTTCAAACGTAGCTTAGGTGGTCCGTGCCGGGCGCCTCCGGCAGCCTTGCTCCGGAAAACCAAACGTCTGCAGATAGCTCGCAGGCAGAAAGAGCTAGCCTGGAAAGCTGTTGCTCAGCCTCATCTGCCCATGGCACTGCTCGCACAGAGGCACAGAGACTGGGGCTGCTTGCTTGTCTTGCCCCCTCAAACTTCAAACGTAGCTTAGCTGGTCCGTGCCGGGCGCCTCCGGCAGCCCTGCTCCGAAAATGCAAACGTCTGCAGATAGCTCGCAGGCAGAAAGAGCTAGCCTGGAAAGCTGTTGCTCAGCCTCATCTGCCCATGGCACTGCTCGCACAGAGGCACAGAGACTGGGGCTGCTTGCTTGTTTTGCCCCCTCAAACTTCAAATGTAGCTTAGGTGGTCCGTGCCGGGCGCATCCGGCAGCCCTGCTCCGAAAATGCGAACGTCTGCAGATAGCTCGCAGGCAGAAAGAGCTAGCCTGGAAAGCTGTTGCTCAGCCTCATCTGCCCATGGCACTGCTCGCACAGAGGCACAGATACTGGGGCTGCTTGCTTGTCTTGCCCCCTCAAACTTCAAATGTAACTTAGGTGGTCCGTGCCGGGTGCATCCGGCAGCCCTGCTCCGAAAATGCAAACGTTTGCAGATAGCTCGCAGGCAGAAAGAGCTAGCCTGGAAAGCTGTTGCTCAGCCTCATCTGCCCATGGCACTGATCGCACAGAGGCACAGAGACTGGGGCTGCTTGCTTGTCTTGTCCCCTCAAACTTCAAACGTAGCTTAGGTGGTCCGTGCCGGGCGCCTCCGGCAGCCCTGCTCCGAAAATGCGAACGTCTGCAGATAGCTCGCAGGCAGAAAGAGCTAGCCTGGAAATCTGTTGCTCAGTCTCATCTGCCCATGGCACTGCTCGCACAGAGGCACAGAGACTGGGGCTGCTTGCTTGTCTTGTCCCCTCAAACTTCAAACGTAGCTTGGGTGCTCCGTGCCGGGCGCCTCCGGCAGCCCTGCTCCGAAAATGCGAACGTCTGCAGATAGCTCGCAGGCAGAAAGAGCTAGCCTGGAAAGCTGTTGCTCAGCCTCATCTGCCCATGGCACTGCTCGCACAGAGGCACAGAGACTGGGGCTGCTTGCTTGTCTTGTCCCCTCAAACTTCAAACGTAGCTTAGGTGGTCCGTGCCGGGCGCCTCCGGCAGCCCTGCTCCGAAAATGCAAACGTCTGCAGATAGCTCGCAGGCAGAAAGAGCTAGCCTGGAAAGCTGTTGCTCAGCCTCATCTGCCCATGGCACTGCTCGCACAGAGGCACAGAGACTGGGGCTGCTTGCTTGTCTTGTCCCCTCAAACTTCAAACGTAGCTTAGGTGGTCTGTGCCGGGCGCCTCCGGCAGCCCTGTTCCGAAAATGCAAACGTCTGCAGATAGCTCGCAGGCAGAAAGAGCTAGCCTGGAAAGCTGTTGCTCAGCCTCATCTGCCCATGGCACTGCTCGCACAGAGGCACAGAGACTGGGGCTGCTTGCTTGTCTTGTCCCCTCAAACTTAAAACGTAGCTTAGGTGGTCCGTGCCGGGCGCCTCCGGCAGCCCTGCTCTGAAAATGCAAACGTCTGCAGATAGCTCGCAGGCAGAAAGAGCTAGCCTGGAAAGCTGTTGCTCAGCCTCATCTGCCCATGGCACTGCTCGCACAGAGGCACAGAGACTGGGGCTGCTTGCTTGTCTTGCCCCCTCAAACTTCAAATGTAACTTAGGTGGTCCGTGCCGGGTGCATCCGGCAGCCCTGCTCCGAAAATGCAAACGTTTGCAGATAGCTCGCAGGCAGAAAGAGCTAGCCTGGAAAGCTGTTGCTCAGCCTCATCTGCCCATGGCACTGCTCGCACAGAGGCACAGAGACTGGGGCTGCTTGCTTGTCTTGTCCCCTCAAACTTCAAACGTAGCTTAGGTGGTCCGTGCCGGGCGCCTCCGGCAGCCCTGCTCCGAAAATGCGAACGTCTGCAGATAGCTCGCAGGCAGAAAGAGCTAGCCTGGAAAGCTGTTGCTCAGCCTCATCTGCCCATGGCACTGCTCGCACAGAGGCACAGAGACTGGGGCTGCTTGCTTGTCTTGTCCCCTCAAACTTCAAACGTAGCTTAGGTGGTCCGTGCCGGGCGCCTCCGGCAGCCCTGCTCCGAAAATGCAAACGTCTGCAGATAGCTCGCAGGCAGAAAGAGCTAGCCTGGAAGGCTGTTGCTCAGCCTCATCTGCCCATGGCACTGCTCGCACAGAGGCACAGAGACTGGGGCTGCTTGCTTGTCTTGTCCCCTCAAACTTAAAACGTAGCTTAGGTGGTCTGTGCCGGGCGCCTCCGGCAGCCCTGTTCCAAAAATGCAAACGTCTGCAGATAGCTCGCAGGCAGAAAGAGCTAGCCTGGAAAGCTGTTGCTCAGCCTCATCTGCCCATGGCACTGCTCGCACAGAGGCACAGAGACTGGGGCTGCTTGCTTGTCTTGCCCCCTCAAACTTCAAATGTAACTTAGGTGGTCCGTGCCGGGTGCATCCGGCAGCCCTGCTCCGAAAATGCAAACGTTTGCAGATAGCTCGCAGGCAGAAAGAGCTAGCCTGGAAAGCTGTTGCTCAGCCTCATCTGCCCATGGCACTGCTCGCACAGAGGCACAGAGACTGGGGCTGCTTGCTTGTCTTGTCCCCTCAAACTTCAAACGTAGCTTAGGTGGTCCGTGCCGGGCGCCTCCGGCAGCCCTGCTCCGAAAATGCGAACGTCTGCAGATAGCTCGCAGGCAGAAAGAGCTAGCCTGGAAAGCTGTTGCTCAGCCTCATCTGCCCATGGCACTGCTCGCACAGAGGCACAGAGACTGGGGCTGCTTGCTTGTCTTGTCCCCTCAAACTTCAAACGTAGCTTAGGTGGTCCGTGCCGGGCGCCTCCGGCAGCCCTGCTCCGAAAATGCAAACGTCTGCAGATAGCTCGCAGGCAGAAAGAGCTAGCCTGGAAGGCTGTTGCTCAGCCTCATCTGCCCATGGCACTGCTCGCACAGAGGCACAGAGACTGGGGCTGCTTGCTTGTCTTGTCCCCTCAAACTTAAAACGTAGCTTAGGTGGTCTGTGCCGGGCGCCTCCGGCAGCCCTGTTCCAAAAATGCAAACGTCTGCAGATAGCTCGCAGGCAGAAAGAGCTAGCCTGGAAAGCTGTTGCTCAGCCTCATCTGCCCATGGCACTGCTCGCACAGAGGCACAGAGACTGGGGCTGCTTGCTTGTCTTGCCCCCTCAAACTTCAAACATAGCTTAGGTGGTCCGTGCCGGGCGCCTCCGGCAGCCCTGCTCCGAAAATGCGAACGTCTGCAGATAGCTCGCAGGCAGAAAGAGCTAGCCTGGAAAGCTGTTGCTCAGCCTCATCTGCCCATGGCACTGCTCGCACAGAGGCACAGAGACTGGGGCTGCTTGCTTGTCTTGTCCCCTCAAACTTCAAAGGTAGCTTAGGTGGTCCGTGCCGGGCGCCTCCGGCAGCCCTGCTCCGAAGATCCAAACGTCTGCAGATAGCTCGCAGGCAGAAAGAGCTAGCCTGGAAAGCTGTTGCTCAGCCTCATCTGCCCATGGCACTGCTCGCACAGAGGCACAGAGACTGGGGCTGCTTGCTTGTTTTGCCCCCTCAAACTTCAAACGTAGCTTAGGTGGTCCGTGCCGGGCGCCTCCGGCAGCCCTGCTCCGAAAATGCGAACGTCTGCAGATAGCTCGCAGGCAGAAAGAGCTAGCCTGGAAAGCTGTTGCTCAGCCTCATCTGCCCATGGCACTGCTCGCACAGAGGCACAGAGACTGGGGCTGCTTGCTTGTCTTGTCCCCTCAAACTTCAAACGTAGCTTAGGTGGTCCGTGCCGGGCGCCTCCGGCAGCCCTGCTCCGAAAATGCGAACGTCTGCAGATAGCTCGCAGGCAGAAAGAGCTAGCCTGGAAAGCTGTTGCTCAGCCTCATCTGCCCATGGCACTGCTCGCACAGAGGCACAGAGACTGGGGCTGCTTGCTTGTCTTGCCCCCTCAAACTTCAAACGTAACTTAGGTGGTCCGTGGCGGGCGCCTCCGGCAGCCCTGCTCCGAAAATGCGAACGTCTGCAGATAGCTCGCAGGCAGAAAGAGCTAGCCTGGAAAGCTGTTGCTCAGCCTCATCTGCCCATGGCACTGCTCGCACAGAGGCACAGAGACTGGGGCTGCTTGCTTGTCTTGTCCCCTCAAACTTCAAACGTAGCTTAGGTGGTCTGTGCCGGGCGCCTCCGGCAGCCCTGTTCCGAAAATGCAAACGTCTGCAGATAGCTCGCAGGCAGAAAGAGCTAGCCTGGAAAGCTGTTGCTCAGCCTCATCTGCCCATGGCACTGCTTGCACAGAGGCACAGAGACTGGGGCTGCTTGCTTGTCTTGTCCCCTCAAACTTAAAACGTAGCTTAGGTGGTCCGTGCCGGGCGCCTCCGGCAGCCCTGCTCTGAAAATGCAAACGTCTGCAGATAGCTCGCAGGCAGAAAGAGCTAGCCTGGAAAGCTGTTGCTCAGCCTCATCTGCCCATGGCACTGCTCGCACAGAGGCACAGAGACTGGGGCTGCTTGCTTGTCTTGTCCCCTCAAACTTCAGACGTAGCTAAGGTGGTCCGTGCCGGGCGCCTCCGGCAGCCCTGCTCCGAAAATGCAAACGTCTGCAGATAGCTCGCAGGCAGAAAGAGCTAGCCTGGAAAGCTGTTGCTCAGCCTCATCTGCCCATGGCACTGCTCGCACAGAGGCACAGAGACTGGGGCTGCTTGCTTGTCTTGTCCCCTCAAACTTCAAACGTAGCTTAGGTGGTCTGTGCCGGGCGCCTCCGGCAGCCCTGTTCCGAAAATGCAAACGTCTGCAGATAGCTCGCAGGCAGAAAGAGCTAGCCTGGAAAGCTGTTGCTCAGCCTCATCTGCCCATGGCACTGCTCGCACAGAGGCACAGAGACTGGGGCTGCTTGCTTGTCTTGTCCCCTCAAACTTAAAACGTAGCTTAGGTGGTCCGTGCCGGGCGCCTCCGGCAGCCCTGCTCTGAAAATGCAAACGTCTGCAGATAGCTCGCAGGCAGAAAGAGCTAGCCTGGAAAGCTGTTGCTCAGCCTCATCTGCCCATGGCACTGCTCGCACAGAGGCACAGAGACTGGGGCTGCTTGCTTGTCTTGCCCCCTCAAACTTCAAATGTAACTTAGGTGGTCCGTGCCGGGTGCATCCGGCAGCCCTGCTCCGAAAATGCAAACGTTTGCAGGTAGCTCGCAGGCAGAAAGAGCTAGCCTGGAAAGCTGTTGCTCAGCCTCATCTGCCCATGGCACTGCTCGCACAGAGGCACAGAGACTGGGGCTGCTTGCTTGTCTTGTCCCCTCAAACTTCAAACGTAGCTTAGGTGGTCCGTGCCGGGCGCCTCCGGCAGCCCTGCTCCGAAAATGCGAACGTCTGCAGATAGCTCGCAGGCAGAAAGAGCTAGCCTGGAAAGCTGTTGCTCAGCCTCATCTGCCCATGGCACTGCTCGCACAGAGGCACAGAGACTGGGGCTGCTTGCTTGTCTTGTCCCCTCAAACTTCAAACGTAGCTTAGGTGGTCCGTGCCGGGCGCCTCCGGCAGCCCTGCTCCGAAAATGCAAACGTCTGCAGATAGCTCGCAGGCAGAAAGAGCTAGCCTGGAAGGCTGTTGCTCAGCCTCATCTGCCCATGGCACTGCTCGCACAGAGGCACAGAGACTGGGGCTGCTTGCTTGTCTTGTCCCCTCAAACTTCAAACGTAGCTTAGGTGGTCTGTGCCGGGCGCCTCCGGCAGCCCTGTTCCAAAAATGCAAACGTCTGCAGATAGCTCGCAGGCAGAAAGAGCTAGCCTGGAAAGCTGTTGCTCAGCCTCATCTGCCCATGGCACTGCTCGCACAGAGGCACAGAGACTGGGGCTGCTTGCTTGTCTTGTCCCCTCAAACTTCAAACGTAGCTTAGGTGGTCCGTGCCGGGCGCCTCCGGCAGCCCTGCTCTGAAAATGCAAACGTCTGCAGATAGCTCGCAGGCAGAAAGAGCTAGCCTGGAAAGCTGTTGCTAAGCCTCATCTGCCCATGGCACTGCTCGCACAGAGGCACAGAGACTGGGGCTGCTTGCTTGTCTTGCCCCCTCAAACTTCAAACGTAGCTTAGGTGGTCCGTGCCGGGCGCCTCCGGCAGCCCTGCTCCGAAAATGCGAACGTCTGCAGATAGCTCGCAGGCAGAAAGAGCTAGCCTGGAAAGCTGTTGCTCAGCCTCATCTGCCCATGGCACTGCTCGCACAGAGGCACAGAGACTGGGGCTGCTTGCTTGTCTTGTCCCCTCAAACTTCAAATGTATCTTAGGTGGTCCGTGCCGGGCGCATCCGGCAGCCCTGCTCCGAAAATGCGAACGTCTGCAGATAGCTCGCAGGCAGAAAGAGCTAGCCTGGAAAGCTGTTGCTCAGCCTCATCTGCCCATGGCACTGCTCGCACAGAGGCACAGAGACTGGGGCTGCTTGCTTGTCTTGTCCCCTCAAACTTCAAACGTAGCTTAGGTGGTCCGTGCCGGGCGCCTCCGGCAGCCCTGTTCCAAAAATGCGAACGTCTGCAGATAGCTCGCAGGCAGAAAGAGCTAGCCTGGAAAGCTGTTGCTCAGCCTCATCTGCCCATGGCACTGCTCGCACAGAGGCACAGAGACTGGGGCTGCTTGCTTGTCTTGTCCCCTCAAACTTCAAAGGTAGCTTAGGTGGTCCGTGCCGGGCGCCTCCGGCAGCCCTGCTCCGAAGATCCAAACGTCTGCAGATAGCTCGCAGGCAGAAAGAGCTAGCCTGGAAAGCTGTTGCTCAGCCTCATCTGCCCATGGCACTGCTCGCACAGAGGCACAGAGACTGGGGCTGCTTGCTTGTCTTGTCCCCTCAAACTTAAAATGTAGCTTAGGTGGTCCGTGCCGGGCGCCTCCGGCAGCCCTGCTCCGAAAATGCGAACGTCTGCAGATAGCTCGCAGGCAGAAAGAGCTAGCCTGGAAAGCTGTTGCTCAGCCTCATCTGCCCATGGCACTGCTCGCACAGAGGCACAGAGACTGGGGCTGCTTGCTTGTCTTGTCCCCTCAAACTTCAAACGTAGCTTAGGTGGTCCGTGCCGGGCGCCTCCGGCAGCCCTGCTCCGAAAATGCGAACGTCTGCAGATAGCTCGCAGGCAGAAAGAGCTAGCCTGGAAAGCTGTTGCTCAGCCTCATCTGCCCATGGCACTGCTCGCACAGAGGCACAGAGACTGGGGCTGCTTGCTTGTCTTGCCCCCTCAAACTTCAAACGTAACTTAGGTGGTCCGTGCCGGGCGCCTCCGGCAGCCCTGCTCCGAAAATGCGAACGTCTGCAGATAGCTCGCAGGCAGAAAGAGCTAGCCTGGAAAGCTGTTGCTCAGCCTCATCTGCCCATGGCACTGCTCGCACAGAGGCACAGAGACTGGGGCTGCTTGCTTGTCTTGTCCCCTCAAACTTCAAACGTAGCTTAGGTGGTCTGTGCCGGGCGCCTCCGGCAGCCCTGTTCCGAAAATGCAAACGTCTGCAGATAGCTCGCAGGCAGAAAGAGCTAGCCTGGAAAGCTGTTGCTCAGCCTCATCTGCCCATGGCACTGCTCGCACAGAGGCACAGAGACTGGGGCTGCTTGCTTGTCTTGTCCCCTCAAACTTAAAATGTAGCTTAGGTGGTCCGTGCCGGGCGCCTCCGGCAGCCCTGCTCTGAAAATGCAAACGTCTGCAGATAGCTCGCAGGCAGAAAGAGCTAGCCTGGAAAGCTGTTGCTCAGCCTCATCTGCCCATGGCACTGCTCGCACAGAGGCACAGAGACTGGGGCTGCTTGCTTGTCTTGCCCCCTCAAACTTCAAATGTAACTTAGGTGGTCCGTGCCGGGTGCATCCGGCAGCCCTGCTCCGAAAATGCAAACGTTTGCAGATAGCTCGCAGGCAGAAAGAGCTAGCCTGGAAAGCTGTTGCTCAGCCTCATCTGCCCATGGCACTGCTCGCACAGAGGCACAGAGACTGGGGCTGCTTGCTTGTCTTGTCCCCTCAAACTTCAAACGTAGCTTAGGTGGTCCGTGCCGGGCGCCTCCGGCAGCCCTGCTCCGAAAATGCGAACGTCTGCAGATAGCTCTCAGGCAGAAAGAGCTAGCCTGGAAATCTGTTGCTCAGTCTCATCTGCCCATGGCACTGCTCGCACAGAGGCACAGAGACTGGGGCTGCTTAGTTGTCTTGTCCCCTCAAACTTCAAACGTAGCTTGGGTGCTCCGTGCCGGGCGCCTCCGGCAGCCCTGCTCCGAAAATGCGAACGTCTGCAGATAGCTCGCAGGCAGAAAGAGCTAGCCTGGAAAGCTGTTGCTCAGCCTCATCTGCCCATGGCACTGCTCGCACAGAGGCACAGAGACTGGGGCTGCTTGCTTGTCTTGTCCCCTCAAACTTCAAACGTAGCTTAGGTGGTCCGTGCCGGGCGCCTCCGGCTGCCCTGCTCCGAAAATGCAAACGTCTGCAGATAGCTCGCAGGCAGAAAGAGCTAGCCTGGAAGGCTGTTGCTCAGCCTCATCTGCCCATGGCACTGCTCGCACAGAGGCACAGAGACTGGGGCTGCTTGCTTGTCTTGTCCCCTCAAACTTCAAACGTAGCTTAGGTGGTCTGTGCCGGGCGCCTCCGGCAGCCCTGTTCCAAAAATGCAAACGTCTGCAGATAGCTCGCAGGCAGAAAGAGCTAGCCTGGAAAGCTGTTGCTCAGCCTCATCTGCCCATGGCACTGCTCGCACAGAGGCACAGAGACTGGGGCTGCTTGCTTGTCTTGCCCCCTCAAACTTCAAACGTAGCTTAGGTGGTCCGTGCCGGGCGCCTCCGGCAGCCCTGCTCTGAAAATGCAAACGTCTGCAGATAGCTCGCAGGCAGAAAGAGCTAGCCTGGAAAGCTGTTGCTCAGCCTCATCTGCCCATGGCACTGCTCGCACAGAGGCACAGAGACTGGGGCTGCTTGCTTGTCTTGCCCCCTCAAACTTCAAACGTAGCTTAGGTGGTCCGTGCCGGGCGCCTCCGGCAGCCCTGCTCCGAAAATGCGAACGTCTGCAGATAGCTCGCAGGCAGAAAGAGCTAGCCTGGAAAGCTGTTGCTCAGCCTCATCTGCCCATGGCACTGCTCGCACAGAGGCACAGAGACTGGGGCTGCTTGCTTGTCTTGTCCCCTCAAACTTCAAATGTATCTTAGGTGGTCCGTGCCGGGCGCATCCGGCAGCCCTGCTCCGAAAATGCGAACGTCTGCAGATAGCTCGCAGGCAGAAAGAGCTAGCCTGGAAAGCTGTTGCTCAGCCTCATCTGCCCATGGCACTGCTCGCACAGAGGCACAGAGACTGGAGCTGCTTGCTTGTCTTGTCCCCTCAAACTTCAAACGTAGCTTAGGTGGTCCGTGCCGGGCGCCTCCGGCAGCCCTGCTCCAAAAATGCGAACGTCTGCAGATAGCTCGCAGGCAGAAAGAGCTAGCCTGGAAAGCTGTTGCTCAGCCTCATCTGCCCATGGCACTGCTCGCACAGAGGCACAGAGACTGGGGCTGCTTGCTTGTCTTGTCCCCTCAAACTTCAAACGTAGCTTAGGTGGTCCGTGCCGGGCGCCTCCGGCAGCCCTGCTCCGAAGATCCAAACGTCTGCAGATAGCTCGCAGGCAGAAAGAGCTAGCCTGGAAAGCTGTTGCTCAGCCTCATCTGCCCATGGCACTGCTCGCACAGAGGCACAGAGACTGGGGCTGCTTGCTTGTTTTGCCCCCTCAAACTTAAAATGTAGCTTAGGTGGTCCGTGCCGGGCGCCTCCGGCAGCCCTGCTCCGAAAATGCGAACGTCTGCAGATAGCTCGCAGGCAGAAAGAGCTAGCCTGGAAAGCTGTTGCTCAGCCTCATCTGCCCATGGCACTGCTCGCACAGAGGCACAGAGACTGGGGCTGCTTGCTTGTCTTGCCCCCTCAAACTTCAAACGTAGCTTAGGTGGTCCGTGCCGGGTGCATCCGGCAGCCCTGCTCCGAAAATGCAAACGTTTGCAGATAGCTCGCAGGCAGAAAGAGCTAGCCTGGAAAGCTGTTGCTCAGCCTCATCTGCCCATGGCACTGCTCGCACAGAGGCACAGAGACTGGGGCTGCTTGCTTGTCTTGTCCCCTCAAACTTCAAACGTAGCTTAGGTGGTCCGTGCCGGGCGCCTCCGGCAGCCCTGCTCCGAAAATGCAAACGTCTGCAGATAGCTCGCAGGCAGAAAGAGCTAGCCTGGAAAGCTGTTGCTCAGCCTCATCTGCCCATGGCACTGCTCGCACAGAGGCACAGAGACTGGGGCTGCTTGCTTGTCTTGCCCCCTCAAACTTCAAACGTAGCTTAGGTGGTCCGTGCCGGGCGCCTCCGGCAGCCCTGCTCCGAAAATGCAAACGTCTGCAGATAGCTCGCAGGCAGAAAGAGCTAGCCTGGAAAGCTGTTGTTCAGCCTCATCTGCCCATGGCACTGCTCGCACAGAGGCACAGAGACTGGGGCTGCTTGCTTGTCTTGTCCCCTCAAACTTCAAACGTAGCTTAGGTGGTCCGTGCCGGGCGCCTCCGGCAGCCCTGCTCCGAAAATGCAAACGTCTGCAGACAGCTCGCAGGCAGAAAGAGCTAGCCTGGAAAGCTGTTGCTCAGCCTCATCTGCCCATGGCACTGCTCGCACAGAGGCACAGAGACTGGGGCTGCTTGCTTGTCTTGTCCCCTCAAACTTCAAATGTAGCTTAGGTGGTCCGTGCCGGGCGCATACGGCAGCCCTGCTCCGAAAATGCAAACGTCTGCAGATAGCTCGCAGGCAGAAAGAGCTAGCCTGGAAAGCTGTTGCTCAGCCTCATCTGCCCATGGCACTGCTCGCACAGAGGCACAGAGACTGGGGCTGTTTGCTTGTCTTGTCCCCTCAAACTTCAAACGTAGCTTAGGTGGTCCGTGCCGGGCGCCTTCAGCAGCCCTGCTCCAAAAATGTGAACGTCTGCAGATAGCTCGCAGGCAGAAAGAGCTAGCCTGGAAAGCTGTTGCTCAGCCTCATCTGCCCATGGCACTGCTCGCACAGAGGCACAGAGACTGGGGCTGCTTGCTTGTCTTGCCCCCTCAAACTTCAAACGTAGCTTAGGTGGTCTGTGCCGGGCGCCTCCGGCAGCCCTGCTCCGAAAATGCGAACGTCTGCAGATAGCTCGCAGGCAGAAAGAGCTAGCCTGGAAAGCTGTTGCTCAGCCTCATCTGCCCATGGCACTGCTCGCACAGAGGCACAGAGACTGGAGCTGCTTGCTTGTCTTGTCCCCTCAAACTTCAAACGTAGCTTAGGTGGTCCGTGCCGGGCGCCTCCGGCAGCCCTGCTCCGAAAATTCGAACGTCTGCAGATAGCTCGCAGGCAGAAAGAGCTAGCCTGGAAAGCTGTTGCTCAGCCTCATCTGCCCATGGCACTGCTCGCACAGAGGCACAGAGACTGGGGCTGCTTGCTTGTCTTGTCCCCTCAAACTTCAAATGTAGCTTAGGTGGTCCGTGCCGGGCGCATCCGGCAGCCCTGCTCCGAAAATGCGAACGTCTGCAGATAGCTCGCAGGCAGAAAGAGCTAGCCTGGAAAGCTGTTGCTCAGCCTCATCTGCCCATGGCACTGCTCGCACAGAGGCACAGAGACTGGGGCTGCTTGCTTGTCTTGTCCCCTCAAACTTCAAACGTAGCTTAGGTGGTCCGTGCCGGGCGCCTCCGGCAGCCCTGCTCCGAAAATGCGAACGTCTGCAGATAGCTCGCAGGCAGAAAGAGCTAGCCTGGAAAGCTGTTGCTCAGCCTCATCTGCCCATGGCACTGCTCGCACAGAGGCACAGAGACTGGAGCTGCTTGCTTGTCTTGTCCCCTCAAACTTCAAATTTAGCTTAGGTGGTCCGTGCCGGGCGCCTCCGGCAGCCCTGCTCCAAAAATGCGAACGTCTGCAGATAGCTCGCAGGCAGAAAGAGCTAGCCTGGAAAGCTGTTGCTCAGCCTCATCTGCCCATGGCACTGCTCGCACAGAGGCACAGAGACTGGGGCTGCTTGCTTGTCTTGTCCCCTCAAACTTCAAACGTAGCTTAGGTGGTCCGTGCCGGGCGCCTCCGGCAGCCCTGCTCCGAAGATCCAAACGTCTGCAGATAGCTCGCAGGCAGAAAGAGCTAGCCTGGAAAGCTGTTGCTCAGCCTCATCTGCCCATGGCACTGCTCGCACAGAGGCACAGAGACTGGGGCTGCTTGCTTGTTTTGCCCCCTCAAACTCTAAAATGTAGCTTAGGTGGTCCGTGCCGGGCGCCTCCGGCAGCCCTGCTTCGAAAATGCGAACGTCTGCAGATAGCTCGCAGGCAGAAAGAGCTAGCCTGGAAAGCTGTTGCTCAGCCTCATCTGCCCATGGCACTGCTCGCACAGAGGCACAGAGACTGGGGCTGCTTGCTTGTCTTGCCCCCTCAAACTTCAAACGTAGCTTAGGTGGTCCGTGCCGGGTGCATCCGGCAGCCCTGCTCCGAAAATGCAAACGTTTGCAGATAGCTCGCAGGCAGAAAGAGCTAGCCTGGAAAGCTGTTGCTCAGCCTCATCTGCCCATGGCACTGCTCGCACAGAGGCACAGAGACTGGGGCTGCTTGCTTGTCTTGTCCCCTCAAACTTCAAACGTAGCTTAGGTGGTCCGTGCCGGGCGCCTCCGGCAGCCCTGCTCCGAAAATGCGAACGTCTGCAGATAGCTCGCAGGCAGAAAGAGCTAGCCTGGAAAGCTGTTGCTCAGCCTCATCTGCCCATGGCACTGCTCGCACAGAGGCACAGAGACTGGGGCTGCTTGCTTGTCTTGCCCCCTCAAACTTCAAACGTAGCTTAGGTGGTCCGTGCCGGGCGCCTCCGGCAGCCCTGCTCCGAAAATGCAAACGTCTGCAGATAGCTCGCAGGCAGAAAGAGCTAGCCTGGAAAGCTGTTGCTCAGCCTCATCTGCCCATGGCACTGCTCGCACAGAGGCACAGAGACTGGGGCTGCTTGCTTGTCCTGTCCCCTCAAACTTCAAACGTAGCTTAGGTGGTCCGTGCCGGGCGCCTCCGGCAGCCCTGCTCCGAAAATGCAAACGTCTGCAGACAGCTCGCAGGCAGAAAGAGCTAGCCTGGAAAGCTGTTGCTCAGCCTCATCTGCCCATGGCACTGCTCGCACAGAGGCACAGAGACTGGGGCTGCTTGCTTGTCTTGTCCCCTCAAACTTCAAATGTAGCTTAGGTGGTCCGTGCCGGGCGCATACGGCAGCCCTGCTCCGAAAATGCGAACGTCTGCAGATAGCTCGCAGGCAGAAAGAGCTAGCCTGGAAAGCTGTTGCTCAGCCTCATCTGCCCATGGCACTGCTCGCACAGAGGCACAGAGACTGGGGCTGTTTGCTTGTCTTGTCCCCTCAAACTTCAAACGTAGCTTAGGTGGTCCGTGCCGGGCGCCTCCGGCAGCCCTGCTCCAAAAATGCGAACGTCTGCAGATAGCTCGCAGGCAGAAAGAGCTAGCCTGGAAAGCTGTTGCTCAGCCTCATCTGCCCATGGCACTGCTCGCACAGAGGCACAGAGACTGGGGCTGCTTGCTTGTCTTGCCCCCTCAAACTTCAAACGTAGCTTAGGTGGTCTGTGCCGGGCGCCTCCGGCAGCCCTGCTCCGAAAATGCGAACGTCTGCAGATAGCTCGCAGGCAGAAAGAGCTAGCCTGGAAAGCTGTTGCTCAGCCTCATCTGCCCATGGCACTGCTCGCACAGAGGCACAGAGACTGGAGCTGCTTGCTTGTCTTGTCCCCTCAAACTTCAAACGTAGCTTAGGTGGTCCGTGCCGGGCGCCTCCGGCAGCCCTGCTCCGAAAATTCGAACGTCTGCGGATAGCTCGCAGGCAGAAAGAGCTAGCCTGGAAAGCTGTTGCTCAGCCTCATCTGCCCATGGCACTGCTCGCACAGAGGCACAGAGACTGGGGCTGCTTGCTTGTCTTGTCCCCTCAAACTTCAAATGTAGCTTAGGTGGTCCGTGCCGGGCGCATCCGGCAGCCCTGCTCCGAAAATGCGAACGTCTGCAGATAGCTCGCAGGCAGAAAGAGCTAGCCTGGAAAGCTGTTGCTCAGCCTCATCTGCCCATGGCACTGCTCGCACAGAGGCACAGAGACTGGGGCTGCTTGCTTGTCTTGTCCCCTCAAACTTCAAACGTAGCTTAGGTGGTCCGTGCCGGGCGCCTCCGGCAGCCCTGCTCTGAAAATGCGAACGTCTGCAGATAGCTCGCAGGCAGAAACAGCTAGCCTGGAAAGCTGTTGCTCAGCCTCATCTGCCCATGGCACTGCTCGCACAGAGGCACAGAGACTGGGGCTGCTTGCTTGTCTTGTCCCCTCAAACTTCAAACGTAACTTAGGTGGTCCGTGCCGGGCGCCTCCGGCAGCCCTGCTCCGAAAATGCGAACGTCTGCAGATAGCTCGCAGGCAGAAAGAGCTAGCCTGGAAAGCTGTTGCTCAGCCTCATCTGCCCATGGCACTGCTCGCACAGAGGCACAGAGACTGGAGCTGCTTGCTTGTCTTGTCCCCTCAAACTTCAAACGTAGCTTAGGTGGTCCGTGCCGGGCGCCTCCGGCAGCCCTGCTCCGAAAATGCGAACGTCTGCAGATAGCTCGCAGGCAGAAAGAGCTAGCCTGGAAAGCTGTTGCTCAGCCTCATCTGCCCATGGCACTGCTCGCACAGAGGCACAGAGACTGGGGCTGCTTGCTTGTCTTGTCCCCTCAAACTTCAAATGTAGCTTAGGTGGTCCGTGCCGGGCGCCTCCGGCAGCCCTGCTCCAAAAATGCGAACGTCTGCAGATAGCTCGCAGGCAGAAAGAGCTAGCCTGGAAAGCTGTTGCTCAGCCTCATCTGCCCATGGCACTGCTCACACAGAGGCACAGAGACTGGGGCTGATTGCTTGTCTTGTCCCCTCAAACTTCAAACGTAGCTTTGCTGGTCGTGCCGGGCGCATCCGGCAGCCCTGCTCCGAAAATGCGAACGTCTGCAGATAGCTCGCAGGCAGAAAGAGCTAGCCTGGAAAGCTGTTGCTCAGCCTCATCTGCCCATGGCACTGCTCGCACAGAGGCACAGAGACTGGGGCTGCTTGCTTGTCTTGCCCTCTCAAACTTCAAACGTAGCTTAGGTGGTCTGTGCCGGGCACCTCCGGCAGCCCTGCTCCGAAAATCCAAACGTCTGCAGATAGCTCGCAGGCAGAAAGAGCTAGCCTGGAAAGCTGTTGCTCAGCCTCATCTGCCCATGGCACTGCTCGCACAGAGGCACAGAGACTGGGGCTGCTTGCTTGTCTTGCCCCCTCAAACTTCAAACGTAGCTTAGGTGGTCCGTGCCGGGCGCCTCCGGCAGCCCTGCTCTGAAAATTCGAACGTCTGCAGATAGCTCGCAGGCAGAAAGAGCTAGCCTGGAAAGCTGTTGCTCAGCCTCATCTGCCCATGGCACTGCTCGCACAGAGGCACAGAGACTGGGGCTGCTTGCTTGTCTCGTCCCCTCAAACTTCAAACGTAGCTTAGGTGGTCCGTGCCGGGCGCCTCCGACAGCCCTGCTCTGAAAATCCAAACGTCTGCAGATAGCTGGCAGGCAGAAAGAGCTAGCCTGGAAAGCTGTTGCTCAGCCTCATCTGCCCATGGCACTGCTCGCACAGAGGCACAGAGACTGGGGCTGCTTGCTTGTCTTGCCCCCTCAAACTTCAAACGTAACTTAGGTGGTCCGTGCCGGGCGCCTCCGGCAGCCCTGCTCCGAAAATGCGAACGTCTGCAGATAGCTCGCAGGCAGAAAGAGCTAGCCTGGAAAGCTGTTGCTCAGCCTCATCTGCCCATGGCACTGCTCGCACAGAGGCACAGAGACTGGAGCTGCTTGCTTGTCTTGTCCCCTCAAACTTCAAACGTAGCTTAGGTGGTCCGTGCCGGGCGCCTCCGGCAGCCCTGCTCCGAAAATGCGAACGTCTGCAGATAGCTCGCAGGCAGAAAGAGCTAGCCTGGAAAGCTGTTGCTCACCCTCATCTGCCCATGGCACTGCTCGCACAGAGGCACAGAGACTGGGGCTGCTTGCTTGTCTTGTCCCCTCAAACTTCAAACGTAGCTTAGGTGGTCTGTTCCGGGCGCCTCCGGCAGCCCTGCTCCGAAAATGCGAACGTCTGCAGATAGCTCGCAGGCAGAAAGAGCTAGCCTGGAAAGCTGTTGCTCAGCCTCATCTGCCCATGGCACTGCTCGCACAGAGGCACAGAGACTGGGGCTGCTTGCTTGTCTTGTCCCCTCAAACTTCAAACGTAGCTTAGGTGGTCCGTGCCGGGCGCCTCCGGCAGCCCTGCTCCGAAAATGCGAACGTCTGCAGATAGCTCGCAGGCAGAAAGAGCTAGCCTGGAAAGCTGTTGCTCAGCCTCATCTGCCCATGGCACTGCTCACACAGAGGCACAGAGACTGGGGCTGCTTGCTTGTCTTGTCCCCTCAAACTTCAAACGTAGCTTTGCTGGTCGTGCCGGGCGCATCCGGCAGCCCTGCTCCGAAAATGCGAACGTCTGCAGATAGCTCGCAGGCAGAAAGAGCTAGCCTGGAAAGCTGTTGCTCAGCCTCATCTGCCCATGGCACTGCTCGCACAGAGGCACAGAGACTGGGGCTGCTTGCTTGTCTTGCCCCCTCAAACTTCAAACGTAGCTTAGGTGGTCCTTGCCGGGCACCTCCAGCAGCCCTGCTCTGAAAATCCAAACGTCTGCAGATAGCTCGCAGGCAGAAAGAGCTAGCCTGGAAAGCTGTTGCTCAGCCTCATCTGCCCATGGCACTGCTCGCACAGAGGCACAGAGACTGGGGCTGCTTGCTTGTCTTGCCCCCTCAAACTTCAAACGTAGCTTAGGTGGTCCGTGCCGGGCGCCTCCGGCAGCCCGGCTCTGAAAATTCGAACGTCTGCAGATAGCTCGCAGGCAGAAAGAGCTAGCCTGGAAAGCTGTTGCTCAGCCTCATCTGCCCATGGCACTGCTCGCACAGAGGCACAGAGACTGGGGCTGCTTGCTTGTCTCGTCCCCTCAAACTTCAAACGTAGCTTAGGTGGTCCGTGCCGGGCGCCTCCGGCAGCCCTGCTCTGAAAATCCAAACGTCTGCAGATAGCTCGCAGGCAGAAAGAGCTAGCCTGGAAAGCTGTTGCTCAGCCTCATCTGCCCATGGCACTGCTCGCACAGAGGCACAGAGACTGGGGCTGCTTGCTTGTCTTGCCCCCTCAAACTTCAAACGTAGCTTAGATGGTCCGTGCCGGGCGCCTCCGGCAGCCCTGCTCCGAAAATGCGAACGTCTGCAGATAGCTCGCAGGCAGAAAGAGCTAGCCTGGAAAGCTGTTGCTCAGCCTCATCTGCCCATGGCACTGCTCGCACAGAGGCACAGAGACTGGAGCTGCTTGCTTGTCTTGTCCCCTCAAACTTCAAACGTAGCTTAGGTGGTCCGTGCCGGGCGCATCCGGCAGCCCTGCTCCGAAAATGCGAACGTCTGCAGATAGCTCGCAGGCAGAAAGAGCTAGCCTGGAAAGCTGTTGCTCACCCTCATCTGCCCATGGCACTGCTCGCACAGAGGCACAGAGACCGGGGCTGCTTGCTTGTCTTGTCCCCTCAAACTTCAAACGTAGCTTAGGTGGTCTGTTCCGGGCGCCTCCGGCAGCCCTGCTCCGAAAATGCGAACGTCTGCCGATAGCTCGCAGGCAGAAAGAGCTAGCCTGGAAAGCTGTTGCTCAGCCTCAGCTGCCCATTCCACTGCTCGCACAGAGGCACAGAGACTGGGGCTGCTTGCTTGTCTTGTCCCCTCAAACTTCAAATGTAGCTTAGGTGGTCCGTGCCGGGCGCCTCCGGCAGCCCTGCTCCAAAAATGCGAACGTCTGCAGATAGCTCACAGGCAGAAAGAGCTAGCCTGGAAAGCTGTTGCTCCACCTCATCTGCCCATGGCACTGCTCACACAGAGGCACAGAGACTGGGGCTGCTTGCTTGTCTTGTCCCCTCAAACTTCAAACGTAGCTTTGCTGGTCGTGCCGGGCGCATCCGGCAGCCCTGCTCCGAAAATGCGAACGTCTGCAGATAGCTCGCAGGCAGAAAGAGCTAGCCTGGAAAGCTGTTGCTCAGCCTCATCTGCCCATGGCACTGCTCGCACAGAGGCACAGAGACTGGGGCTGCTTGCTTGTCTTGCCCCCTCAAACTTCAAACGTAGCTTAGGTGGTCCGTGCCGGGCTCCTCCGGCAGCCCTGCTCTCAAAATTCGAACGTCTGCAGATAGCTCGCAGGCAGAAAGAGCTAGCCTGGAAAGCTGTTGCTCAGCCTCATCTGCCCATGGCACTGCTCGCACAGAGGCACAGAGACTGGGGCTGCTTGCTTGTCTTGTCCCCTCAAACTTCAAACGTAGCTTAGGTGGTCCGTGCCGGGCGCCTCCGGCAGCCCTGCTCTGAAAATCCAAACGTCTGCAGATAGCTCGCAGGCAGAAAGAGCTAGCCTGGAAAGCTGTTGCTCAGCCTCATCCGCCCATGGCACTGCTCGCACAGAGGCACAGAGACTGGGGCTGCTTGCTTGTCTTGCCCCCTCAAACTTCAAACGTATCTTAGGTGGTCTGTGGCGGGCGCCTCCGGCAGCCCTGCTCTGAAAATGCAAACGTCTGCAGATAGCTCGCAGGCAGAAAGAGCTAGCCTGGAAAGCTGTTGCTCAGCCTCATCTGCCCATGGCACTGCTCGCACAGAGGCACAGAGACTGGGGCTGCTTGCTTGTCTTGTCCCCTCAAACTTCAAATGTAGCTTAGGTGGTCCGTGCCGGGCGCCTCCGGTAGCCCTGCTCCGAAAATGCAAACGTCTGCAGATAGCTCGCAGGCAGAAAGAGCTAGCCTGGAAAGCTGTTGCTCAGCCTCATCTGCCCATGGCACTGCTCGCACAGAGGCACAGAGACTGGGGCTGCTTGCTTGTTTTGCCCCCTCAAACTTCAAACGTAGCTTCGGTGGTCCGTGCCGGGCGCCTCCGGCAGCCCTGCTCCGAAAATGCAAACGTCTGCAGATAGCTCGCAGGCAGAAAGAGCTAGCCTGGAAAGCTGTTGCTCAGCCTCATCTGCCCATGGCACTGCTCGCACAGAGGCACAGAGACTGGGGCTGCTTGCTTGTCTTGCCCCCTCAAACTTCAAACGTAGCTTAGGTGGTCCGTGCCGGGCGCCTCTGGCAGCCTTGATCCGAAAATCCAAACGTCTGCAGATAGCTCGCAGGCAGAAAGAGCTAGCCTGGAAAGCTGTTGCTCCGCCTCATCTGCCCATGGCACTGCTCGCACAGAGGCACAGAGACTGGGGCTGCTTGCTTGTCTTGTCCCCTCAAACTTCAAACGTAGCTTAGGTGGTCCGTGCCGGGCGCCTCCGGCAGCCCTGCTCTGAAAATCCGAACGTCTGCAGATAGCTCGCAGGCAGAAAGAGCTAGCCTGGAAAGCTGTTGCTCAGCCTCATCTGCCCATGGCACTGCTCGCACAGAGGCACAGAGACTGGGGCTGCTTGCTTGTTTTGCCCCCTCAAACTTCAAACGTAGCTTAGGTGGTCCGTGCCGGGCGCCTCCGGCAGCCCTGCTCCGAAAATGCGAACGTCTGCAGATAGCTCGCACGCAGAAAGAGCTAGCCTGGAAAGCTGTTGCTCAGCCTCATCTGCCCATGGCACTGCTCGCACAGAGGCACAGAGACTGGGGCTGCTTGCTTGTCTTGTCCCCTCAAACTTCAAACGTAGCTTAGGTGGTCCGTGCCGG
This sequence comes from Opisthocomus hoazin, assembly GCF_030867145.1. Taxonomy (NCBI): domain Eukaryota; kingdom Metazoa; phylum Chordata; class Aves; order Opisthocomiformes; family Opisthocomidae; genus Opisthocomus; species Opisthocomus hoazin. The sequence goes on from NW_027448785.1 coordinate 209,159, forward strand.
GCGCCTCCGGCAGCCCTGCTCCGAAAATGCAAACGTCTGCAGATAGCTCGCAGGCAGAAAGAGCTAGCCTGGAAAGCTGTTGCTCAGCCTCATCTGCCCATGGCACTGCTCGCACAGAGGCACAGAGACTGGGGCTGCTTGCTTGTCTTGTCCCCTCAAACTTCAAATGTAGCTTAGGTGGTCCATGCCGGGCGCCTCCGGCAGCCTTGATCCGAAAATCCAAACGTCTGCAGATAGCTCGCAGGCAGAAAGAGCTAGCCTGGAAAGCTGTTGCTCAGCCTCATCTGCCCATGGCACTGCTCGCACAGAGGCACAGAGACTGGGGCTGCTTGCTTGTCTTGCCCCCTCAAACTTCAAACGTAACTTAGGTGGTCCGTGCCGGGCGCCTCCGGCAGCCCTGCTCCGAAAATGCGAACGTCTGCAGATAGCTCGCAGGCAGAAAGAGCTAGCCTGGAAAGCTGTTGCTCAGCCTCATCTGCCCATGGCACTGCTCGCACAGAGGCACAGAGACTGGGGCTGCTTGCTTGTCTTGTCCCCTCAAACTTCAAATGTAGCTTAGGTGGTCCGTGCCGGGCGCATACGGCAGCCCTGCTCCGAAAATGCGAACGTCTGCAGATAGCTCGCAGGCAGAAAGAGCTAGCCTGGAAAGCTGTTGCTCAGCCTCATCTGCCCATGGCACTGCTCGCACAGAGGCACAGAGACTGGGGCTGTTTGCTTGTCTTGTCCCCTCAAACTTCAAACGTAGCTTAGGTGGTCCGTGCCGGGCGCCTCCGGCAGCCCTGCTCCAAAAATGCGAACGTCTGCAGATAGCTCGCAGGCAGAAAGAGCTAGCCTGGAAAGCTGTTGCTCAGCCTCATCTGCCCATGGCACTGCTCGCACAGAGGCACAGAGACTGGGGCTGCTTGCTTGTCTTGCCCCCTCAAACTTCAAACGTAGCTTAGGTGGTCTGTGCCGGGCGCCTCCGGCAGCCCTGCTCCGAAAATGCGAACGTCTGCAGATAGCTCGCAGGCAGAAAGAGCTAGCCTGGAAAGCTGTTGCTCAGCCTCATCTGCCCATGGCACTGCTCGCACAGAGGCACAGAGACTGGAGCTGCTTGCTTGTCTTGTCCCCTCAAACTTCAAACGTAGCTTAGGTGGTCCGTGCCGGGCGCCTCCGGCAGCCCTGCTCCGAAAATTCGAACGTCTGCGGATAGCTCGCAGGCAGAAAGAGCTAGCCTGGAAAGCTGTTGCTCAGCCTCATCTGCCCATGGCACTGCTCGCACAGAGGCACAGAGACTGGGGCTGCTTGCTTGTCTTGTCCCCTCAAACTTCAAATGTAGCTTAGGTGGTCCGTGCCGGGCGCATCCGGCAGCCCTGCTCCGAAAATGCGAACGTCTGCAGATAGCTCGCAGGCAGAAAGAGCTAGCCTGGAAAGCTGTTGCTCAGCCTCATCTGCCCATGGCACTGCTCGCACAGAGGCACAGAGACTGGGGCTGCTTGCTTGTCTTGTCCCCTCAAACTTCAAACGTAGCTTAGGTGGTCCGTGCCGGGCGCCTCCGGCAGCCCTGCTCTGAAAATGCGAACGTCTGCAGATAGCTCGCAGGCAGAAACAGCTAGCCTGGAAAGCTGTTGCTCAGCCTCATCTGCCCATGGCACTGCTCGCACAGAGGCACAGAGACTGGGGCTGCTTGCTTGTCTTGTCCCCTCAAACTTCAAACGTAACTTAGGTGGTCCGTGCCGGGCGCCTCCGGCAGCCCTGCTCCGAAAATGCGAACGTCTGCAGATAGCTCGCAGGCAGAAAGAGCTAGCCTGGAAAGCTGTTGCTCAGCCTCATCTGCCCATGGCACTGCTCGCACAGAGGCACAGAGACTGGAGCTGCTTGCTTGTCTTGTCCCCTCAAACTTCAAACGTAGCTTAGGTGGTCCGTGCCGGGCGCCTCCGGCAGCCCTGCTCCGAAAATGCGAACGTCTGCAGATAGCTCGCAGGCAGAAAGAGCTAGCCTGGAAAGCTGTTGCTCAGCCTCATCTGCCCATGGCACTGCTCGCACAGAGGCACAGAGACTGGGGCTGCTTGCTTGTCTTGTCCCCTCAAACTTCAAATGTAGCTTAGGTGGTCCGTGCCGGGCGCCTCCGGCAGCCCTGCTCCAAAAATGCGAACGTCTGCAGATAGCTCGCAGGCAGAAAGAGCTAGCCTGGAAAGCTGTTGCTCAGCCTCATCTGCCCATGGCACTGCTCGCACAGAGGCACAGAGACTGGGGCTGATTGCTTGTCTTGTCCCCTCAAACTTCAAACGTAGCTTTGCTGGTCGTGCCGGGCGCATCCGGCAGCCCTGCTCCGAAAATGCGAACGTCTGCAGATAGCTCGCAGGCAGAAAGAGCTAGCCTGGAAAGCTGTTGCTCAGCCTCATCTGCCCATGGCACTGCTCGCACAGAGGCACAGAGACTGGGGCTGCTTGCTTGTCTTGCCCCCTCAAACTTCAAACGTAGCTTAGGTGGTCTGTGCCGGGCACCTCCGGCAGCCCTGCTCCGAAAATCCAAACGTCTGCAGATAGCTCGCAGGCAGAAAGAGCTAGCCTGGAAAGCTGTTGCTCAGCCTCATCTGCCCATGGCACTGCTCGCACAGAGGCACAGAGACTGGGGCTGCTTGCTTGTCTTGCCCCCTCAAACTTCAAACGTAGCTTAGGTGGTCCGTGCCGGGCGCCTCCGGCAGCCCTGCTCTGAAAATTCGAACGTCTGCAGATAGCTCGCAGGCAGAAAGAGCTAGCCTGGAAAGCTGTTGCTCAGCCTCATCTGCCCATGGCACTGCTCGCACAGAGGCACAGAGACTGGGGCTGCTTGCTTGTCTCGTCCCCTCAAACTTCAAACGTAGCTTAGGTGGTCCGTGCCGGGCGCCTCCGACAGCCCTGCTCTGAAAATCCAAACGTCTGCAGATAGCTGGCAGGCAGAAAGAGCTAGCCTGGAAAGCTGTTGCTCAGCCTCATCTGCCCATGGCACTGCTCGCACAGAGGCACAGAGACTGGGGCTGCTTGCTTGTCTTGCCCCCTCAAACTTCAAACGTAACTTAGGTGGTCCGTGCCGGGCGCCTCCGGCAGCCCTGCTCCGAAAATGCGAACGTCTGCAGATAGCTCGCAGGCAGAAAGAGCTAGCCTGGAAAGCTGTTGCTCAGCCTCATCTGCCCATGGCACTGCTCGCACAGAGGCACAGAGACTGGAGCTGCTTGCTTGTCTTGTCCCCTCAAACTTCAAACGTAGCTTAGGTGGTCCGTGCCGGGCGCCTCCGGCAGCCCTGCTCCGAAAATGCGAACGTCTGCAGATAGCTCGCAGGCAGAAAGAGCTAGCCTGGAAAGCTGTTGCTCACCCTCATCTGCCCATGGCACTGCTCGCACAGAGGCACAGAGACTGGGGCTGCTTGCTTGTCTTGTCCCCTCAAACTTCAAACGTAGCTTAGGTGGTCTGTTCCGGGCGCCTCCGGCAGCCCTGCTCCGAAAATGCGAACGTCTGCAGATAGCTCGCAGGCAGAAAGAGCTAGCCTGGAAAGCTGTTGCTCAGCCTCATCTGCCCATGGCACTGCTCGCACAGAGGCACAGAGACTGGGGCTGCTTGCTTGTCTTGTCCCCTCAAACTTCAAACGTAGCTTAGGTGGTCCGTGCCGGGCGCCTCCGGCAGCCCTGCTCCGAAAATGCGAACGTCTGCAGATAGCTCGCAGGCAGAAAGAGCTAGCCTGGAAAGCTGTTGCTCAGCCTCATCTGCCCATGGCACTGCTCACACAGAGGCACAGAGACTGGGGCTGCTTGCTTGTCTTGTCCCCTCAAACTTCAAACGTAGCTTTGCTGGTCGTGCCGGGCGCATCCGGCAGCCCTGCTCCGAAAATGCGAACGTCTGCAGATAGCTCGCAGGCAGAAAGAGCTAGCCTGGAAAGCTGTTGCTCAGCCTCATCTGCCCATGGCACTGCTCGCACAGAGGCACAGAGACTGGGGCTGCTTGCTTGTCTTGCCCCCTCAAACTTCAAACGTAGCTTAGGTGGTCCTTGCCGGGCACCTCCAGCAGCCCTGCTCTGAAAATCCAAACGTCTGCAGATAGCTCGCAGGCAGAAAGAGCTAGCCTGGAAAGCTGTTGCTCAGCCTCATCTGCCCATGGCACTGCTCGCACAGAGGCACAGAGACTGGGGCTGCTTGCTTGTCTTGCCCCCTCAAACTTCAAACGTAGCTTAGGTGGTCCGTGCCGGGCGCCTCCGGCAGCCCGGCTCTGAAAATTCGAACGTCTGCAGATAGCTCGCAGGCAGAAAGAGCTAGCCTGGAAAGCTGTTGCTCAGCCTCATCTGCCCATGGCACTGCTCGCACAGAGGCACAGAGACTGGGGCTGCTTGCTTGTCTCGTCCCCTCAAACTTCAAACGTAGCTTAGGTGGTCCGTGCCGGGCGCCTCCGGCAGCCCTGCTCTGAAAATCCAAACGTCTGCAGATAGCTCGCAGGCAGAAAGAGCTAGCCTGGAAAGCTGTTGCTCAGCCTCATCTGCCCATGGCACTGCTCGCACAGAGGCACAGAGACTGGGGCTGCTTGCTTGTCTTGCCCCCTCAAACTTCAAACGTAGCTTAGATGGTCCGTGCCGGGCGCCTCCGGCAGCCCTGCTCCGAAAATGCGAACGTCTGCAGATAGCTCGCAGGCAGAAAGAGCTAGCCTGGAAAGCTGTTGCTCAGCCTCATCTGCCCATGGCACTGCTCGCACAGAGGCACAGAGACTGGAGCTGCTTGCTTGTCTTGTCCCCTCAAACTTCAAACGTAGCTTAGGTGGTCCGTGCCGGGCGCATCCGGCAGCCCTGCTCCGAAAATGCGAACGTCTGCAGATAGCTCGCAGGCAGAAAGAGCTAGCCTGGAAAGCTGTTGCTCACCCTCATCTGCCCATGGCACTGCTCGCACAGAGGCACAGAGACCGGGGCTGCTTGCTTGTCTTGTCCCCTCAAACTTCAAACGTAGCTTAGGTGGTCTGTTCCGGGCGCCTCCGGCAGCCCTGCTCCGAAAATGCGAACGTCTGCCGATAGCTCGCAGGCAGAAAGAGCTAGCCTGGAAAGCTGTTGCTCAGCCTCAGCTGCCCATTCCACTGCTCGCACAGAGGCACAGAGACTGGGGCTGCTTGCTTGTCTTGTCCCCTCAAACTTCAAATGTAGCTTAGGTGGTCCGTGCCGGGCGCCTCCGGCAGCCCTGCTCCAAAAATGCGAACGTCTGCAGATAGCTCACAGGCAGAAAGAGCTAGCCTGGAAAGCTGTTGCTCCACCTCATCTGCCCATGGCACTGCTCACACAGAGGCACAGAGACTGGGGCTGCTTGCTTGTCTTGTCCCCTCAAACTTCAAACGTAGCTTTGCTGGTCGTGCCGGGCGCATCCGGCAGCCCTGCTCCGAAAATGCGAACGTCTGCAGATAGCTCGCAGGCAGAAAGAGCTAGCCTGGAAAGCTGTTGCTCAGCCTCATCTGCCCATGGCACTGCTCGCACAGAGGCACAGAGACTGGGGCTGCTTGCTTGTCTTGCCCCCTCAAACTTCAAACGTAGCTTAGGTGGTCCGTGCCGGGCTCCTCCGGCAGCCCTGCTCTCAAAATTCGAACGTCTGCAGATAGCTCGCAGGCAGAAAGAGCTAGCCTGGAAAGCTGTTGCTCAGCCTCATCTGCCCATGGCACTGCTCGCACAGAGGCACAGAGACTGGGGCTGCTTGCTTGTCTTGTCCCCTCAAACTTCAAACGTAGCTTAGGTGGTCCGTGCCGGGCGCCTCCGGCAGCCCTGCTCTGAAAATCCAAACGTCTGCAGATAGCTCGCAGGCAGAAAGAGCTAGCCTGGAAAGCTGTTGCTCAGCCTCATCCGCCCATGGCACTGCTCGCACAGAGGCACAGAGACTGGGGCTGCTTGCTTGTCTTGCCCCCTCAAACTTCAAACGTATCTTAGGTGGTCTGTGGCGGGCGCCTCCGGCAGCCCTGCTCTGAAAATGCAAACGTCTGCAGATAGCTCGCAGGCAGAAAGAGCTAGCCTGGAAAGCTGTTGCTCAGCCTCATCTGCCCATGGCACTGCTCGCACAGAGGCACAGAGACTGGGGCTGCTTGCTTGTCTTGTCCCCTCAAACTTCAAATGTAGCTTAGGTGGTCCGTGCCGGGCGCCTCCGGTAGCCCTGCTCCGAAAATGCAAACGTCTGCAGATAGCTCGCAGGCAGAAAGAGCTAGCCTGGAAAGCTGTTGCTCAGCCTCATCTGCCCATGGCACTGCTCGCACAGAGGCACAGAGACTGGGGCTGCTTGCTTGTTTTGCCCCCTCAAACTTCAAACGTAGCTTCGGTGGTCCGTGCCGGGCGCCTCCGGCAGCCCTGCTCCGAAAATGCAAACGTCTGCAGATAGCTCGCAGGCAGAAAGAGCTAGCCTGGAAAGCTGTTGCTCAGCCTCATCTGCCCATGGCACTGCTCGCACAGAGGCACAGAGACTGGGGCTGCTTGCTTGTCTTGCCCCCTCAAACTTCAAACGTAGCTTAGGTGGTCCGTGCCGGGCGCCTCTGGCAGCCTTGATCCGAAAATCCAAACGTCTGCAGATAGCTCGCAGGCAGAAAGAGCTAGCCTGGAAAGCTGTTGCTCCGCCTCATCTGCCCATGGCACTGCTCGCACAGAGGCACAGAGACTGGGGCTGCTTGCTTGTCTTGTCCCCTCAAACTTCAAACGTAGCTTAGGTGGTCCGTGCCGGGCGCCTCCGGCAGCCCTGCTCTGAAAATCCGAACGTCTGCAGATAGCTCGCAGGCAGAAAGAGCTAGCCTGGAAAGCTGTTGCTCAGCCTCATCTGCCCATGGCACTGCTCGCACAGAGGCACAGAGACTGGGGCTGCTTGCTTGTTTTGCCCCCTCAAACTTCAAACGTAGCTTAGGTGGTCCGTGCCGGGCGCCTCCGGCAGCCCTGCTCCGAAAATGCGAACGTCTGCAGATAGCTCGCACGCAGAAAGAGCTAGCCTGGAAAGCTGTTGCTCAGCCTCATCTGCCCATGGCACTGCTCGCACAGAGGCACAGAGACTGGGGCTGCTTGCTTGTCTTGTCCCCTCAAACTTCAAACGTAGCTTAGGTGGTCCGTGCCGGGCGCCTCCGGCAGCCCTGCTCCGAAAATGCAAACGTCTGCAGATAGCTCGCAGGCAGAAAGAGCTAGCCTGGAAAGCTGTTGCTCAGCCTCATCTGCCCATGGCACTGCTCGCACAGAGGCACAGAGACTGGGGCTGCTTGCTTGTCTTGTCCCCTCAAACTTCAAATGTAGCTTAGGTGGTCCATGCCGGGCGCCTCCGGCAGCCTTGATCCGAAAATCCAAACGTCTGCAGATAGCTCGCAGGCAGAAAGAGCTAGCCTGGAAAGCTGTTGCTCAGCCTCATCTGCCCATGGCACTGCTCGCACAGAGGCACAGAGACTGGGGCTGCTTGCTTGTCTTGCCCCCTCAAACTTCAAACGTAACTTAGGTGGTCCGTGCCGGGCGCCTCCGGCAGCCCTGCTCCGAAAATGCGAACGTCTGCAGATAGCTCGCAGGCAGAAAGAGCTAGCCTGGAAAGCTGTTGCTCAGCCTCATCTGCCCATGGCACTGCTCGCACAGAGGCACAGAGACTGGGGCTGCTTGCTTGTCTTGTCCCCTCAAACTTCAAACGTAGCTTAGGTGGTCCGTGCCGGGCGCCTCCGGCAGCCCTGCTCCGAAAATGCGAACGTCTGCAGATAGCTCGCAGGCAGAAAGAGCTAGCCTGGAAAGCTGTTGCTCAGCCTCATCTGCCCATGGCACTGCTCGCACAGAGGCACAGAGACTGGGGCTGCTTGCTTGTCTTGTCCCCTCAAACTTCAAACGTAGCTTAGGTGGTCTGTGCCGGGCGCCTCCCGCAGCCCTGCTCCAAAAATGCGAACGTCTGCAGATAGCTCGCAGGCAGAAAGAGCTAGCCTGGAAAGCTGTTGCTCCGCCTCATCTGCCCATGGCACTGCTCGCACAGAGGCACAGAGACTGAGGCTGCTTGCTTGTTTTGCCCCCTCAAACTTCAAACGTAGCTTAGCTGGTCCGTGCCGGGCGCATCCGGCAGCCCTGCTCCGAAAATGCGAACGTCTGCAGATAGCTCGCAGGCAGAAAGAGCTAGCCTGGAAAGCTGTTGCTCAGCCTCATCTGCCCATGGCACTGCTCGCACAGAGGCACAGAGACTGGGGCTGCTTGCTTGTCTTGTCCCCTCAAACTTCAAACGTAGCTTAGGTGGTCCGTGCCGGGCGCCTCCGGCAGCCCTGCTCTGAAAATCCAAACGTCTGCAGATAGCTCGCAGGCAGAAAGAGCTAGCCTGGAAAGCTGTTGCTCAGCCTCATCCGCCCATGGCACTGCTCGCACAGAGGCACAGAGACTGGGGCTGCTTGCTTGTCTTGCCCCCTCAAACTTCAAACGTAGCTTAGGTGGTCTGTGCCGGGCGCCTCCGGCAGCCCTGCTCCGAAAATGCAAACGTCTGCAGACAGCTCGCAGGCAGAAAGAGCTAGCCTGGAAAGCTGTTGCTCCGCCTCATCTGCCCATGGCACTGCTCGCACAGAGGCACAGAGACTGGGGCTGCTTGCTTGTCTTGTCCCCTCAAACTTCAAATGTAGCTTAGGTGGTCCGTGCCGGGCGCCTCCGGTAGCCCTGCTCCAAAAATGCAAACGTCTGCAGATAGCTCGCAGGCAGAAAGAGCTAGCCTGGAAAGCTGTTGCTCAGCCTCATCTGCCCATGGCACTGCTCGCACAGAGGCACAGAGACTGGGGCTGCTTGCTTGTTTTGCCCCCTCAAACTTCAAACGTAGCTTAGGTGGTCCGTGCCGGGCGCCTCCGGCAGCCCTGCTCCGAAAATGCAAACGTCTGCAGATAGCTCGCAGGCAGAAAGAGCTAGCCTGGAAAGCTGTTGCTCAGCCTCATCTGCCCATGGCACTGCTCGCACAGAGGCACAGAGACTGGGGCTGCTTGCTTGTCTTGCCCCCTCAAACTTCAAACGTAGCTTAGGTGGTCCGTGCCGGGCGCCTCCGGCAGCCTTGATCCGAAAATCCAAACGTCTGCAGATAGCTCGCAGGCAGAAAGAGCTAGCCTGGAAAGCTGTTGCTCCGCCTCATCTGCCCATGGCACTGCTCGCACAGAGGCACAGAGACTGGGGCTGCTTGCTTGTCTTGTCCCCTCAAACTTCAAATGTAGCTTAGGTGGTCCGTGCCGGGCGCCTCCGGCAGCCCTGCTCTGAAAATCCAAACGTCTGCAGATAGCTCGCAGGCAGAAAGAGCTAGCCTGGAAAGCTGTTGCTCAGCCTCATCTGCCCATGGCACTGCTCGCACAGAGGCACAGAGACTGGGGCTGCTTGCTTGTCTTGTCCCCTCAAACTTCAAACGTAGCTTAGGTGGTCCGTGCCGGGCGCCTCCGGCAGCCCTGCTCCGAAAATGCGAACGTCTGCAGATAGCTCGCAGGCAGAAAGAGCTAGCCTGGAAAGCTGTTGCTCAGCCTCATCTGCCCATGGCACTGCTCGCACAGAGGCACAGAGACTGGGGCTGCTTGCTTGTCTTGTCCCCTCAAACTTCAAATGTAGCTTAGGTGGTCCGTGCCGGGCGCCTCCGGCAGCCCTGCTCCAAAAATGCGAACGTCTGCAGATAGCTCGCAGGCAGAAAGAGCTAGCCTGGAAAGCTGTTGCTCCGCCTCATCTGCCCATGGCACTGCTCGCACAGAGGCACAGAGACTGAGGCTGCTTGCTTGTTTTGCCCCCTCAAACTTCAAATGTAGCTTAGGTGGTCCGTGCCGGGCGCATCCGGCAGCCCTGCTCCGAAAATGCGAACGTCTGCAGATAGCTCGCAGGCAGAAAGAGCTAGCCTGGAAAGCTGTTGCTCAGCCTCATCTGCCCATGGCACTGCTCGCACAGAGGCACAGAGACTGGAGCTGCTTGCTTGTCTTGTCCCCTCAAACTTCAAACGTAGCTTAGGTGGTCCGTGCCGGGCGCCTCCGGCAGCCCTGCTCTGAAAATCCAAACGTCTGCAGATAGCTCGCAGGCAGAAAGAGCTAGCCTGGAAAGCTGTTGCTCAGCCTCATCCGCCCATGGCACTGCTCGCACAGAGGCACAGAGACTGGGGCTGCTTGCTTGTCTTGCCCCCTCAAACTTCAAACGTAGCTTAGGTGGTCTGTGCCGGGCGCCTCCGGCAGCCCTGCTCCGAAAATGCAAACGTCTGCAGATAGCTCGCAGGTAGAAAGAGCTAGCCTGGAAAGCTGTTGCTCAGCCTCATCTGCCCATGGCACTGCTCGCACAGAGGCACAGAGACTGGGGCTGCTTGCTTGTTTTGCCCCCTCAAACTTCAAACGTAGCTTCGGTGGTCCGTGCCGGGCGCCTCCGGCAGCCCTGCTCCGAAAATGCAAACGTCTGCAGATAGCTCGCAGGCAGAAAGAGCTAGCCTGGAAAGCTGTTGCTCAGCCTCATCTGCCCATGGCACTGCTCGCACAGAGGCACAGAGACTGGGGCTGCTTGCTTGTCTTGCCCCCTCAAACTTCAAACGTAGCTTAGGTGGTCCGTGCCGGGCGCCTCTGGCAGCCTTGATCCGAAAATCCAAACGTCTGCAGATAGCTCGCAGGCAGAAAGAGCTAGCCTGGAAAGCTGTTGCTCCGCCTCATCTGCCCATGGCACTGCTCGCACAGAGGCACAGAGACTGGGGCTGCTTGCTTGTCTTGTCCCCTCAAACTTCAAACGTAGCTTAGGTGGTCCGTGCCGGGCGCCTCCGGCAGCCCTGCTCTGAAAATCCGAACGTCTGCAGATAGCTCGCAGGCAGAAAGAGCTAGCCTGGAAAGCTGTTGCTCAGCCTCATCTGCCCATGGCACTGCTCGCACAGAGGCACAGAGACTGGGGCTGCTTGCTTGTTTTGCCGCCTCAAACTTCAAACGTAGCTTAGGTGGTCCGTGCCGGGCGCCTCCGGCAGCCCTGCTCCGAAAATGCAAACGTCTGCAGATAGCTCGCACGCAGAAAGAGCTAGCCTGGAAAGCTGTTGCTCAGCCTCATCTGCCCATGGCACTGCTCGCACAGAGGCACAGAGACTGGGGCTGCTTGCTTGTCTTGTCCCCTCAAACTTCAAACGTAGCTTAGGTGGTCCGTGCCGGGCGCCTCCGGCAGCCCTGCTCCGAAAATGCAAACGTCTGCAGATAGCTCGCAGGCAGAAAGAGCTAGCCTGGAAAGCTGTTGCTCAGCCTCATCTGCCCATGGCACTGCTCGCACAGAGGCACAGAGACTGGGGCTGCTTGCTTGTCTTGTCCCCTCAAACTTCAAATGTAGCTTAGGTGGTCCGTGCCGGGCGCCTCCGGCAGCCTTGATCCGAAAATCCAAACGTCTGCAGATAGCTCGCAGGCAGAAAGAGCTAGCCTGGAAAGCTGTTGCTCAGCCTCATCTGCCCATGGCACTGCTCGCACAGAGGCACAGAGACTGGGGCTGCTTGCTTGTCTTGTCCCCTCAAACTTCAAACGTAGCTTAGGTGGTCTGTGCCGGGCGCCTCCGGCAGCCCTGCTCCGAAAATGCGAACGTCTGCAGATAGCTCGCAGGCAGAAAGAGCTAGCCTGGAAAGCTGTTGCTCAGCCTCATCTGCCCATGGCACTGCTCGCACAGAGGCACAGAGACTGGGGCTGCTTGCTTGTCTTGTCCCCTCAAACTTCAAACGTAGCTTAGGTGGTCCGTGCCGGGCGCCTCCGGCAGCCCTGCTCCAAAAATGCGAACGTCTGCAGATAGCTCGCAGGCAGAAAGAGCTAGCCTGGAAAGCTGTTGCTCAGCCTCATCTGCCCATGGCACTGCTCGCACAGAGGCACAGAGACTGGGGCTGCTTGCTTGTCTTGTCCCCTCAAACTTCAAACGTAGCTTAGGTGGTCCGTGCCGGGCGCCTCCGGCAGCCCTGCTCTGAAAATTCGAACGTCTGCAGATAGCTCGCAGGCAGAAAGAGCTAGCCTGGAAAGCTGTTGCTCAGCCTCATCTGCCCATGGCACTGCTCGCACAGAGGCACAGAGACTGGGGCTGCTTGCTTGTCTCGTTCCCTCAAACTTCAAACGTAGCTTAGGTGGTCCGTGCCGGGCGCCTCCGGCAGCCCTGCTCTGAAAATCCAAACGTCTGCAGATAGCTCGCAGGCAGAAAGAGCTAGCCTGGAAAGCTGTTGCTCAGCCTCATCTGCCCATGGCACTGCTCGCACAGAGGCACAGAGACTGGGGCTGCTTGCTTGTCTTGTCCCCTCAAACTTCAAACGTAACTTAGGTGGTCCGTGCCGGGCGCCTCCGGCAGCCCTGCTCCGAAAATGCGAACGTCTGCAGATAGCTCGCAGGCAGAAAGAGCTAGCCTGGAAAGCTGTTGCTCAGCCTCATCTGCCCATGGCACTGCTCGCACAGAGGCACAGAGACTGGAGCTGCTTGCTTGTCTTGTCCCCTCAAACTTCAAACGTAGCTTAGGTGGTCCGTGCCGGGCGCCTCCGGCAGCCCTGCTCCGAAAATGCGAACGTCTGCAGATAGCTCGCAGGCAGAAAGAGCTAGCCTGGAAAGCTGTTGCTCACCCTCATCTGCCCATGGCACTGCTCGCACAGAGGCACAGAGACCGGGGCTGCTTGCTTGTCTTGTCCCCTCAAACTTCAAACGTAGCTTAGGTGGTCTGTTCCGGGCGCCTCCGGCAGCCCTGCTCCGAAAATGCGAACGTCTGCAGATAGCTCGCAGGCAGAAAGAGCTAGCCTGGAAAGCTGTTGCTCAGCCTCATCTGCCCATGGCACTGCTCGCACAGAGGCACAGAGACTGGGGCTGCTTGCTTGTCTTGTCCCCTCAAACTTCAAACGTAGCTTAGGTGGTCCGTGCCGGGCGCCTCCGGCAGCCCTGCTCTGAAAATGCGAACGTCTGCAGATAGCTCGCAGGCAGAAAGAGCTAGCCTGGAAAGCTGTTGCTCAGCCTCATCTGCCCATGGCACTGCTCGCACAGAGGCACAGAGACTGGGGCTGCTTGCTTGTCTTGTCCCCTCAAACTTCAAACGTAACTTAGGTGGTCCGTGCCGGGCGCCTTCGGCAGCCCTGCTCCGAAAATGCGAACGTCTGCAGATAGCTCGCAGGCAGAAAGAGCTAGCCTGGAAAGCTGTTGCTCAGCCTCATCTGCCCATGGCACTGCTCGCACAGAGGCACAGAGACTGGAGCTGCTTGCTTGTCTTGTCCCCTCAAACTTCAAACGTAGCTTAGGTGGTCCGTGCCGGGCGCCTCCGGCAGCCCTGCTCCGAAAATGCGAACGTCTGCAGATAGCTCGCAGGCAGAAAGAGCTAGCCTGGAAAGCTGTTGCTCAGCCTCATCTGCCCATGGCACTGCTCGCACAGAGGCACAGAGACTGGAGCTGCTTGCTTGTCTTGTCCCCTCAAACTTCAAACGTAGCTTAGGTGGTCCGTGCCGGGCGCCTCCGGCAGCCCTGCTCCGAAAATGCGAACGTCTGCAGATAGCTCGCAGGCAGAAAGAGCTAGCCTGGAAAGCTGTTGCTCAGCCTCATCTGCCCATGGCACTGCTCGCACAGAGGCACAGAGACTGGGGCTGCTTGCTTGTCTTGCCCCCTCAAACTTCAAACGTAGCTTAGGTGGTCCGTGCCGGGCACCTCCGGCAGCCCTGCTCTGAAAATCCAAACGTCTGCAGATAGCTCGCAGGCAGAAAGAGCTAGCCTGGAAAGCTGTTGCTCAGCCTCATCTGCCCATGGCACTGCTCGCACAGAGGCACAGAGACTGGGGCTGCTTGCTTGTCTTGCCCCCTCAAACTTCAAACGTAGCTTAGGTGGTCCGTGCCGGGCGCCTCCGGCAGCCCTGCTCTGAAAATTCGAACGTCTGCAGATAGCTCGCAGGCAGAAAGAGCTAGCCTGGAAAGCTGTTGCTCAGCCTCATCTGCCCATGGCACTGCTCGCACAGAGGCACAGAGACTGGGGCTGCTTGCTTGTCTCGTCCCCTCAAACTTCAAACGTAGCTTAGGTGGTCCGTGCCGGGCGCCTCCGGCAGCCCTGCTCTGAAAATCCAAACGTCTGCAGATAGCTCGCAGGCAGAAAGAGCTAGCCTGGAAAGCTGTTGCTCAGCCTCATCTGCCCATGGCACTGCTCGCACAGAGGCACAGAGACTGGGGCTGCTTGCTTGTCTTGCCCCCTCAAACTTCAAACGTAATTTAGGTGGTCCGTGCCGGGCGCCTCCGGCAGCCCTGCTCCGAAAATGCGAACGTCTGCAGATAGCTCGCAGGCAGAAAGAGCTAGCCTGGAAAGCTGTTGCTCAGCCTCATCTGCCCATGGCACTGCTCGCACAGAGGCACAGAGACTGGAGCTGCTTGCTTGTCTTGTCCCCTCAAACTTCAAACGTAGCTTAGGTGGTCCGTGCCGGGCGCCTCCGGCAGCCCTGCTCCGAAAATGCGAACGTCTGCAGATAGCTCGCAAGCAGAAAGAGCTAGCCTGGAAAGCTGTTGCTCACCCTCATCTGCCCATGGCACTGCTCGCACAGAGGCACAGAGACCGGGGCTGCTTGCTTGTCTTGTCCCCTCAAACTTCAAACGTAGCTTAGGTGGTCTGTTCCGGGCGCCTCCGGCAGCCCTGCTCCGAAAATGCGAACGTCTGCCGATAGCTCGCAGGCAGAAAGAGCTAGCCTGGAAAGCTGTTGCTCAGCCTCAGCTGCCCATTCCACTGCTCGCACAGAGGCACAGAGACTGGGGCTGCTTGCTTGTCTTGTCCCCTCAAACTTCAAATGTAGCTTAGGTGGTCCGTGCCGGGCGCCTCCGGCAGCCCTGCTCCAAAAATGCGAACGTCTGCAGATAGCTCGCAGGCAGAAAGAGCTAGCCTGGAAAGCTGTTGCTCCACCTCATCTGCCCATGGCACTGCTCACACAGAGGCACAGAGACTGGGGCTGCTTGCTTGTCTTGTCCCCTCAAACTTCAAACGTAGCTTAGGTGGTCCGTGCCGGGCTCCTCTGGCAGCCCTGCTCTCAAAATTCGAACGTCTGCAGATAGCTCGCAGGCAGAAAGAGCTAGCCTGGAAAGCTGTTGCTCAGCCTCATCTGCCCATGGCACTGCTCGCACAGAGGCACAGAGACTGGGGCTGCTTGCTTGTCTTGTCCCCTCAAACTTCAAACGTAGCTTAGGTGGTCCGTGCCGGGCGCCTCCGGCAGCCCTGCTCTGAAAATCCAAACGTCTGCAGATAGCTCGCAGGCAGAAAGAGCTAGCCTGGAAAGCTGTTGCTCAGCCTCATCCGCCCATGGCACTGCTCGCACAGAGGCACAGAGACTGGGGCTGCTTGCTTGTCTTGCCCCCTCAAACTTCAAACGTATCTTAGGTGGTCTGTGCCGGGCGCCTCCGGCAGCCCTGCTCTGAAAATGCAAACGTCTGCAGACAGATCGCAGGCAGAAAGAGCTAGCCTGGAAAGCTGTTGCTCAGCCTCATCTGCCCATGGCACTGCTCGCACAGAGGCACAGAGACTGGGGCTGCTTGCTTGTCTTGTCCCCTCAAACTTCAAATGTAGCTTAGGTGGTCCGTGCCGGGCGCCTCCGGTAGCCCTGCTCCGAAAATGCAAACGTCTGCAGATAGCTCGCAGGCAGAAAGAGCTAGCCTGGAAAGCTGTTGCTCAGCCTCATCTGCCCATGGCACTGCTCGCACAGAGGCACAGAGACTGGGGCTGCTTGCTTGTCTTGTCCCCTCAAACTTCAAACGTAGCTTAGGTGGTCCGTGCCGGGCGCCTCCGGCAGCCTTGATCCGAAAATCCAAACGTCTGCAGATAGCTCGCAGGCAGAAAGAGCTAGCCTGGAAAGCTGTTGCTCAGCCTCATCTGCCCATGGCACTGCTCGCACAGAGGCACAGAGACTGGGGCTGCTTGCTTGTCTTGCCCCCTCAAACTTCAAACGTAACTTAGGTGGTCCGTGCCGGGCGCCTCCGGCAGCCCTGCTCCGAAAATGCGAACGTCTGCAGATAGCTCGCAGGCAGAAAGAGCTAGCCTGGAAAGCTGTTGCTCAGCCTCATCTGCCCATGGCACTGCTCGCACAGAGGCACAGAGACTGGGGCTGATTGCTTGTCTTGTCCCCTCAAACTTCAAACGTAGCTTAGGTGGTCCGTGCCGGGCGCATCCGGCAGCCCTGCTCCGAAAATGCGAACGTCTGCAGATAGCTCGCAGGCAGAAAGAGCTAGCCTGGAAAGCTGTTGCTCAGCCTCATCTGCCCATGGCACTGCTCGCACAGAGGCACAGAGACTGGGGCTGCTTGCTTGTCTTGTCCCCTCAAACTTAAAATGTAGCTTAGGTGGTCCGTGCCGGGCGCCTCCGGCAGCCCTGCTCCAAAAATGCGAACGTCTGCAGATAGCTCGCAGGCAGAAAGAGCTAGCCTGGAAAGCTGTTGCTCAGCCTCATCTGCCCATGGCACTGCTCGCACAGAGGCACAGAGACTGGGGCTGCTTGCTTGTCTTGTCCCCTCAAACTTCAAACGTAGCTTAGGTGGTCCGTGCCGGGCGCCTCCGGCAGCCCTGCTCTGAAAATCCAAACGTCTGCAGATAGCTCGCAGGCAGAAAGAGCTAGCCTGGAAAGCTGTTGCTCAGCCTCATCCGCCCATGGCACTGCTCGCACAGAGGCACAGAGACTGGGGCTGCTTGCTTGTCTTGCCCCCTCAAACTTCAAACGTAGCTTAGGTGGTCCGTGCCGGGCACCTCCGGCAGCCCTGCTCTGAAAATCCAAACGTCTGCAGATAGCTCGCAGGCAGAAAGAGCTAGCCTGGAAAGCTGTTGCTCAGCCTCATCTGCCCATGGCACTGCTCGCACAGAGGCACAGAGACTGGGGCTGCTTGCTTGTCTTGCCCCCTCAAACTTCAAACGTAGCTTAGGTGGTCCGTGCCGGGCGCCTCCGGCAGCCCTGCTCTGAAAATTCGAACGTCTGCAGATAGCTCGCAGGCAGAAAGAGCTAGCCTGGAAAGCTGTTGCTCAGCCTCATCTGCCCATGGCACTGCTCGCACAGAGGCACAGAGACTGGGGCTGCTTGCTTGTCTTGTCCCCTCAAACTTCAAACGTAGCTTAGGTGGTCCGTGCCGGGCGCCTCCGGCAGCCCTGCTCTGAAAATCCAAACGTCTGCAGATAGCTCGCAGGCAGAAAGAGCTAGCCTGGAAAGCTGTTGCTCAGCCTCATCCGCCCATGGCACTGCTCGCACAGAGGCACAGAGACTGGGGCTGCTTGCTTGTCTTGCCCCCTCAAACTTCAAACGTAGCTTAGGTGGTCCGTGCCGGGCACCTCCGGCAGCCCTGCTCTGAAAATCCAAACGTCTGCAGATAGCTCGCAGGCAGAAAGAGCTAGCCTGGAAAGCTGTTGCTCAGCCTCATCTGCCCATGGCACTGCTCGCACAGAGGCACAGAGACTGGGGCTGCTTGCTTGTCTTGCCCCCTCAAACTTCAAACGTAACTTAGGTGGTCCGTGCCGGGCGCCTCCGGCAGCCCTGCTCCGAAAATGCGAACGTCTGCAGATAGCTCGCAGGCAGAAAGAGCTAGCCTGGAAAGCTGTTGCTCAGCCTCATCTGCCCATGGCACTGCTCGCACAGAGGCACAGAGACTGGAGCTGCTTGCTTGTCTTGTCCCCTCAAACTTCAAACGTAGCTTAGGTGGTCCGTGCCGGGCGCCTCCGGCAGCCCTGCTCCGAAAATGCGAACGTCTGCAGATAGCTCGCAGGCAGAAAGAGCTAGCCTGGAAAGCTGTTGCTCAGCCTCATCTGCCCATGGCACTGCTCGCACAGAGGCACAGAGACTGGGGCTGCTTGCTTGTCTTGTCCCCTCAAACTTCAAACGTAGCTTAGGTGGTCTGTTCCGGGCGCCTCCGGCAGCCCTGCTCCGAAAATGCGAACGTCTGCCGATAGCTCGCAGGCAGAAAGAGCTAGCCTGGAAAGCTGTTGCTCAGCCTCAGCTGCCCATTCCACTGCTCGCACAGAGGCACAGAGACTGGGGCTGCTTGCTTGTCTTGTCCCCTCAAACTTCAAATGTAGCTTAGGTGGTCCGTGCCGGGCGCCTCCGGCAGCCCTGCTCCAAAAATGCGAACGTCTGCAGATAGCTCGCAGGCAGAAAGAGCTAGCCTGGAAAGCTGTTGCTCCACCTCATCTGCCCATGGCACTGCTCACACAGAGGCACAGAGACTGGGGCTGCTTGCTTGTCTTGTCCCCTCAAACTTCAAACGTAGCTTTGCTGGTCGTGCCGGGCGCATCCGGCAGCCCTGCTCCGAAAATGCGAACGTCTGCAGATAGCTCGCAGGCAGAAAGAGCTAGCCTGGAAAGCTGTTGCTCAGCCTCATCTGCCCATGGCACTGCTCGCACAGAGGCACAGAGACTGGGGCTGCTTGCTTGTCTTGCCCCCTCAAACTTCAAACGTAGCTTAGGTGGTCCGTGCCGGGCGCCTCCGGCAGCCCTGCTCTGAAAATCCAAACGTCTGCAGATAGCTCGCAGGCAGAAAGAGCTAGCCTGGAAAGCTGTTGCTCAGCCTCATCTGCCCATGGCACTGCTCGCACAGAGGCACAGAGACTGGGGCTGCTTGCTTGTTTTGCCCCCTCAAACTTCAAACGTAGCTTAGGTGGTCCGTGCCGGGCTCCTCCGGCAGCCCTGCTCTCAAAATTCGAACGTCTGCAGATAGCTCGCAGGCAGAAAGAGCTAGCCTGGAAAGCTGTTGCTCAGCCTCATCTGCCCATGGCACTGCTCGCACAGAGGCACAGAGACTGGGGCTGCTTGCTTGTCTTGTCCCCTCAAACTTCAAACGTAGCTTAGGTGGTCCGTGCCGGGCGCCTCCGGCAGCCCTGCTCTGAAAATCCAAACGTCTGCAGATAGCTCGCAGGCAGAAAGAGCTAGCCTGGAAAGCTGTTGCTCAGCCTCATCCGCCCATGGCACTGCTCGCACAGAGGCACAGAGACTGGGGCTGCTTGCTTGTCTTGCCCCCTCAAACTTCAAACGTATCTTAGGTGGTCTGTGCCGGGCGCCTCCGGCAGCCCTGCTCTGAAAATGCAAACGTCTGCAGACAGATCGCAGGCAGAAAGAGCTAGCCTGGAAAGCTGTTGCTCAGCCTCATCTGCCCATGGCACTGCTCGCACAGAGGCACAGAGACTGGGGCTGCTTGCTTGTCTTGTCCCCTCAAACTTCAAATGTAGCTTAGGTGGTCCGTGCCGGGCGCCTCCGGTAGCCCTGCTCCGAAAATGCAAACGTCTGCAGATAGCTCGCAGGCAGAAAGAGCTAGCCTGGAAAGCTGTTGCTCAGCCTCATCTGCCCATGGCACTGCTCGCACAGAGGCACAGAGACTGGGGCTGCTTGCTTGTTTTGCCCCCTCAAACTTCAAACGTAGCTTAGGTGGTCCGTGCCGGGCGCCTCCGGCAGCCCTGCTCCGAAAATGCAAACGTCTGCAGATAGCTCGCAGGCAGAAAGAGCTAGCCTGGAAAGCTGTTGCTCAGCCTCATCTGCCCATGGCACTGCTCGCACAGAGGCACAGAGACTGGGGCTGCTTGCTTGTCTTGCCCCCTCAAACTTCAAACGTAGCTTAGGTGGTCCGTGCCGGGCGCCTCCGGCAGCCTTGATCCGAAAATCCAAACGTCTGCAGATAGCTCGCAGGCAGAAAGAGCTAGCCTGGAAAGCTGTTGCTCCGCCTCATCTGCCCATGGCACTGCTCGCACAGAGGCACAGAGACTGGGGCTGCTTGCTTGTCTTGTCCCCTCAAACTTCAAACGTAGCTTAGGTGGTCCGTGCCGGGCGCCTCCGGCAGCCCTGCTCTGAAAATCCGAACGTCTGCAGATAGCTCGCAGACAGAAAGAGCTAGCCTGGAAAGCTGTTGCTCAGCCTCATCTGCCCATGGCACTGCTCGCACAGAGGCACAGAGACTGGGGCTGCTTGCTTGTTTTGCCCCCTCAAACTTCAAACGTAGCTTAGGTGGTCCGTGCCGGGCGCCTCCGGCAGCCCTGCTCCGAAAATGCAAACGTCTGCAGATAGCTCGCACGCAGAAAGAGCTAGCCTGGAAAGCTGTTGCTCAGCCTCATCTGCCCATGGCACTGCTCGCACAGAGGCACAGAGACTGGGGCTGCTTGCTTGTCTTGTCCCCTCAAACTTCAAACGTAGCTTAGGTGGTCCGTGCCGGGCGCCTCCGGCAGCCCTGCTCCGAAAATGCAAACGTCTGCAGATAGCTCGCAGGCAGAAAGAGCTAGCCTGGAAAGCTGTTGCTCAGCCTCATCTGCCCATGGCACTGCTCGCACAGAGGCACAGAGACTGGGGCTGCTTGCTTGTCTTGTCCCCTCAAACTTCAAACGTAGCTTAGGTGGTCTGTTCCGGGCGCCTCCGGCAGCCCTGCTCCGAAAATGCGAACGTCTGCCGATAGCTCGCAGGCAGAAAGAGCTAGCCTGGAAAGCTGTTGCTCAGCCTCAGCTGCCCATTCCACTGCTCGCACAGAGGCACAGAGACTGGGGCTGCTTGCTTGTCTTGTCCCCTCAAACTTCAAATGTAGCTTAGGTGGTCCGTGCCGGGCGCCTCCGGCAGCCCTGCTCCAAAAATGCGAACGTCTGCAGATAGCTCGCAGGCAGAAAGAGCTAGCCTGGAAAGCTGTTGCTCCACCTCATCTGCCCATGGCACTGCTCACACAGAGGCACAGAGACTGGGGCTGCTTGCTTGTCTTGTCCCCTCAAACTTCAAACGTAGCTTTGCTGGTCGTGCCGGGCGCCTCCGGCAGCCCTGCTCCGAAAATGCGAACGTCTGCAGATAGCTCGCAGGCAGAAAGAGCTAGCCTGGAAAGCTGTTGCTCAGCCTCATCTGCCCATGGCACTGCTCGCACAGAGGCACAGAGACTGGGGCTGCTTGCTTGTCTTGCCCCCTCAAACTTCAAACGTAGCTTAGGTGGTCCGTGCCGGGCGCCTCCGGCAGCCCTGCTCTGAAAATCCAAACGTCTGCAGATAGCTCGCAGGCAGAAAGAGCTAGCCTGGAAAGCTGTTGTTCAGCCTCATCTGCCCATGGCACTGCTCGCACAGAGGCACAGAGACTGGGGCTGCTTGCTTGTTTTGCCCCCTCAAACTTCAAACGTAGCTTAGGTGGTCCGTGCCGGGCTCCTCCGGCAGCCCTGCTCTCAAAATTCGAACGTCTGCAGATAGCTCGCAGGCAGAAAGAGCTAGCCTGGAAAGCTGTTGCTCAGCCTCATCTGCCCATGGCACTGCTCGCACAGAGGCACAGAGACTGGGGCTGCTTGCTTGTCTTGTCCCCTCAAACTTCAAACGTAGCTTAGGTGGTCCGTGCCGGGCGCCTCCGGCAGCCCTGCTCTGAAAATCCAAACGTCTGAAGATAGCTCGCAGGCAGAAAGAGCTAGCCTGGAAAGCTGTTGCTCAGCCTCATCCGCCCATGGCACTGCTCGCACAGAGGCACAGAGACTGGGGCTGCTTGCTTGTCTTGCCCCCTCAAACTTCAAACGTATCTTAGGTGGTCTGTGCCGGGCGCCTCCGGCAGCCCTGCTCTGAAAATGCAAACGTCTGCAGACAGATCGCAGGCAGAAAGAGCTAGCCTGGAAAGCTGTTGCTCAGCCTCATCTGCCCATGGCACTGCTCGCACAGAGGCACAGAGACTGGGGCTGCTTGCTTGTCTTGTCCCCTCAAACTTCAAATGTAGCTTAGGTGGTCCGTGCCGGGCGCCTCCGGTAGCCCTGCTCCGAAAATGCAAACGTCTGCAGATAGCTCGCAGGCAGAAAGAGCTAGCCTGGAAAGCTGTTGCTCAGCCTCATCTGCCCATGGCACTGCTCGCACAGAGGCACAGAGACTGGGGCTGCTTGCTTGTTTTGCCCCCTCAAACTTCAAACGTAGCTTAGGTGGTCCGTGCCGGGCGCCTCCGGCAGCCCTGCTCCGAAAATGCAAACGTCTGCAGATAGCTCGCAGGCAGAAAGAGCTAGCCTGGAAAGCTGTTGCTCAGCCTCATCTGCCCATGGCACTGCTCGCACAGAGGCACAGAGACTGGGGCTGCTTGCTTGTCTTGCCCCCTCAAACTTCAAACGTAGCTTAGGTGGTCCGTGCCGGGCGCCTCTGGCAGCCTTGATCCGAAAATCCAAACGTCTGCAGATAGCTCGCAGGCAGAAAGAGCTAGCCTGGAAAGCTGTTGCTCCGCCTCATCTGCCCATGGCACTGCTCGCACAGAGGCACAGAGACTGGGGCTGCTTGCTTGTCTTGTCCCCTCAAACTTCAAACGTAGCTTAGGTGGTCCGTGCCGGGCGCCTCCGGCAGCCCTGCTCTGAAAATCCGAACGTCTGCAGATAGCTCGCAGGCAGAAAGAGCTAGCCTGGAAAGCTGTTGCTCAGCCTCATCTGCCCATGGCACTGCTCGCACAGAGGCACAGAGACTGGGGCTGCTTGCTTGTTTTGCCCCCTCAAACTTCAAACGTAGCTTAGGTGGTCCGTGCCGGGCGCCTCCGGCAGCCCTGCTCCGAAAATGCAAACGTCTGCAGATAGCTCGCACGCAGAAAGAGCTAGCCTGGAAAGCTGTTGCTCAGCCTCATCTGCCCATGGCACTGCTCGCACAGAGGCACAGAGACTGGGGCTGCTTGCTTGTCTTGTCCCCTCAAACTTCAAACGTAGCTTAGGTGGTCCGTGCCGGGCGCCTCCAGCAGCCCTGCTCCGAAAATGCAAACGTCTGCAGATAGCTCGCAGGCAGAAAGAGCTAGCCTGGAAAGCTGTTGCTCAGCCTCATCTGCCCATGGCACTGCTCGCACAGAGGCACAGAGACTGGGGCTGCTTGCTTGTCTTGTCCCCTCAAACTTCAAATGTAGCTTAGGTGGTCCGTGCCGGGCGCCTCCGGCAGCCTTGATCCGAAAATCCAAACGTCTGCAGATAGCTCGCAGGCAGAAAGAGCTAGCCTGGAAAGCTGTTGCTCAGCCTCATCTGCCCATGGCACTGCTCGCACAGAGGCACAGAGACTGGGGCTGCTTGCTTGTCTTGCCCCCTCAAACTTCAAACGTAACTTAGGTGGTCCGTGCCGGGCGCCTCCGGCAGCCCTGCTCCGAAAATGCGAACGTCTGCAGATAGCTCGCAGGCAGAAAGAGCTAGCCTGGAAAGCTGTTGCTCAGCCTCATCTGCCCATGGCACTGCTCGCACAGAGGCACAGAGACTGGGGCTGCTTGCTTGTCTTGCCCCCTCAAACTTCAAACGTAGCTTAGGTGGTCCGTGCCGGGCGCCTCTGGCAGCCTTGATCCGAAAATCCAAACGTCTGCAGATAGCTCGCAGGCAGAAAGAGCTAGCCTGGAAAGCTGTTGCTCCGCCTCATCTGCCCATGGCACTGCTCGCACAGAGGCACAGAGACTGGGGCTGCTTGCTTGTCTTGTCCCCTCAAACTTCAAACGTAGCTTAGGTGGTCCGTGCCGGGCGCCTCCGGCAGCCCTGCTCTGAAAATCCGAACGTCTGCAGATAGCTCGCAGGCAGAAAGAGCTAGCCTGGAAAGCTGTTGCTCAGCCTCATCTGCCCATGGCACTGCTCGCACAGAGGCACAGAGACTGGGGCTGCTTGCTTGTTTTGCCCCCTCAAACTTCAAACGTAGCTTAGGTGGTCCGTGCCGGGCGCCTCCGGCAGCCCTGCTCCGAAAATGCAAACGTCTGCAGATAGCTCGCACGCAGAAAGAGCTAGCCTGGAAAGCTGTTGCTCAGCCTCATCTGCCCATGGCACTGCTCGCACAGAGGCACAGAGACTGGGGCTGCTTGCTTGTCTTGTCCCCTCAAACTTCAAACGTAGCTTAGGTGGTCCGTGCCGGGCGCCTCCAGCAGCCCTGCTCCGAAAATGCAAACGTCTGCAGATAGCTCGCAGGCAGAAAGAGCTAGCCTGGAAAGCTGTTGCTCAGCCTCATCTGCCCATGGCACTGCTCGCACAGAGGCACAGAGACTGGGGCTGCTTGCTTGTCTTGTCCCCTCAAACTTCAAATGTAGCTTAGGTGGTCCGTGCCGGGCGCCTCCGGCAGCCTTGATCCGAAAATCCAAACGTCTGCAGATAGCTCGCAGGCAGAAAGAGCTAGCCTGGAAAGCTGTTGCTCAGCCTCATCTGCCCATGGCACTGCTCGCACAGAGGCACAGAGACTGGGGCTGCTTGCTTGTCTTGCCCCCTCAAACTTCAAACGTAACTTAGGTGGTCCGTGCCGGGCGCCTCCGGCAGCCCTGCTCCGAAAATGCGAACGTCTGCAGATAGCTCGCAGGCAGAAAGAGCTAGCCTGGAAAGCTGTTGCTCAGCCTCATCTGCCCATGGCACTGCTCGCACAGAGGCACAGAGACTGGGGCTGCTTGCTTGTCTTGTCCCCTCAAACTTCAAACGTAGCTTAGGTGGTCCGTGCCGGGCGCCTCCGGCAGCCCTGCTCCGAAAATGCGAACGTCTGCAGATAGCTCGCAGGCAGAAAGAGCTAGCCTGGAAAGCTGTTGCTCAGCCTCATCTGCCCATGGCACTGCTCGCACAGAGGCACAGAGACTGGGGCTGCTTGCTTGTCTTGTCCCCTCAAACTTCAAACGTAGCTTAGGTGGTCCGTGCCGGGCGCCTCCAGCAGCCCTGCTCCGAAAATGCAAACGTCTGCAGATAGCTCGCAGGCAGAAAGAGCTAGCCTGGAAAGCTGTTGCTCAGCCTCATCTGCCCATGGCACTGCTCGCACAGAGGCACAGAGACTGGGGCTGCTTGCTTGTCTTGTCCCCTCAAACTTCAAATGTAGCTTAGGTGGTCCGTGCCGGGCGCCTCCGGCAGCCTTGATCCGAAAATCCAAACGTCTGCAGATAGCTCGCAGGCAGAAAGAGCTAGCCTGGAAAGCTGTTGCTCAGCCTCATCTGCCCATGGCACTGCTCGCACAGAGGCACAGAGACTGGGGCTGCTTGCTTGTCTTGCCCCCTCAAACTTCAAACGTAACTTAGGTGGTCCGTGCCGGGCGCCTCCGGCAGCCCTGCTCCGAAAATGCGAACGTCTGCAGATAGCTCGCAGGCAGAAAGAGCTAGCCTGGAAAGCTGTTGCTCAGCCTCATCTGCCCATGGCACTGCTCGCACAGAGGCACAGAGACTGGGGCTGCTTGCTTGTCTTGCCCCCTCAAACTTCAAACGTAGCTTAGGTGGTCCGTGCCGGGCGCCTCTGGCAGCCTTGATCCGAAAATCCAAACGTCTGCAGATAGCTCGCAGGCAGAAAGAGCTAGCCTGGAAAGCTGTTGCTCCGCCTCATCTGCCCATGGCACTGCTCGCACAGAGGCACAGAGACTGGGGCTGCTTGCTTGTCTTGTCCCCTCAAACTTCAAACGTAGCTTAGGTGGTCCGTGCCGGGCGCCTCCGGCAGCCCTGCTCTGAAAATCCGAACGTCTGCAGATAGCTCGCAGGCAGAAAGAGCTAGCCTGGAAAGCTGTTGCTCAGCCTCATCTGCCCATGGCACTGCTCGCACAGAGGCACAGAGACTGGGGCTGCTTGCTTGTTTTGCCCCCTCAAACTTCAAACGTAGCTTAGGTGGTCCGTGCCGGGCGCCTCCGGCAGCCCTGCTCCGAAAATGCAAACGTCTGCAGATAGCTCGCAGGCAGAAAGAGCTAGCCTGGAAAGCTGTTGCTCAGCCTCATCTGCCCATGGCACTGCTCGCACAGAGGCACAGAGACTGGGGCTGCTTGCTTGTCTTGTCCCCTCAAACTTCAAACGTAGCTTAGGTGGTCCGTGCCGGGCGCCTCCAGCAGCCCTGCTCCGAAAATGCAAACGTCTGCAGATAGCTCGCAGGCAGAAAGAGCTAGCCTGGAAAGCTGTTGCTCAGCCTCATCTGCCCATGGCACTGCTCGCACAGAGGCACAGAGACTGGGGCTGCTTGCTTGTCTTGTCCCCTCAAACTTCAAATGTAGCTTAGGTGGTCCGTGCCGGGCGCCTCCGGCAGCCTTGATCCGAAAATCCAAACGTCTGCAGATAGCTCGCAGGCAGAAAGAGCTAGCCTGGAAAGCTGTTGCTCAGCCTCATCTGCCCATGGCACTGCTCGCACAGAGGCACAGAGACTGGGGCTGCTTGCTTGTCTTGCCCCCTCAAACTTCAAACGTAACTTAGGTGGTCCGTGCCGGGCGCCTCCGGCAGCCCTGCTCCGAAAATGCGAACGTCTGCAGATAGCTCGCAGGCAGAAAGAGCTAGCCTGGAAAGCTGTTGCTCAGCCTCATCTGCCCATGGCACTGCTCGCACAGAGGCACAGAGACTGGGGCTGCTTGCTTGTCTTGTCCCCTCAAACTTCAAACGTAGCTTAGGTGGTCCGTGCCGGGCGCCTCCGGCAGCCCTGCTCCGAAAATGCGAACGTCTGCAGATAGCTCGCAGGCAGAAAGAGCTAGCCTGGAAAGCTGTTGCTCAGCCTCATCTGCCCATGGCACTGCTCGCACAGAGGCACAGAGACTGGGGCTGCTTGCTTGTCTTGTCCCCTCAAACTTCAAACGTAGCTTAGGTGGTCCGTGCCGGGCGCCTCCAGCAGCCCTGCTCCGAAAATGCAAACGTCTGCAGATAGCTCGCAGGCAGAAAGAGCTAGCCTGGAAAGCTGTTGCTCAGCCTCATCTGCCCATGGCACTGCTCGCACAGAGGCACAGAGACTGGGGCTGCTTGCTTGTCTTGTCCCCTCAAACTTCAAATGTAGCTTAGGTGGTCCGTGCCGGGCGCCTCCGGCAGCCCTGCTCCAAAAATGCGAACGTCTGCAGATAGCTCGCAGGCAGAAAGAGCTAGCCTGGAAAGCTGTTGCTCCGCCTCATCTGCCCATGGCACTGCTCGCACAGAGGCACAGAGACTGAGGCTGCTTGCTTGTTTTGCCCCCTCAAACTTCAAACGTAGCTTAGCTGGTCTGTGCCGGGCGCATCCGGCAGCCCTGCTCCGAAAATGCGAACGTCTGCAGATAGCTCGCAGGCAGAAAGAGCTAGCCTGGAAAGCTGT
Source organism: Opisthocomus hoazin (assembly GCF_030867145.1). Classification (NCBI taxonomy): domain Eukaryota; kingdom Metazoa; phylum Chordata; class Aves; order Opisthocomiformes; family Opisthocomidae; genus Opisthocomus; species Opisthocomus hoazin. The sequence goes on from NW_027448785.1 coordinate 235,974, forward strand.
TGCTCAGCCTCATCTGCCCATGGCACTGCTCGCACAGAGGCACAGAGACTGGGGCTGCTTGCTTGTCTTGTCCCCGCAAACTTCAAACGTAGCTTAGGTGGTCCGTGCCGGGCGCTTCCGGCAGCCCTGCTCCGAAAATGCAAACGTCTGCAGATAGCTCGCAGGCAGAAAGATCTAGCCTGGAAAGCTGTTGCTCAGCCTCATCTGCCCACGGCACTGCTCGCACAGAGGCACAGAGACTGGGGCTGCTTGCTTGTCTTGCCCCCTCAAACTTCAAACGTAGCTTAGGTGGTCTGTGCCGGGCGCCTCCGGCAGCCCTGCTCCGAAAATGCAAACGTCTGCAGATAGCTCGCAGGCAGAAAGAGCTAGCCTGGAAAGCTGTTGCTCAGCCTCATCTGCCCATGGCACTGCTCGCACAGAGGCACAGAGACTGGGGCTGCTTGCTTGTCTTGTCCCCTCAAACTTCAAACGTAGCTTAGGTGGTCTGTGCCGGGCGCCTCCGGCAGCCCTGCTCCGAAAATGCAAACGTCTGCAGATAGCTCGCAGGCAGAAAGAGCTAGCCTGGAAAGCTGTTGCTCAGCCTCATCTGCCCATGGCACTGCTCGCACAGAGGCACAGAGACGGGGGCTGCTTGCTTGTCTTGCCCCCTCAAACTTCAAACGTATCTTAGGTGGTCCGTGCCGGGCGCCTCCGGCAGCCCTGCTCCGAAAATGCGAACGTCTGCAGATAGCTCGCAGGCAGAAAGAGCTAGCCTGGAAAGCTGTTGCTCAGCCTCATCTGCCCATGGCACTGCTCGCACAGAGGCACAGAGACTGGGGCTGCTTGCTTGTCTTGTCCCCTCAAACTTCAAACGTAGCTTAGGTGGTCCGTGCCGGGCGCCTCCGGCAGCCCTGCTCAAAAAATTCGAACGTCTGCAGATAGCTCGCAGGCAGAAAGAGCTAGCCTGGAAAGCTGTTGCTCAGCCTCATCTGCCCATGGCACTGCTCGCACAGAGGCACAGAGACTGGGGCTGCTTGCTTGTCTTGTCCCCTCAAACTTCAAACGTAGCTTAGGTGGTCCGTGCCGGGCGCATCCGGCAGCCCTGCTCCGAAAATACGAACGTCTGCAGATAGCTCGCAGGCAGAAAGAGCTAGCCTGGAAAGCTGTTGCTCAGCCTCATCTGCCCATGGCACTGCTCGCACAGAGGCACAGAGACTGGGGCTGCTTGCTTGTCTTGTCCCCTCAAACTTCAAACGTAGCTTAGGTGGTCCGTGCCGGGCGCCTCCGGCAGCCCTTCTCCAAAAATTCGAACGTCTGCAGATAGCTCGCAGGCAGAAAGAGCTAGCCTGGAAAGCTGTTGCTCAGCCTCATCTGCCCATGGCACTGCTCGCACAGAGGCACAGAGACTGGGGCTGCTTGCTTGTCTTGTCCCCTCAAACTTCAAACGTAGCTTAGGTGGTCTGTGCCGGGCGCCTCCGGCAGCCCTGCTCCGAAAATGCGAACGTCTGCAGATAGCTCGCAGGCAGAAAGAGCTAGCCTGGAAAGCTGTTGCTCAGCCTCATCTGCCCATGGCACTGCTCGCACAGAGGCACAGAGACTGGGGCTGCTTGCTTGTCTTGCCCCCTCAAACTTCAAACGTAGCTTAGGTGGTCTGTGCCGTGCGCCTCCGGCAGCCCTGCTCCGAAAATGCAAACGTCTGCAGACAGCTCGCAGGCAGAAAGAGCTAGCCTGGAAAGCTGTTGCTCAGCCTCATCTGCCCATGGCACTGCTCGCACAGAGGCACAGAGACTGGGGCTGCTTGCTTGTCTTGTCCCCTCAAACTTCAAACGTAGCTTAGGTGGTCCGTGCCGGGCGCCTCCGGCAGCCCTGCTCCGAAAATGCAAACGTCTGCAGATAGCTCGCAGGCAGAAAGAGCTAGCCTGGAAAGCTGTTGCTCAGCCTCATCTGCCCATGGCACTGCTCGCACAGAGGCACAGAGACTGGGGCTGCTTGCTTGTCTTGTCCCCTCAAACTTCAAACGTATCTTAGGTGGTCCGTGCCGGGCGCCTCCGGCAGCCCTGCTCCGAAAATGCGAACGTCTGCAGATAGCTCGCAGGCAGAAAGAGCTAGCCTGGAAAGCTGTTGCTCAGCCTCATCTGCCCATGGCACTGCTCGCACAGAGGCACAGAGACTGGGGCTGTTTGCTTGTCTTGTCCCCTCAAACTTCAAACGTAGCTTAGGTGGTCCGTGCCGGGCGCCTCCGGCAGCCCTGCTCCAAAAATGCGAACGTCTGCAGATAGCTCGCAGCCAGAAAGAGCTAGCCTGGAAAGCTGTTGCTCAGCCTCATCTGCCCATGGCACTGCTCGCACAGAGGCACAGAGACTGGGGCTGCTTGCTTGTCTTGTCCCCTCAAACTTCAAACGTATCTTAGGTGGTCCGTGCCGGGCGCCTCCGGCAGCCCTGCTCCGAAAATGCGAACGTCTGCAGATAGCTCGCAGGCAGAAAGAGCTGGCCTGGAAAGCTGTTGCTCAGCCTCATCTGCCCATGGCACTGCTCGCACAGAGGCACAGAGACTGGGGCTGCTTGCTTGTCTTGTCCCCTCAAACTTCAAACGTAGCTTAGGTGGTCTGTGCCGTGCGCCTCCGGCAGACCTGCTCCAAAAATGCAAACGTCTGCAGATAGCTCGCAGGCAGAAAGAGCTAGCCTGGAAAGCTGTTGCTCAGCCTCATCTGCCCATGGCACTGCTCGCACAGAGGCACAGAGACTGGGGCTGCTTGCTTGTCTTGTCCCCTCAAACTTCAAACGTAGCTTAGGTGGTCCGTGCCGGGCGCCTCCGGCAGCCCTGCTCCAAAAATGCGAACATCTGCAGATAGCTCGCAGGCAGAAAGAGCTAGCCTGGAAAGCTGTTGCTCAGCCTCATCTGCCCATGGCACTGCTCGCACAGAGGCACAGAGACTGGGGCTGCTTGCTTGTCTTGTCCCCTCAAACTTCAAACGTAGCTTAGGTGGTCCGTGCCGGGCGCCTCCGGCAGCCCTGCTCTGAAAATCCAAACGTCTGCAGATAGCTCGCAGGCAGAAAGAGCTAGCCTGGAAAGCTGTTGCTCAGCCTCATCTGCCCATGGCACTGCTCGCACAGAGGCACAGAGACTGGGGCTGCTTGCTTGTCTTGCCCCCTCAAACTTCAAACGTAGCTTAGGTGGTCTGTGCCGGGCGCCTCCGGCAGCCCTGCTCCGAAAATGCAAACGTCTGCAGACAGCTCGCAGGCAGAAAGAGCTAGCCTGGAAAGCTGTTGCTCAGCCTCATCTGCCCATGGCACTGCTCGCACAGAGGCACAGAGACTGGGGCTGCTTGCTTGTTTTGCCCCCTCAAACTTCAAACGTAACTTAGGTGGTCCGTGCCGGGCGCCTCCGGCAGCCCTGCTCCGAAAATGCGAACGTCTGCAGATAGCTCGCAGGCAGAAAGAGCTAGCCTGGAAAGCTGTTGCTCAGCCTCATCTGCCCATGGCACTGCTCGCACAGAGGCACAGAGACTGGGGCTGCTTGCTTGTTTTGCCCCCTCAAACTTCAAACGTAGCTTAGGTGGTCCGTGCCGGGCGCCTCCGGCAGCCCTGCTCCGAAAATGCGAACGTCTGCAGATAGCTCGCAGGCAGAAAGAGCTAGCCTGGAAAGCTGTTGCTCAGCCTCATCTGCCCATGGCACTGCTCGCACAGAGGCACAGAGACTGGGGCTGCTTGCTTGTCTTGTCCCCTCAAACTTCAAATGTAGCTTCGGTGGTCCGTGCCGGGCGCCTCCGGCAGCCCTGCTCCAAAAATGCAAACGTCTGCAGATAGCTCGCAGGCAGAAAGAGCTAGCCTGGAAAGCTGTTGCTCAGCCTCATCTGCCCATGGCACTGCTCGCACAGAGGCACAGAGACTGAGGCTGCTTGCTTGTTTTGCCCCCTCAAACTTCAAACGTAGCTTAGGTGGTCCGTGCCGGGCGCATCCGGCAGCCCTGCTCTGAAAATCCAAACGTCTGCAGATAGCTCGCAGGCAGAAAGAGCTAGCCTGGAAAGCTGTTGCTCAGCCTCATCTGCCCATGGCACTGCTCGCACAGAGGCACAGAGACTGGGGCTGCTTGCTTGTCTTGTCCCCTCAAACTTCAAACGTAGCTTAGGTGGTCCGTGCCGGGCGCCTCCGGCAGCCCTGCTCCGAAAATCCAAACGTCTGCAGATAGCTCTCAGGCAGAAAGAGCTAGCCTGGAAAGCTGTTGCTCAGCCTCATCTGCCCATGGCACTGCTCGCACAGAGGCACAGAGACTGGGGCTGCTTGCTTGTCTTGTCCCCTCAAACTTCAAACGTAGCTTAGGTGGTCCGTGCCGGGCGCCTCCGGCAGCCCTGCTCCGAAAATCCAAACGTCTGCAGATAGCTCTCAGGCAGAAAGAGCTAGCCTGGAAAGCTGTTGCTCAGCCTCATCTGCCCATGGCACTGCTCGCACAGAGGCACAGAGACTGGGGCTGCTTGCTTGTTTTGCCCCCTCAAACTTCAAACGTAGCTTAGGTGGTCCGTGCCGGGCGCCTCCGGCAGCCCTGCTTCGAAAATGCAAACGTCTGCAGATAGCTCGCAGGCAGAAAGAGCTAGCCTGGAAAGCTGTTGCTCAGCCTCATCTGCCCATGGCACTGCTCGCACAGAGGCACAGAGACTGGGGCTGCTTGCTTGTTTTGCCCCCTCAAACTTCAAACGTAGCTTAGGTGGTCCGTGCCGGGCGCATCCGGCAGCACTGCTCCGAAAATGCAAACGTCTGCAGATAGCTCGCAGGCAGAAAGAGCTAGCCTGGAAAGCTGTTGCTCAGCCTCATCTGCCCATGGCACTGCTCGCACAGAGGCACAGAGACTGGGGCTGCTTGCTTGTCTTGTCCCCTCAAACTTCAAACGTAGCTTAGGTGGTCCGTGCCGTGCGCCTCCGGCAGCCCTGCTCCAAAAATCCAAACGTCTGCAGATAGCTCGCAGGCAGAAAGAGCTAGCCTGGAAAGCTGTTGCTCAGCCTCATCTGCCCATGGCACTGCTCGCACAGAGGCACAGAGACTGGGGCTGCTTGCTTGTCTTGTCCCCTCAAACTTCAAACGTAGCTTAGGTGGTCTGTGCCGGGCGCCTCCGGCAGCCCTGCTCCGAAAATGCAAACGTCTGCAGATAGCTCGCAGGCAGAAAGAGCTAGCCTGGAAAGCTGTTGCTCAGCCTCATCTGCCCATGGCACTGCTCGCACAGAGGCACAGAGACTGAGGCTGCTTGCTTGTCTTGCCCCCTCAAACTTCAAACGTAGCTTAGGTGATCCGTGACGTGCGCCTCCGGCAGCCCTGCTCCGAAAATGCAAACGTCTGCAGATAGCTCGCAGGCAGAAAGAGCTAGCCTGGAAAGCTGTTGCTCAGCCTCATCTGCCCATGGCACTGCTCGCACAGAGGCACAGAGACTGGGGCTGCTTGCTTGTCTTGTCCCCTCAAACTTCAAACGTAGCTTAGGTGGTCCGTGCCGGGCGCCTCCGGCAGCCCTGCTCCGAAAATGCGAACGTCTGCAGATAGCTCGCAGGCAGAAAGAGCTAGCCTGGAAAGCTGTTGCTCAGCCTCATCTGCCCATGGCACTGCTCGCACAGAGGCACAGAGACCGGGGCTGCTTGCTTGTCTTGTCCCCTCAAACTTCAAACGTAGCTTAGGTGGTCTGTTCCGGGCGCCTCCGGCAGCCCTGCTCCGAAAATGCGAACGTCTGCCGATAGCTCGCAGGCAGAAAGAGCTAGCCTGGAAAGCTGTTGCTCAGCCTCAGCTGCCCATTCCACTACTCGCACAGAGGCACAGAGACTGGGGCTGCTTGCTTGTCTTGTCCCCTCAAACTTCAAATGTAGCTTAGGTGGTCCGTGCCGGGCGCCTCCGGCAGCCCTGCTCCAAAAATGCGAACGTCTGCAGATAGCTCGCAGGCAGAAAGAGCTAGCCTGGAAAGCTGTTGCTCCACCTCATCTGCCCATGGCACTGCTCACACAGAGGCACAGAGACTGGGGCTGCTTGCTTGTCTTGCCCCCTCAAACTTCAAACGTAGCTTTGCTGGTCGTGCCGGGCGCATCCGGCAGCCCTGCTCCGAAAATGCGAACGTCTGCAGATAGCTCGCAGGCAGAAAGAGCTAGCCTGGAAAGCTGTTGCTCAGCCTCATCTGCCCATGGCACTGCTCGCACAGAGGCACAGAGACTGGGGCTGCTTGCTTGTCTTGTCCCCTCAAACTTCAAACGTAACTTAGGTGGTCCGTGCCGGGCGCCTCCGGCAGCCCTGCTCCGAAAATGCGAACGTCTGCAGATAGCTCGCAGGCAGAAAGAGCTAGCCTGGAAAGCTGTTGCTCAGCCTCATCTGCCCATGGCACTGCTCGCACAGAGGCACAGAGACTGGAGCTGCTTGCTTGTCTTGTCCCCTCAAACTTCAAACGTAGCTTAGGTGGTCCGTGCCGGGCGCCTCCGGCAGCCCTGCTCCGAAAATGCGAACGTCTGCAGATAGCTCGCAGGCAGAAAGAGCTAGCCTGGAAAGCTGTTGCTCAGCCTCATCTGCCCATGGCACTGCTCGCACAGAGGCACAGAGACTGGGGCTGCTTGCTTGTCTTGCCCCCTCAAACTTCAAACGTAGCTTAGGTGGTCCGTGCCGGGCGCCTCCGGCAGCCCTGCTCTGAAAATCCAAACGTCTGCAGATAGCTCGCAGGCAGAAAGAGCTAGCCTGGAAAGCTGTTGCTCAGCCTCATCTGCCCATGGCACTGCTCGCACAGAGGCACAGAGACTGGGGCTGCTTGCTTGTCTTGCCCCCTCAAACTTCAAACGTAGCTTAGGTGGTCCGTGCCGGGCGCCTCCGGCAGCCCTGCTCTGAAAATTCGAACGTCTGCAGATAGCTCGCAGGCAGAAAGAGCTAGCCTGGAAAGCTGTTGCTCAGCCTCATCTGCCCATGGCACTGCTCGCACAGAGGCACAGAGACTGGGGCTGCTTGCTTGTCTCGTCCCCTCAAACTTCAAACGTAGCTTAGGTGGTCCGTGCCGGGCGCCTCCGGCAGCCCTGCTCTGAAAATCCAAACGTCTGCAGATAGCTCGCAGGCAGAAAGAGCTAGCCTGGAAAGCTGTTGCTCAGCCTCATCTGCCCATGGCACTGCTCGCACAGAGGCACAGAGACTGGGGCTGCTTGCTTGTCTTGTCCCCTCAAACTTCAAACGTAACTTAGGTGGTCCGTGCCGGGCGCCTCCGGCAGCCCTGCTCCGAAAATGCGAACGTCTGCAGATAGCTCGCAGGCAGAAAGAGCTAGCCTGGAAAGCTGTTGCTCAGCCTCATCTGCCCATGGCACTGCTCGCACAGAGGCACAGAGACTGGAGCTGCTTGCTTGTCTTGTCCTCTCAAACTTCAAACGTAGCTTAGGTGGTCCGTGCCGGGCGCCTCCGGCAGCCCTGCTCCGAAAATGCGAACGTCTGCAGATAGCTCGCAGGCAGAAAGAGCTAGCCTGGAAAGCTGTTGCTCAGCCTCATCTGCCCATAGCACTGCTCGCACAGAGGCACAGAGACCGGGGCTGCTTGCTTGTCTTGTCCCCTCAAACTTCAAACGTAGCTTAGGTGGTCTGTTCCGGGCGCCTCCGGCAGCCCTGCTCCGAAAATGCGAACGTCTGCCGATAGCTCGCAGGCAGAAAGAGCTAGCCTGGAAAGCTGTTGCTCAGCCTCAGCTGCCCATTCCACTGCTCGCACAGAGGCACAGAGACTGGGGCTGCTTGCTTGTCTTGTCCCCTCAAACTTCAAATGTAGCTTAGGTGGTCCGTGCCGGGCGCCTCCGGCAGCCCTGCTCCAAAAATGCGAACGTCTGCAGATAGCTCGCAGGCAGAAAGAGCTAGCCTGGAAAGCTGTTGCTCCACCTCATCTGCCCATGGCACTGCTCACACAGAGGCACAGAGACTGGGGCTGCTTGCTTGTCTTGTCCCCTCAAACTTCAAACGTAGCTTTGCTGGTCGTGCCGGGCGCATCCGGCAGCCCTGCTCCGAAAATGCGAACGTCTGCAGATAGCTCGCAGGCAGAAAGAGCTAGCCTGGAAAGCTGTTGCTCAGCCTCATCTGCCCATGGCACTGCTCGCACAGAGGCACAGAGACTGGGGCTGCTTGCTTGTCTTGCCCCCTCAAACTTCAAACGTAGCTTAGGTGGTCCGTGCCGGGCGCCTCCGGCAGCCCTGCTCTGAAAATCCAAACGTCTGCAGATAGCTCGCAGGCAGAAAGAGCTAGCCTGGAAAGCTGTTGCTCAGCCTCATCTGCCCATGGCACTGCTCGCACAGAGGCACAGAGACTGGGGCTGCTTGCTTGTTTTGCCCCCTCAAACTTCAAACGTAGCTTAGGTGGTCCGTGCCGGGCTCCTACGGCAGCCCTGCTCTCAAAATTCGAACGTCTGCAGATAGCTCGCAGGCAGAAAGAGCTAGCCTGGAAAGCTGTTGCTCAGCCTCATCTGCCCATGGCACTGCTCGCACAGAGGCACAGAGACTGGGGCTGCTTGCTTGTCTTGTCCCCTCAAACTTCAAACGTAGCTTAGGTGGTCCGTGCCGGGCGCCTCCGGCAGCCCTGCTCTGAAAATCCAAACGTCTGCAGATAGCTCGCAGGCAGAAAGAGCTAGCCTGGAAAGCTGTTGCTCAGCCTCATCCGCCCATGGCACTGCTCGCACAGAGGCACAGAGACTGGGGCTGCTTGCTTGTCTTGCCCCCTCAAACTTCAAACGTATCTTAGGTGGTCTGTGCCGGGCGCCTCCGGCAGCCCTGCTCCGAAAATGCAAACGTCTGCAGACAGATCGCAGGCAGAAAGAGCTAGCCTGGAAAGCTGTTGCTCAGCCTCATCTGCCCATGGCACTGCTCGCACAGAGGCACAGAGACTGGGGCTGCTTGCTTGTCTTGTCCCCTCAAACTTCAAACGTAGCTTAGGTGGTCCGTGCCGGGCGCCTCCGGTAGCCCTGCTCCGAAAATGCAAACGTCTGCAGATAGCTCGCAGGCAGAAAGAGCTAGCCTGGAAAGCTGTTGCTCAGCCTCATCTGCCCATGGCACTGCTCGCACAGAGGCACAGAGACTGGGGCTGCTTGCTTGTCTTGCCCCCTCAAACTTCAAACGTAGCTTAGGTGGTCCGTGCCGGGCGCCTCCGGCAGCCCTGCTCCGAAAATGCAAACGTCTGCAGATAGCTCGCAGGCAGAAAGAGCTAGCCTGGAAAGCTGTTGCTCAGCCTCATCTGCCCATGGCACTGCTCGCACAGAGGCACAGAGACTGGGGCTGCTTGCTTGTCTTGCCCCCTCAAACTTCAAACGTAGCTTAGGTGGTCCGTGCCGGGCGCCTCTGGCAGCCTTGATCCGAAAATCCAAACGTCTGCAGATAGCTCGCAGGCAGAAAGAGCTAGCCTGGAAAGCTGTTGCTCCGCCTCATCTGCCCATGGCACTGCTCGCACAGAGGCACAGAGACTGGGGCTGCTTGCTTGTCTTGTCCCCTCAAACTTCAAACGTAGCTTAGGTGGTCCGTGCCGGGCGCCTCCGGCAGCCCTGCTCTGAAAATCCGAACGTCTGCAGATAGCTCGCAGGCAGAAAGAGCTAGCCTGGAAAGCTGTTGCTCAGCCTCATCTGCCCATGGCACTGCTCGCACAGAGGCACAGAGACTGGGGCTGCTTGCTTGTTTTGCCCCCTCAAACTTCAAACGTAGCTTAGGTGGTCCGTGCCGGGCGCCTCCGGCAGCCCTGCTCCGAAAATGCAAACGTCTGCAGATAGCTCGCAGGCAGAAAGAGCTAGCCTGGAAAGCTGTTGCTCAGCCTCATCTGCCCATGGCACTGCTCGCACAGAGGCACAGAGACTGGGGCTGCTTGCTTGTCTTGTCCCCTCAAACTTCAAATGTAGCTTAGGTGGTCCGTGCCGGGCGCCTCCGGCAGCCTTGATCCGAAAATCCAAACGTCTGCAGATAGCTCGCAGGCAGAAAGAGCTAGCCTGGAAAGCTGTTGCTCAGCCTCATCTGCCCATGGCACTGCTCGCACAGAGGCACAGAGACTGGGGCTGCTTGCTTGTCTTGCCCCCTCAAACTTCAAACGTAACTTAGGTGGTCCGTGCCGGGCGCCTCCGGCAGCCCTGCTCCGAAAATGCAAACGTCTGCAGATAGCTCGCAGGCAGAAAGAGCTAGCCTGGAAAGCTGTTGCTCAGCCTCATCTGCCCATGGCACTGCTCGCACAGAGGCACAGAGACTGGGGCTGCTTGCTTGTCTTGTCCCCTCAAACTTCAAACGTAGCTTAGGTGGTCCGTGCCGGGCGCCTCCGGCAGCCCTGCTCCGAAAATGCGAACGTCTGCAGATAGCTCGCAGGCAGAAAGAGCTAGCCTGGAAAGCTGTTGCTCAGCCTCAGCTGCCCATTCCACTGCTCGCACAGAGGCACAGAGACTGGGGCTGCTTGCTTGTCTTGTCCCCTCAAACTTCAAATGTAGCTTAGGTGGTCCGTGCTGGGCGCCTCCGGCAGCCCTGCTCCAAAAATGCGAACGTCTGCAGATAGCTCGCAGGCAGAAAGAGCTAGCCTGGAAAGCTGTTGCTCCGCCTCATCTGCCCATGGCACTGCTCGCACAGAGGCACAGAGACTGAGGCTGCTTGCTTGTTTTGCCCCCTCAAACTTCAAACGTAGCTTAGCTGGTCTGTGCCGGGCGCATCCGGCAGCCCTGCTCCGAAAATGCGAACGTCTGCAGATAGCTCGCAGGCAGAAAGAGCTAGCCTGGAAAGCTGTTGCTCAGCCTCATCTGCCCATGGCACTGCTCGCACAGAGGCACAGAGACTGGGGCTGCTTGCTTGTCTTGGCCCCTCAAACTTCAAACGTAGCTTAGGTGGTCCGTGCCGGGCGCTTCCGGCAGCCCTGCTCCGAAAATGCAAACGTCTGCAGATAGCTCGCAGGCAGAAAGATCTAGCCTGGAAAGCTGTTGCTCAGCCTCATCTGCCCACGGCACTGCTCGCACAGAGGCACAGAGACTGGGGCTGCTTGCTTGTCTTGCCCCCTCAAACTTCAAACGTAGCTTAGGTGGTCTGTGCCGGGCGCCTCCGGCAGCCCTGCTCCGAAAATGCAAACGTCTGCAGATAGCTCGCAGGCAGAAAGAGCTAGCCTGGAAAGCTGTTGCTCAGCCTCAGCTGCCCATGGCACTGCTCGCACAGAGGCACAGAGACTGGGGCTGCTTGCTTGTCTTGTCCCCTCAAACTTCAAACGTAGCTTAGGTGGTCTGTGCCGGGCGCCTCCGGCAGCCCTGCTCCGAAAATGCAAACGTCTGCAGATAGCTCGCAGGCAGAAAGAGCTAGCCTGGAAAGCTGTTGCTCAGCCTCATCTGCCCATGGCACTGCTCGCACAGAGGCACAGAGACTGGGGCTGCTTGCTTGTCTTGCCCCCTCAAACTTCAAACGTATCTTAGGTGGTCCGTGCCGGGCGCCTCCGGCAGCCCTGCTCCGAAAATGCGAACGTCTGCAGATAGCTCGCAGGCAGAAAGAGCTAGCCTGGAAAGCTGTTGCTCAGCCTCATCTGCCCATGGCACTGCTCGCACAGAGGCACAGAGACTGGGGCTGCTTGCTTGTCTTGTCCCCTCAAACTTCAAACGTAGCTTAGGTGGTCCGTGCCGGGCGCCTCCGGCAGCCCTGCTCCAAAAATTCGAACGTCTGCAGATAGCTCGCAGGCAGAAAGAGCTAGCCTGGAAAGCTGTTGCTCAGCCTCATCTGCCCATGGCACTGCTCGCACAGAGGCACAGAGACTGGGGCTGCTTGCTTGTCTTGTCCCCTCAAACTTCAAACGTAGCTTAGGTGGTCCGTGCCGGGCGCATCCGGCAGCCCTGCTCCGAAAATGCGAACGTCTGCAGATAGCTCGCAGGCAGAAAGAGCTAGCCTGGAAAGCTGTTGCTCAGCCTCATCTGCCCATGGCACTGCTCGCACAGAGGCACAGAGACTGGGGCTGCTTGCTTGTCTTGTCCCCTCAAACTTCAAACGTAGCTTAGGTGGTCCGTGCCGGGCGCCTCCGGCAGCCCTTCTCCAAAAATTCGAACGTCTGCAGATAGCTCGCAGGCAGAAAGAGCTAGCCTGGAAAGCTGTTGCTCAGCCTCATCTGCCCATGGCACTGCTCGCACAGAGGCACAGAGACTGGGGCTGCTTGCTTGTCTTGTCCCCTCAAACTTCAAACGTAGCTTAGGTGGTCTGTGCCGGGCGCCTCCGGCAGCCCTGCTCCGAAAACGCGAACGTCTGCAGATAGCTCGCAGGCAGAAAGAGCTAGCCTGGAAAGCTGTTGCTCAGCCTCATCTGCCCATGGCACTGCTCGCACAGAGGCACAGAGACTGGGGCTGCTTGCTTGTCTTGCCCCCTCAAACTTCAAACGTAGCTTAGGTGGTCTGTGCCGTGCGCCTCCGGCAGCCCTGCTCCGAAAATGCAAACGTCTGCAGACAGCTCGCAGGCAGAAAGAGCTAGCCTGGAAAGCTGTTGCTCAGCCTCATCTGCCCATGGCACTGCTCGCACAGAGGCACAGAGACTGGGGCTGCTTGCTTGTCTTGTCCCCTCAAACTTCAAACGTAGCTTAGGTGGTCCGTGCCGGGCGCCTCCGGCAGCCCTGCTCCGAAAATGCAAACGTCTGCAGATAGCTCGCAGGCAGAAAGAGCTAGCCTGGAAAGCTGTTGCTCAGCCTCATCTGCCCATGGCACTGCTCGCACAGAGGCACAGAGACTGGGGCTGCTTGCTTGTCTTGTCCCCTCAAACTTCAAACGTATCTTAGGTGGTCCGTGCCGGGCGCCTCCGGCAGCCCTGCTCCGAAAATGCGAACGTCTGCAGATAGCTCGCAGGCAGAAAGAGCTAGCCTGGAAAGCTGTTGCTCAGCCTCATCTGCCCATGGCACTGCTCGCACAGAGGCACAGAGACTGGGGCTGTTTGCTTGTCTTGTCCCCTCAAACTTCAAACGTAGCTTAGGTGGTCCGTGCCGGGCGCCTCCGGCAGCCCTGCTCCAAAAATTCGAACGTCTGCAGATAGCTCGCAGCCAGAAAGAGCTAGCCTGGAAAGCTGTTGCTCAGCCTCATCTGCCCATGGCACTGCTCGCACAGAGGCACAGAGACTGGGGCTGCTTGCTTGTCTTGTCCCCTCAAACTTCAAACGTATCTTAGGTGGTCCGTGCCGGGCGCCTCCGGCAGCCCTGCTCCGAAAATGCGAACGTCTGCAGATAGCTCGCAGGCAGAAAGAGCTGGCCTGGAAAGCTGTTGCTCAGCCTCATCTGCCCATGGCACTGCTCGCACAGAGGCACAGAGACTGGGGCTGCTTGCTTGTCTTGTCCCCTCAAACTTCAAACGTAGCTTAGGTGGTCTGTGCCGTGCGCCTCCGGCAGACCTGCTCCAAAAATGCAAACGTCTGCAGATAGCTCGCAGGCAGAAAGAGCTAGCCTGGAAAGCTGTTGCTCAGCCTCATCTGCCCATGGCACTGCTCGCACAGAGGCACAGAGACTGGGGCTGCTTGCTTGTCTTGTCCCCTCAAACTTCAAACGTAGCTTAGGTGGTCCGTGCCGGGCGCCTCCGGCAGCCCTGCTCCAAAAATGCGAACATCTGCAGATAGCTCGCAGGCAGAAAGAGCTAGCCTGGAAAGCTGTTGCTCAGCCTCATCTGCCCATGGCACTGCTCGCACAGAGGCACAGAGACTGGGGCTGCTTGCTTGTCTTGTCCCCTCAAACTTCAAACGTAGCTTAGGTGGTCCGTGCCGGGCGCCTCCGGCAGCCCTGCTCTGAAAATCCAAACGTCTGCAGATAGCTCGCAGGCAGAAAGAGCTAGCCTGGAAAGCTGTTGCTCAGCCTCATCTGCCCATGGCACTGCTCGCACAGAGGCACAGAGACTGGGGCTGCTTGCTTGTCTTGCCCCCTCAAACTTCAAACGTAGCTTAGGTGGTCTGTGCCGGGCGCCTCCGGCAGCCCTGCTCCGAAAATGCAAACGTCTGCAGACAGCTCGCAGGCAGAAAGAGCTAGCCTGGAAAGCTGTTGCTCAGCCTCATCTGCCCATGGCACTGCTCGCACAGAGGCACAGAGACTGGGGCTGCTTGCTTGTTTTGCCCCCTCAAACTTCAAACGTAACTTAGGTGGTCCGTGCCGGGCGCCTCCGGCAGCCCTGCTCCGAAAATGCGAACGTCTGCAGATAGCTCGCAGGCAGAAAGAGCTAGCCTGGAAAGCTGTTGCTCAGCCTCATCTGCCCATGGCACTGCTCGCACAGAGGCACAGAGACTGGGGCTGCTTGCTTGTTTTGCCCCCTCAAACTTCAAACGTAGCTTAGGTGGTCCGTGCCGGGCGCCTCCGGCAGCCCTGCTCCGAAAATGCGAACGTCTGCAGATAGCTCGCAGGCAGAAAGAGCTAGCCTGGAAAGCTGTTGCTCAGCCTCATCTGCCCATGGCACTGCTCGCACAGAGGCACAGAGACTGGGGCTGCTTGCTTGTCTTGTCCCCTCAAACTTCAAATGTAGCTTAGGTGGTCCGTGCCGGGCGCCTCCGGCAGCCCTGCTCCGAAAATGCGAACGTCTGCAGACAGCTCGCAGGCAGAAAGAGCTAGCCTGGAAAGCTGTTGCTCAGCCTCATCTGCCCATGGCACTGCTCGCACAGAGGCACAGAGACTGAGGCTGCTTGCTTGTTTTGCCCCCTCAAACTTCAAACGTAGCTTAGGTGGTCCGTGCCGGGCGCATCCGGCAGCCCTGCTCTGAAAATCCAAACGTCTGCAGATAGCTCGCAGGCAGAAAGAGCTAGCCTGGAAAGCTGTTGCTCAGCCTCATCTGCCCATGGCACTGCTCGCACAGAGGCACAGAGACTGGGGCTGCTTGCTTGTCTTGTCCCCTCAAACTTCAAACGTAGCTTAGGTGGTCCGTGCCGGGCGCCTCCGGCAGCCCTGCTCCGAAAATCCAAACGTCTGCAGATAGCTCGCAGGCAGAAAGAGCTAGCCTGGAAAGCTGTTGCTCAGCCTCATCTGCCCATGGCACTGCTCGCACAGAGGCACAGAGACTGGGGCTGCTTGCTTGTCTTGTCCCCTCAAACTTCAAACGTAGCTTAGGTGGTCCGTGCCGGGCGCCTCCGGCAGCCCTGCTCCGAAAATCCAAACGTCTGCAGATAGCTCTCAGGCAGAAAGAGCTAGCCTGGAAAGCTGTTGCTCAGCCTCATCTGCCCATGGCACTGCTCGCACAGAGGCACAGAGACTGGGGCTGCTTGCTTGTTTTGCCCCCTCAAACTTCAAACGTAGCTTAGGTGGTCCGTGCCGGGCGCCTCCGGCAGCCCTGCTTCGAAAATGCAAACGTCTGCAGATAGCTCGCAGGCAGAAAGAGCTAGCCTGGAAAGCTGTTGCTCAGCCTCATCTGCCCATGGCACTGCTCGCACAGAGGCACAGAGACTGGGGCTGCTTGCTTGTTTTGCCCCCTCAAACTTCAAACGTAGCTTAGGTGGTCCGTGCCGGGCGCATCCGGCAGCACTGCTCCGAAAATGCAAACGTCTGCAGATAGCTCGCAGGCAGAAAGAGCTAGCCTGGAAAGCTGTTGCTCAGCCTCATCTGCCCATGGCACTGCTCGCACAGAGGCACAGAGACTGGGGCTGCTTGCTTGTCTTGTCCCCTCAAACTTCAAACGTAGCTTAGGTGGTCCGTGCCGTGCCCCTCCTTCAGCCCTGCTCCGAAAATCCAAACGTCTGCAGATAGCTCGCAGGCAGAAAGAGCTAGCCTGGAAAGCTGTTGCTCAGCCTCATCTGCCCATGGCACTGCTCGCACAGAGGCACAGAGACTGGGGCTGCTTGCTTGTCTTGTCCCCTCAAACTTCAAACGTAGCTTAGGTGGTCTGTGCCGGGCGCCTCCGGCAGCCCTGCTCCGAAAATGCAAACGTCTGCAGATAGCTCGCAGGCAGAAAGAGCTAGCCTGGAAAGCTGTTGCTCAGCCTCATCTGCCCATGGCACTGCTCGCACAGAGGCACAGAGACTGAGGCTGCTTGCTTGTCTTGCCCCCTCAAACTTCAAACGTAGCTTAGGTGATCCGTGACGTGCGCCTCCGGCAGCCCTGCTCCGAAAATGCAAACGTCTGCAGATAGCTCGCAGGCAGAAAGAGCTAGCCTGGAAAGCTGTTGCTCAGCCTCATCTGCCCATGGCACTGCTCGCACAGAGGCACAGAGACTGGGGCTGCTTGCTTGTCTTGTCCCCTCAAACTTCAAACGTAGCTTAGGTGGTCCGTGCCGGGCGCCTCCGGCAGCCCTGCTCCGAAAATGCGAACGTCTGCAGATAGCTCGCAGGCAGAAAGAGCTAGCCTGGAAAGCTGTTGCTCAGCCTCATCTGCCCATGGCACTGCTCGCACAGAGGCACAGAGACCGGGGCTGCTTGCTTGTCTTGTCCCCTCAAACTTCAAACGTAGCTTAGGTGGTCCGTGCCGGGCACCTCCGGCAGCCCTGCTCTGAAAATCCAAACGTCTGCAGATAGCTCGCAGGCAGAAAGAGCTAGCCTGGAAAGCTGTTGCTCAGCCTCATCTGCCCATGGCACTGCTCGCACAGAGGCACAGAGACTGGGGCTGCTTGCTTGTCTTGCCCCCTCAAACTTCAAACGTAGCTTAGGTGGTCCGTGCCGGGCGCCTCCGGCAGCCCTGCTCTGAAAATTCGAACGTCTGCAGATAGCTCGCAGGCAGAAAGAGCTAGCCTGGAAAGCTGTTGCTCAGCCTCATCTGCCCATGGCACTGCTCGCACAGAGGCACAGAGACTGGGGCTGCTTGCTTGTCTCGTCCCCTCAAACTTCAAACGTAGCTTAGGTGGTCCGTGCCGGGCGCCTCCGGCAGCCCTGCTCTGAAAATCCAAACGTCTGCAGATAGCTCGCAGGCAGAAAGAGCTAGCCTGGAAAGCTGTTGCTCAGCCTCATCTGCCCATGGCACTGCTCGCACAGAGGCACAGAGACTGGGGCTGCTTGCTTGTCTTGCCCCCTCAAACTTCAAACGTAACTTAGGTGGTCCGTGCCGGGCGCCTCCGGCAGCCCTGCTCCGAAAATGCGAACGTCTGCAGATTGCTCGCAGGCAGAAAGAGCTAGCCTGGAAAGCTGTTGCTCAGCCTCATCTGCCCATGGCACTGCTCGCACAGAGGCACAGAGACTGGAGCTGCTTGCTTGTCTTGTCCCCTCAAACTTCAAACGTAGCTTAGGTGGTCCGTGCCGGGCGCCTCCGGCAGCCCTGCTCCGAAAATGCGAACGTCTGCAGATAGCTCGCAGGCAGAAAGAGATAGCCTGGAAAGCTGTTGCTCACCCTCATCTGCCCATGGCACTGCTCGCACAGAGGCACAGAGACCGGGGCTGCTTGCTTGTCTTGTCCCCTCAAACTTCAAACGTAGCTTAGGTGGTCTGTTCCGGGCGCCTCCGGCAGCCCTGCTCCGAAAATGCGAACGTCTGCCGATAGCTCGCAGGCAGAAAGAGCTAGCCTGGAAAGCTGTTGCTCAGCCTCAGCTGCCCATTCCACTGCTCGCACAGAGGCACAGAGACTGGGGCTGCTTGCTTGTCTTGTCCCCTCAAACTTCAAATGTAGCTTAGGTGGTCCGTGCCGGGCGCCTCCGGCAGCCCTGCTCCAAAAATGCGAACGTCTGCAGATAGCTCGCAGGCAGAAAGAGCTAGCCTGGAAAGCTGTTGCTCCACCTCATCTGCCCATGGCACTGCTCACACAGAGGCACAGAGACTGGGGCTGCTTGCTTGTCTTGTCCCCTCAAACTTCAAACGTAGCTTTGCTGGTCGTGCCGGGCGCATCCGGCAGCCCTGCTCCGAAAATGCGAACGTCTGCAGATAGCTCGCAGGCAGAAAGAGCTAGCCTGGAAAGCTGTTGCTCAGCCTCATCTGCCCATGGCACTGCTCGCACAGAGGCACAGAGACTGGGGCTGCTTGCTTGTCTTGCCCCCTCAAACTTCAAACGTAGCTTAGGTGGTCCGTGCCGGGCGCCTCCGGCAGCCCTGCTCTGAAAATCCAAACGTCTGCAGATAGCTCGCAGGCAGAAAGAGCTAGCCTGGAAAGCTGTTGCTCAGCCTCATCTGCCCATGGCACTGCTCGCACAGAGGCACAGAGACTGGGGCTGCTTGCTTGTTTTGCCCCCTCAAACTTCAAACGTAGCTTAGGTGGTCCGTGCCGGGCTCCTCCGGCAGCCCTGCTCTCAAAATGCGAACGTCTGCAGATAGCTCGCAGGCAGAAAGAGCTAGCCTGGAAAGCTGTTGCTCAGCCTCATCTGCCCATGGCACTGCTCGCACAGAGGCACAGAGACTGGGGCTGCTTGCTTGTCTTGTCCCCTCAAACTTCAAACGTAGCTTAGGTGGTCCGTGCCGGGCGCCTCCGGCAGCCCTGCTCTGAAAATCCAAACGTCTGCAGATAGCTCGCAGGCAGAAAGAGCTAGCCTGGAAAGCTGTTGCTCAGCCTCATCCGCCCATGGCACTGCTCGCACAGAGGCACAGAGACTGGGGCTGCTTGCTTGTCTTGCCCCCTCAAACTTCAAACGTATCTTAGGTGGTCTGTGCCGGGCGCCTCCGGCAGCCCTGCTCTGAAAATGCAAACGTCTGCAGATAGCTCGCAGGCAGAAAGAGCTAGCCTGGAAAGCTGTTGCTCAGCCTCATCTGCCCATGGCACTGCTCGCACAGAGGCACAGAGACTGGGGCTGCTTGCTTGTCTTGTCCCCTCAAACTTCAAATGTAGCTTAGGTGGTCCGTGCCGGGCGCCTCCGGTAGCCCTGCTCCGAAAATGCAAACGTCTGCAGATAGCTCGCAGGCAGAAAGAGCTAGCCTGGAAAGCTGTTGCTCAGCCTCATCTGCCCATGGCACTGCTCGCACAGAGGCACAGAGACTGGGGCTGCTTGCTTGTTTTGCCCCCTCAAACTTCAAACGTAGCTTAGGTGGTCCGTGCCGGGCGCCTCCGGCAGCCCTGCTCCGAAAATGCAAACGTCTGCAGATAGCTCGCAGGCAGAAAGAGCTAGCCTGGAAAGCTGTTGCTCAGCCTCATCTGCCCATGGCACTGCTCGCACAGAGGCACAGAGACTGGGGCTGCTTGCTTGTCTTCTCCCCTCAAACTTCAAACGTAGCTTAGGTGGTCCGTGCCGGGCGCCTCTGGCAGCCCTGCTCCGAAAATGCGAACGTCTGCAGATAGCTCGCAGGCAGAAAGAGCTAGCCTGGAAAGCTGTTGCTCCGCCTCATCTGCCCATGGCACTGCTCGCACAGAGGCACAGAGACTGGGGCTGCTTGCTTGTCTTGTCCCCTCAAACTTCAAACGTAGCTTAGGTGGTCCGTGCCGGGCGCCTCCGGCAGCCCTGCTCTGAAAATCCGAACGTCTGCAGATAGCTCGCAGGCAGAAAGAGCTAGCCTGGAAAGCTGTTGCTCAGCCTCATCTGCCCATGGCACTGCTCGCACAGAGGCACAGAGACTGGGGCTGCTTGCTTGTTTTGCCCCCTCAAACTTCAAACGTAGCTTAGGTGGTCCGTGCCGGGCGCCTCCGGCAGCCCTGCTCCGAAAATGCAAACGTCTGCAGATAGCTCGCACGCAGAAAGAGCTAGCCTGGAAAGCTGTTGCTCAGCCTCATCTGCCCATGGCACTGCTCGCACAGAGGCACAGAGACTGGGGCTGCTTGCTTGTCTTGTCCCCTCAAACTTCAAACGTAGCTTAGGTGGTCCGTGCCGGGCGCCTCCGGCAGCCCTGCTCCGAAAATGCAAACGTCTGCAGATAGCTCGCAGGCAGAAAGAGCTAGCCTGGAAAGCTGTTGCTCAGCCTCATCTGCCCATGGCACTGCTCGCACAGAGGCACAGAGACTGGGGCTGCTTGCTTGTCTTGTCCCCTCAAACTTCAAATGTAGCTTAGGTGGTCCGTGCCGGGCGCCTCCGGCAGCCCTGCTCCGAAAATGCGAACGTCTGCAGATAGCTCGCAGGCAGAAAGAGCTAGCCTGGAAAGCTGTTGCTCAGCCTCATCTGCCCATGGCACTGCTCGCACAGAGGCACAGAGACTGGGGCTGCTTGCTTGTCTTGTCCCCTCAAACTTCAAACGTAGCTTAGGTGGTCCGTGCCGGGCGCCTCCGGCAGCCCTGCTCCGAAAATTCGAACGTCTGCAGATAGCTCGCAGGCAGAAAGAGCTAGCCTGGAAAGCTGTTGCTCAGCCTCATCTGCCCATGGCACTGCTCGCACAGAGGCACAGAGACTGGGGCTGCTTGCTTGTCTTGTCCCCTCAAACTTCAAATGTAACTTAGGTGGTCCGTGCCGGGCGCCTCCGGCAGCCCTGCTCCGAAAATGCGAACGTCTGCAGATAGCTCGCAGGCAGAAAGAGCTAGCCTGGAAAGCTGTTGCTCAGCCTCATCTGCCCATGGCACTGCTCGCACAGAGGCACAGAGACTGGGGCTGCTTGCTTGTCTTGTCCCCTCAAACTTCAAACGTAGCTTAGGTGGTCCGTGCCGGGCGCCTCCGGCAGCCCTGCTCCGAAAATGCGAACGTCTGCAGATAGCTCGCAGGCAGAAAGAGCTAGCCTGGAAAGCTGTTGCTCAGCCTCATCTGCCCATGGCACTGCTCGCACAGAGGCACAGAGACTGGGGCTGCTTGCTTGTCTTGTCCCCTCAAACCTCAAATGTAGCTTAGGTGGTCCGTGCCGGGCGCCTGCGGCAGCCCTGCTCCAAAAATGCGAACGTCTGCAGATAGCTCGCAGGCAGAAAGAGCTAGCCTGGAAAGCTGTTGCTCCGCCTCATCTGCCCATGGCACTGCTCGCACAGAGGCACAGAGACTGAGGCTGCTTGCTTGTTTTGCCCCCTCAAACTTCAAACGTAGCTTAGCTGGTCCGTGCCGGGCGCATCCGGCAGCCCTGCTCCGAAAATGCAAACGTCTGCAGATAGCTCGCAGGCAGAAAGAGCTAGCCTGGAAAGCTGTTGCTCAGCCTCATCTGCCCATGGCACTGCTCGCACAGAGGCACAGAGACTGGGGCTGCTTGCTTGTCTTGTCCCCTCAAACTTCAAACGTAGCTTAGGTGGTCCGTGCCGGGCGCCTCCGGCAGCCCTGCTCTGAAAATCCAAACGTCTGCAGATAGCTCGCAGGCAGAAAGAGCTAGCCTGGAAAGCTGTTGCTCAGCCTCATCCGCCCATGGCACTGCTCGCACAGAGGCACAGAGACTGGGGCTGCTTGCTTGTCTTGCCCCCTCAAACTTCAAACGTAGCTTAGGTGATCTGTGCCGGGCGCCTCTGGCAGCCCTGCTCCGAAAATGCAAACGTCTGCAGACAGCTCGCAGGCAGAAAGAGCTAGCCTGGAAAGCTGTTGCTCCGCCTCATCTGCCCATGGCACTGCTCGCACAGAGGCACAGAGACTGGGGCTGCTTGCTTGTCTTGTCCCCTCAAACTTCAAATGTAGCTTAGGTGGTCCGTGCCGGGCGCCTCCGGCAGCCCTGCTCCGAAAATGCAAACGTCTGCAGATAGCTCGCAGGCAGAAAGAGCTAGCCTGGAAAGCTGTTGCTCAGCCTCATCTGCCCATGGCACTGCTCGCACAGAGGCACAGAGACTGGGGCTGCTTGCTTGTTTTGCCCCCTCAAACTTCAAACGTAGCTTAGGTGGTCCGTGCCGGGCGCCTCCGGCAGCCCTGCTCCGAAAATGCAAACGTCTGCAGATAGCTCGCAGGCAGAAAGAGCTAGCCTGGAAAGCTGTTGCTCAGCCTCATCTGCCCATGGCACTGCTCGCACAGAGGCACAGAGACTGGGGCTGCTTGCTTGTCTTGCCCCCTCAAACTTCAAACGTAGCTTAGGTGGTCCGTGCCGGGCGCCTCTGGCAGCCTTGATCCGAAAATCCAAACGTCTGCAGATAGCTCGCAGGCAGAAAGAGCTAGCCTGGAAAGCTGTTGCTCCGCCTCATCTGCCCATGGCACTGCTCGCACAGAGGCACAGAGACTGGGGCTGCTTGCTTGTCTTGTCCCCTCAAACTTCAAACGTAGCTTAGGTGGTCCGTGCCATGCGCCTCCGGCAGCCCTGCTCTGAAAATCCGAACGTCTGCAGATAGCTCGCAGGCAGAAAGAGCTAGCCTGGAAAGCTGTTGCTCAGCCTCATCTGCCCATGGCACTGCTCGCACAGAGGCACAGAGACTGGGGCTGCTTGCTTGTTTTGTCCCCTCAAACTTCAAACGTAGCTTAGGTGGTCCGTGCCGGGCGCCTCCGGCAGCCCTGCTTTGAAAATGCAAACGTCTGCAGATAGCTCGCACGCAGAAAGAGCTAGCCTGGAAAGCTGTTGCTCAGCCTCATCTGCCCATGGCACTGCTCGCACAGAGGCACAGAGACTGGGGCTGCTTGCTTGTCTTGTCCCCTCAAACTTCAAACGTAGCTTAGGTGGTCCGTGCCGGGCGCCTCCGGCAGCCCTGCTCCGAAAATGCAAACGTCTGCAGATAGCTCGCAGGCAGAAAGAGCTAGCCTGGAAAGCTGTTGCTCAGCCTCATCTGCCCATGGCACTGCTCGCACAGAGGCACAGAGACTGGGGCTGCTTGCTTGTCTTGTCCCCTCAAACTTCAAATGTAGCTTAGGTGGTCCGTGCCGGGCGCCTCCGGCAGCCTTGATCCGAAAATCCAAACGTCTGCAGATAGCTCGCAGGCAGAAAGAGCTAGCCTGGAAAGCTGTTGCTCAGCCTCATCTGCCCATGGCACTGCTCGCACAGAGGCACAGAGACTGGGGCTGCTTGCTTGTCTTGCCCCCTCAAACTTCAAACGTAACTTAGGTGGTCCGTGCCGAGCGCCTCCGGCAGCCCTGCTCCGAAAATGCAAACGTCTGCAGATAGCTCGCAGGCAGAAAGAGCTAGCCTGGAAAGCTGTTGCTCAGCCTCATCTGCCCATGGCACTGCTCGCACAGAGGCACAGAGACTGGGGCTGCTTGCTTGTCTTGGCCCCTCAAACTTCAAACGTAGCTTAGGTGGTCCGTGCCGGGCGCTTCCGGCAGCCCTGCTCCGAAAATGCAAACGTCTGCAGATAGCTCGCAGGCAGAAAGATCTAGCCTGGAAAGCTGTTGCTCAGCCTCATCTGCCCACGGCACTGCTCGCACAGAGGCACAGAGACTGGGGCTGCTTGCTTGTCTTGCCCCCTCAAACTTCAAACGTAGCTTAGGTGGTCTGTGCCGGGCGCCTCCGGCAGCCCTGCTCCGAAAATGCAAACGTCTGCAGATAGCTCGCAGGCAGAAAGAGCTAGCCTGGAAAGCTGTTGCTCAGCCTCAGCTGCCCATGGCACTGCTCGCACAGAGGCACAGAGACTGGGGCTGCTTGCTTGTCTTGTCCCCTCAAACTTCAAACGTAGCTTAGGTGGTCTGTGCCGGGCGCCTCCGGCAGCCCTGCTCCGAAAATGCAAACGTCTGCAGATAGCTCGCAGGCAGAAAGAGCTAGCCTGGAAAGCTGTTGCTCAGCCTCATCTGCCCATGGCACTGCTCGCACAGAGGCACAGAGACTGGGGCTGCTTGCTTGTCTTGCCCCCTCAAACTTCAAACGTATCTTAGGTGGTCCGTGCCGGGCGCCTCCGGCAGCCCTGCTCCGAAAATGCAAACGTCTGCAGATAGCTCGCAGGCAGAAAGAGCTAGCCTGGAAAGCTGTTGCTCAGCCTCATCTGCCCATGGCACTGCTCGCACAGAGGCACAGAGACTGGGGCTGCTTGCTTGTCTTGTCCCCTCAAACTTCAAACGTAGCTTAGGTGGTCCGTGCCGGGCGCCTCCGGCAGCCCTGCTCCAAAAATTCGAACGTCTGCAGATAGCTCGCAGGCAGAAAGAGCTAGCCTGGAAAGCTGTTGCTCAGCCTCATCTGCCCATGGCACTGCTCGCACAGAGGCACAGAGACTGGGGCTGCTTGCTTGTCTTGTCCCCTCAAACTTCAAACGTAGCTTAGGTGGTCCGTGCCGGGCGCATCCGGCAGCCCTGCTCCGAAAATGCGAACGTCTGCAGATAGCTCGCAGGCAGAAAGAGCTAGCCTGGAAAGCTGTTGCTCAGCCTCATCTGCCCATGGCACTGCTCGCACAGAGGCACAGAGACTGGGGCTGCTTGCTTGTCTTGTCCCCTCAAACTTCAAACGTAGCTTAGGTGGTCCGTGCCGGGCGCCTCCGGCAGCCCTTCTCCAAAAATTCGAACGTCTGCAGATAGCTCGCAGGCAGAAAGAGCTAGCCTGGAAAGCTGTTGCTCAGCCTCATCTGCCCATGGCACTGCTCGCACAGAGGCACAGAGACTGGGGCTGCTTGCTTGTCTTGTCCCCTCAAACTTCAAACGTAGCTTAGGTGGTCTGTGCCGGGCGCCTCCGGCAGCCCTGCTCCGAAAATGCGAACGTCTGCAGATAGCTCGCAGGCAGAAAGAGCTAGCCTGGAAAGCTGTTGCTCAGCCTCATCTGCCCATGGCACTGCTCGCACAGAGGCACAGAGACTGGGGCTGCTTGCTTGTCTTGCCCCCTCAAACTTCAAACGTAGCTTAGGTGGTCTGTGCCGTGCGCCTCCGGCAGCCCTGCTCCGAAAATGCAAACGTCTGCAGACAGCTCGCAGGCAGAAAGAGCTAGCCTGGAAAGCTGTTGCTCAGCCTCATCTGCCCATGGCACTGCTCGCACAGAGGCACAGAGACTGGGGCTGCTTGCTTGTCTTGTCCCCTCAAACTTCAAACGTAGCTTAGGTGGTCCGTGCCGGGCGCCTCCGGCAGCCCTGCTCCGAAAATGCAAACGTCTGCAGATAGCTCGCAGGCAGAAAGAGCTAGCCTGGAAAGCTGTTGCTCAGCCTCATCTGCCCATGGCACTGCTCGCACAGAGGCACAGAGACTGGGGCTGCTTGCTTGTCTTGTCCCCTCAAACTTCAAACGTATCTTAGGTGGTCCGTGCCGGGCGCCTCCGGCAGCCCTGCTCCGAAAATGCGAACGTCTGCAGATAGCTCGCAGGCAGAAAGAGCTAGCCTGGAAAGCTGTTGCTCAGCCTCATCTGCCCATGGCACTGCTCGCACAGAGGCACAGAGACTGGGGCTGTTTGCTTGTCTTGTCCCCTCAAACTTCAAACGTAGCTTAGGTGGTCCGTGCCGGGCGCCTCCGGCAGCCCTGCTCCAAAAATTCGAACGTCTGCAGATAGCTCGCAGCCAGAAAGAGCTAGCCTGGAAAGCTGTTGCTCAGCCTCATCTGCCCATGGCACTGCTCGCACAGAGGCACAGAGACTGGGGCTGCTTGCTTGTCTTGTCCCCTCAAACTTCAAACGTATCTTAGGTGGTCCGTGCCGGGCGCCTCCGGCAGCCCTGCTCCGAAAATGCGAACGTCTGCAGATAGCTCGCAGGCAGAAAGAGCTGGCCTGGAAAGCTGTTGCTCAGCCTCATCTGCCCATGGCACTGCTCGCACAGAGGCACAGAGACTGGGGCTGCTTGCTTGTCTTGTCCCCTCAAACTTCAAACGTAGCTTAGGTGGTCTGTGCCGTGCGCCTCCGGCAGACCTGCTCCAAAAATGCAAACGTCTGCAGATAGCTCGCAGGCAGAAAGAGCTAGCCTGGAAAGCTGTTGCTCAGCCTCATCTGCCCATGGCACTGCTCGCACAGAGGCACAGAGACTGGGGCTGCTTGCTTGTCTTGTCCCCTCAAACTTCAAACGTAGCTTAGGTGGTCCGTGCCGGGCGCATCCGGCAGCCCTGCTCCAAAAATGCGAACATCTGCAGATAGCTCGCAGGCAGAAAGAGCTAGCCTGGAAAGCTGTTGCTCAGCCTCATCTGCCCATGGCACTGCTCGCACAGAGGCACAGAGACTGGGGCTGCTTGCTTGTCTTGTCCCCTCAAACTTCAAACGTAGCTTAGGTGGTCCGTGCCGGGCGCCTCCGGCAGCCCTGCTCTGAAAATCCAAACGTCTGCAGATAGCTCGCAGGCAGAAAGAGCTAGCCTGGAAAGCTGTTGCTCAGCCTCATCTGCCCATGGCACTGCTCGCACAGAGGCACAGAGACTGGGGCTGCTTGCTTGTCTTGCCCCCTCAAACTTCAAACGTAGCTTAGGTGGTCCGTGCCGGGCGCCTCCGGCAGCCCTGCTCCGAAAATGCAAACGTCTGCAGACAGCTCGCAGGCAGAAAGAGCTAGCCTGGAAAGCTGTTGCTCAGCCTCATCTGCCCATGGCACTGCTCGCACAGAGGCACAGAGACTGGGGCTGCTTGCTTGTTTTGCCCCCTCAAACTTCAAACGTAACTTAGGTGGTCCGTGCCGGGCGCATCCGGCAGCCCTGCTCTGAAAATCCAAACGTCTGCAGATAGCTCTCAGGCAGAAAGAGCTAGCCTGGAAAGCTGTTGCTCAGCCTCATCTGCCCATGGCACTGCTCGCACAGAGGCACAGAGACTGGGGCTGCTTGCTTGTCTTGTCCCCTCAAACTTCAAACGTAGCTTAGGTGGTCCGTGCCGGGCGCCTCCGGCAGCCCTGCTCCGAAAATCCAAACGTCTGCAGATAGCTCTCAGGCAGAAAGAGCTAGCCTGGAAAGCTGTTGCTCAGCCTCATCTGCCCATGGCACTGCTCGCACAGAGGCACAGAGACTGGGGCTGCTTGCTTGTCTTGTCCCCTCAAACTTCAAACGTAGCTTAGGTGGTCCGTGCCGGGCGCCTCCGGCAGCCCTGCTCCGAAAATCCAAACGTCTGCAGATAGCTCTCAGGCAGAAAGAGCTAGCCTGGAAAGCTGTTGCTCAGCCTCATCTGCCCATGGCACTGCTCGCACAGAGGCACAGAGACTGGGGCTGCTTGCTTGTTTTGCCCCCTCAAACTTCAAACGTAGCTTAGGTGGTCCGTGCCGGGCGCCTCCGGCAGCCCTGCTTCGAAAATGCAAACGTCTGCAGATAGCTCGCAGGCAGAAAGAGCTAGCCTGGAAAGCTGTTGCTCAGCCTCATCTGCCCATGGCACTGCTCGCACAGAGGCACAGAGACTGGGGCTGCTTGCTTGTTTTGCCCCCTCAAACTTCAAACGTAGCTTAGGTGGTCCGTGCCGGGCGCATCCGGCAGCACTGCTCCGAAAATGCAAACGTCTGCAGATAGCTCGCAGGCAGAAAGAGCTAGCCTGGAAAGCTGTTGCTCAGCCTCATCTGCCCATGGCACTGCTCGCACAGAGGCACAGAGACTGGGGCTGCTTGCTTGTCTTGTCCCCTCAAACTTCAAACGTAGCTTAGGTGGTCCGTGCCGTGCGCCTCCGGCAGCCCTGCTCCGAAAATCCAAACGTCTGCAGATAGCTCGCAGGCAGAAAGAGCTAGCCTGGAAAGCTGTTGCTCAGCCTCATCTGCCCATGGCACTGCTCGCACAGAGGCACAGAGACTGGGGCTGCTTGCTTGTCTTGTCCCCTCAAACTTCAAACGTAGCTTAGGTGGTCTGTGCCGGGCGCCTCCGGCAGCCCTGCTCCGAAAATGCAAACGTCTGCAGATAGCTCGCAGGCAGAAAGAGCTAGCCTGGAAAGCTGTTGCTCAGCCTCATCTGCCCATGGCACTGCTCGCACAGAGGCACAGAGACTGAGGCTGCTTGCTTGTCTTGCCCCCTCAAACTTCAAACGTAGCTTAGGTGGTCCGTGACGTGCGCCTCCGGCAGCCCTGCTCCGAAAATGCAAACGTCTGCAGATAGCTCGCAGGCAGAAAGAGCTAGCCTGGAAAGCTGTTGCTCAGCCTCATCTGCCCATGGCACTGCTCGCACAGAGGCACAGAGACGGGGGCTGCTTGCTTGTCTTGCCCCCTCAAACTTCAAACGTATCTTAGGTGGTCCGTGCCGGACGCATCCGGCAGCCCTGCTCCAAAAAACCAAACGTCTGCAGATAGCTCGCAGGCAGAAAGAGCTAGCCTGGAAAGCTGTTGCTCAGCCTCATCTGCCCATGGCACTGCTCGCACAGAGGCACAGAGACTGGGGCTGCTTGCTTGTTTTGCCCCCTCAAACTTCAAACGTAGCTTAGGTGGTCCGTGGCGGGCGCCTCCGGCAGCCCTGCTTCGAAAATGCAAACGTCTGCAGATAGCTCGCAGGCAGAAAGAGCTAGCCTGGAAAGCTGTTGCTCAGCCTCATCTGCCCATGGCACTGCTCGCACAGAGGCACAGAGACTGGGGCTGCTTGCTTGTTTTGCCCCTTCAAACTTCAAACGTAGCTTAGGTGGTCCGTGCCGGGCGCATCCGCCAGCACTGCTCCAAAAATGCAAACGTCTGCAGATAGCTCGCAGGCAGAAAGAGCTAGCCTGGAAAGCTGTTGCTCAGCCTCATCTGCCCATGGCACTGCTCGCACAGAGGCACAGAGACTGGGGCTGCTTGCTTGTTTTGTCCCCTCAAACTTCAAACGTATCTTAGGTAGTCCGTGCCGTGCGCCTCCGGCAGCCCTGCTCCAAAAATGCGAACGTCTGCAGATAGCTCGCAGGCAGAAAGAGCTAGCCTGGAAAGCTGTTGCTCAGCCTCATCTGCCCATGGCACTGCTCGCACAGAGGCACAGAGACTGGGGCTGCTTGCTTGTCTTGTCCCCTCAAACTTCAAACGTAGCTTAGGTGGTCCGTGGCGGGCGCCTCCGGCAGCCCTGCTTCAAAAATGCAAACATCTGCAGATAGCTCGCAGGCAGAAAGAGCTAGCCTGGAAAGCTGTTGCTCAGCCTCATCTGCCCATGGCACTGCTCGCACAGAGGCACAGAGACTGGGGCTGCTTGCTTGTTTTGCCCCCTCAAACTTCAAACGTAGCTTAGGTGGTCCGTGCCGGGCGCCTCCGGCAGCCCTGCTCCGAAAATGCGAACGTCTGCAGATAGCTCGCAGGCAGAAAGAGCTAGCCTGGAAAGCTGTTGCTCAGCCTCATCTGCCCATGGCACTGCTCGCACAGAGGCACAGAGACTGGGGCTGCTTGCTTGTTTTGTCCCCTCAAACTTCAAACGTATCTTAGGTAGTCCGTGCCGTGCGCCTCCGGCAGCCCTGCTCCAAAAATGCGAACGTCTGCAGATAGCTCGCAGGCAGAAAGAGCTAGCCTGGAAAGCTGTTGCTCAGCCTCATCTGCCCATGGCACTGCTCGCACAGAGGCACAGAGACTGGGGCTGCTTGCTTGTCTTGTCCCCTCAAACTTCAAACGTAGCTTAGGTGGTCCGTGCCGTGCGCCTCCGGCAGCCCTGCTCCGAAAATCCAAACGTCTGCAGATAGCTCGCAGGCAGAAAGAGCTAGCCTGGAAAGCTGTTGCTCAGCCTCATCTGCCCATGGCACTGCTCGCACAGAGGCACAGAGACTGGGGCTGCTTGCTTGTCTTGTCCCCTCAAACTTCAAACGTAGCTTAGGTGGTCTGTGCCGGGCGCCTCCGGCAGCCCTGCTCCGAAAATGCAAACGTCTGCAGATAGCTCGCAGGCAGAAAGAGCTAGCCTGGAAAGCTGTTGCTCAGCCTCATCTGCCCATGGCACTGCTCGCACAGAGGCACAGAGACTGAGGCTGCTTGCTTGTCTTGCCCCCTCAAACTTCAAACGTAGCTTAGGTGATCCGTGACGTGCGCCTCCGGCAGCCCTGCTCCGAAAATGCAAACGTCTGCAGATAGCTGGCAGGCAGAAAGAGCTAGCCTGGAAAGCTGTTGCTCAGCCTCATCTGCCCATGGCACTGCTCGCACAGAGGCACAGAGACGGGGGCTGCTTGCTTGTCTTGCCCCCTCAAACTTCAAATGTATCTTAGGTGGTCCGTGCCGGGCGCATCCGGCAGCCCTGCTCCGAAAAACCAAACGTCTGCAGATAGCTCGCAGGCAGAAAGAGCTAGCCTGGAAAGCTGTTGCTCACCCTCATCTGCCCATGGCACTGCTCGCACAGAGGCACAGAGACTGGGGCTGCTTGCTTGTTTTGCCCCCTCAAACTTCAAACGTAGCTTAGGTGGTCCGTGGCGGGCGCCTCCAGCAGCCCTGCTTCGAAAATGCAAACGTCTGCAGATAGCTCGCAGGCAGAAAGAGCTAGCCTGGAAAGCTGTTGCTCAGCCTCATCTGCCCATGGCACTGCTCGCACAGAGGCACAGAGACTGGGGCTGCTTGCTTGTTTTGCCCCCTCAAACTTCAAACGTAGCTTAGGTGGTCCGTGCCGGGCGCATCCGGCAGCCCTGCTCTGAAAATGCGAACGTCTGCAGATAGCTCGCAGGCAGAAAGAGCTAGCCTGGAAAGCTGTTGCTCAGCCTCATCTGCCCATGGCACTGCTCGCACAGAGGCACAGAGACTGGGGCTGCTTGCTTGTCTTGTCCCCTCAAACTTCAAACGTATCTTAGGTAGTCCGTGCCGTGCGCCTCCGGCAGCCCTGCTCCGAAAATGCGAACGTCTGCAGATAGCTCGCAGGCAGAAAGAGCTAGCCTGGAAAGCTGTTGCTCAGCCTCATCTGCCCATGGCACTGCTCGCACAGAGGCACAGAGACTGGGGCTGCTTGCTTGTCTTGTCCCCTCAAACTTCAAACGTAGCTTAGGTGGTCCGTGCCGGGCGCCTCCGGCAGCCCTGCTCCGAAAATGCGAACGTCTGCAGATAGCTCGCAGGCAGAAAGAGCTAGCCTGGAAAGCTGTTGCTCAGCCTCATCTGCCCATGGCACTGCTCGCACAGAGGCACAGAGACTGGGGCTGCTTGCTTGTCTTCTCCCCTCAAACTTCAAACGTAGCTTAGGTGGTCAGTGCCGGGCGCCTCCGGCAGCCCTGCTCCGAAAATGCGAACGTCTGCAGATAGCTCGCAGGCAGAAAGAGCTAGCCTGGAAAGCTGTTGCTCAGCCTCATCTGCCCATGGCACTGCTCGCACAGAGGCACAGAGACTGGGGCTGCTTGCTTGTCTTGTCCCCTCAAACTTCAAACGTAGCTTAGGTGGTCTCTGCTAGGCGCCTCCGGCAGCCCTGCTCTGAAAATGCGAACGTCTGCAGATAGCTCGCAGGCAGAAAGAGCTAGCCTGGAAAGCTGTTGCTCAGCCTCATCTGCCCATGGCACTGCTCGCACAGAGGCACAGAGACTGGGGCTGCTTGCTTGTCTTGTCCCCTCAAACTTCAAACGTAGCTTAGGTGGTCCGTGCCGGGCGCATCCGGCAGCCCTGCTCTGAAAATGCAAACGTCTGCAGATAGCTCGCAGGCAGAAAGAGCTAGCCTGGAAAGCTGTTGCTCAGCCTCATCTGCCCATGGCACTGCTCGCACAGAGGCACAGAGACTGGGGCTGCTTGCTTGTCTTGTCCCCTCAAACTTCAAACGTAGCTTAGGTGGTCCGTGCCGGGCGCCTCCGGCAGCCCTGCTCCGAAAATCCAAACGTCTGCAGATAGCTCTCAGGCAGAAAGAGCTAGCCTGGAAAGCTGTTGCTCAGCCTCATCTGCCCATGGCACTGCTCGCACAGAGGCACAGAGACTGGGGCTGCTTGCTTGTCTTGTCCCCTCAAACTTCAAACGTAGCTTAGGTGGTCCGTGCCGGGCGCCTCCGGCAGCCCTGCTCCGAAAATGCAAACGTCTGCAGATAGCTCTCAGGCAGAAAGAGCTAGCCTGGAAAGCTGTTGCTCAGCCTCATCTGCCCATGGCACTGCTCGCACAGAGGCACAGAGACTGGGGCTGCTTGCTTGTTTTGCCCCCTCAAACTTCAAACGTAGCTTAGGTGGTCCGTGCCGGGCGCCTCCGGCAGCCCTGCTTCGAAAATGCAAACGTCTGCAGATAGCTCGCAGGCAGACAGAGCTAGCCTGGAAAGCTGTTGCTCAGCCTCATCTGCCCATGGCACTGCTCGCACAGAGGCACAGAGACTGGGGCTGCTTGCTTGTTTTGCCCCCTCAAACTTCAAACGTAGCTTAGGTGGTCCGTGCCGGGCGCATCCGGCAGCACTGCTCCGAAAATGCAAACGTCTGCAGATAGCTCGCAGGCAGAAAGAGCTAGCCTGGAAAGCTGTTGCTCAGCCTCATCTGCCCATGGCACTGCTCGCACAGAGGCACAGAGACTGGGGCTGCTTGCTTGTCTTGTCCCCTCAAACTTCAAACGTAGCTTAGGTGGTCCGTGCCGTGCGCCTCCGGCAGCCCTGCTCCGAAAATCCAAACGTCTGCAGATAGCTCGCAGGCAGAAAGAGCTAGCCTGGAAAGCTGTTGCTCAGCCTCATCTGCCCATGGCACTGCTCGCACAGAGGCACAGAGACTGGGGCTGCTTGCTTGTCTTGTCCCCTCAAACTTCAAACGTAGCTTAGGTGGTCTGTGCCGGGCGCCTCCGGCAGCCCTGCTCCGAAAATGCAAACGTCTGCAGATAGCTCGCAGGCAGAAAGAGCTAGCCTGGAAAGCTGTTGCTCAGCCTCATCTGCCCATGGCACTGCTCGCACAGAGGCACAGAGACTGAGGCTGCTTGCTTGTCTTGCCCCCTCAAACTTCAAACGTAGCTTAGGTGATCCGTGACGTGCGCCTCCGGCAGCCCTGCTCCGAAAATGCAAACGTCTGCAGATAGCTCGCAGGCAGAAAGAGCTAGCCTGGAAAGCTGTTGCTCAGCCTCATCTGCCCATGGCACTGCTCGCACAGAGGCACAGAGACGGGGGCTGCTTGCTTGTCTTGCCCCCTCAAACTTCAAACGTATCTTAGGTGGTCCGTGCCGGACGCATCCGGCAGCCCTGCTCCAAAAAACCAAACGTCTGCAGATAGCTCGCAGGCAGAAAGAGCTAGCCTGGAAAGCTGTTGCTCAGCCTCATCTGCCCATGGCACTGCTCGCACAGAGGCACAGAGACTGGGGCTGCTTGCTTGTTTTGCCCCCTCAAACTTCAAACGTAGCTTAGGTGGTCCGTGGCGGGCTCCTCCGGCAGCCCTGCTTCGAAAATGCAAACGTCTGCAGATAGCTCGCAGGCAGAAAGAGCTAGCCTGGAAAGCTGTTGCTCAGCCTCATCTGCCCATGGCACTGCTCGCACAGAGGCACAGAGACTGGGGCTGCTTGCTTGTTTTGCCCCTTCAAACTTCAAACGTAGCTTAGGTGGTCCGTGCCGGGCGCATCCGGCAGCACTGCTCCAAAAATGCAAACGTCTGCAGATAGCTCGCAGGCAGAAAGAGCTAGCCTGGAAAGCTGTTGCTCAGCCTCATCTGCCCATGGCACTGCTCGCACAGAGGCACAGAGACTGGGGCTGCTTGCTTGTTTTGTCCCCTCAAACTTCAAACGTATCTTAGGTAGTCCGTGCCGTGCGCCTCCGGCAGCCCTGCTCCAAAAATGCGAACGTCTGCAGATAGCTCGCAGGCAGAAAGAGCTAGCCTGGAAAGCTGTTGCTCAGCCTCATCTGCCCATGGCACTGCTCGCACAGAGGCACAGAGACTGGGGCTGCTTGCTTGTCTTGTCCCCTCAAACTTCAAACGTAGCTTAGGTGGTCCGTGCCGGGCGCCTCCGGCAGCCCTGCTTCAAAAATGCAAACATCTGCAGATAGCTCGCAGGCAGAAAGAGCTAGCCTGGAAAGCTGTTGCTCAGCCTCATCTGCCCATGGCACTGCTCGCACAGAGGCACAGAGACTGGGGCTGCTTGCTTGTCTTGCCCCCTCAAACTTCAAACGTAGCTTAGGTGGTCCGTGCCGGGCGCCTCTGGCAGCCTTGATCCGAAAATCCAAACGTCTGCAGATAGCTCGCAGGCAGAAAGAGCTAGCCTGGAAAGCTGTTGCTCCGCCTCATCTGCCCATGGCACTGCTCGCACAGAGGCACAGAGACTGGGGCTGCTTGCTTGTCTTGTCCCCTCAAACTTCAAACGTAGCTTAGGTGGTCCGTGCCATGCGCCTCCGGCAGCCCTGCTCTGAAAATCCGAACGTCTGCAGATAGCTCGCAGGCAGAAAGAGCTAGCCTGGAAAGCTGTTGCTCAGCCTCATCTGCCCATGGCACTGCTCGCACAGAGGCACAGAGACTGGGGCTGCTTGCTTGTTTTGTCCCCTCAAACTTCAAACGTAGCTTAGGTGGTCCGTGCCGGGCGCCTCCGGCAGCCCTGCTTTGAAAATGCAAACGTCTGCAGATAGCTCGCACGCAGAAAGAGCTAGCCTGGAAAGCTGTTGCTCAGCCTCATCTGCCCATGGCACTGCTCGCACAGAGGCACAGAGACTGGGGCTGCTTGCTTGTCTTGTCCCCTCAAACTTCAAACGTAGCTTAGGTGGTCCGTGCCGGGCGCCTCCGGCAGCCCTGCTCCGAAAATGCAAACGTCTGCAGATAGCTCGCAGGCAGAAAGAGCTAGCCTGGAAAGCTGTTGCTCAGCCTCATCTGCCCATGGCACTGCTCGCACAGAGGCACAGAGACTGGGGCTGCTTGCTTGTCTTGTCCCCTCAAACTTCAAATGTAGCTTAGGTGGTCCGTGCCGGGCGCCTCCGGCAGCCTTGATCCGAAAATCCAAACGTCTGCAGATAGCTCGCAGGCAGAAAGAGCTAGCCTGGAAAGCTGTTGCTCAGCCTCATCTGCCCATGGCACTGCTCGCACAGAGGCACAGAGACTGGGGCTGCTTGCTTGTCTTGCCCCCTCAAACTTCAAACGTAACTTAGGTGGTCCGTGCCGAGCGCCTCCGGCAGCCCTGCTCCGAAAATGCAAACGTCTGCAGATAGCTCGCAGGCAGAAAGAGCTAGCCTGGAAAGCTGTTGCTCAGCCTCATCTGCCCATGGCACTGCTCGCACAGAGGCACAGAGACTGGGGCTGCTTGCTTGTCTTGGCCCCTCAAACTTCAAACGTAGCTTAGGTGGTCCGTGCCGGGCGCTTCCGGCAGCCCTGCTCCGAAAATGCAAACGTCTGCAGATAGCTCGCAGGCAGAAAGATCTAGCCTGGAAAGCTGTTGCTCAGCCTCATCTGCCCACGGCACTGCTCGCACAGAGGCACAGAGACTGGGGCTGCTTGCTTGTCTTGCCCCCTCAAACTTCAAACGTAGCTTAGGTGGTCTGTGCCGGGCGCCTCCGGCAGCCCTGCTCCGAAAATGCAAACGTCTGCAGATAGCTCGCAGGCAGAAAGAGCTAGCCTGGAAAGCTGTTGCTCAGCCTCAGCTGCCCATGGCACTGCTCGCACAGAGGCACAGAGACTGGGGCTGCTTGCTTGTCTTGTCCCCTCAAACTTCAAACGTAGCTTAGGTGGTCTGTGCCGGGCGCCTCCGGCAGCCCTGCTCCGAAAATGCAAACGTCTGCAGATAGCTCGCAGGCAGAAAGAGCTAGCCTGGAAAGCTGTTGCTCAGCCTCATCTGCCCATGGCACTGCTCGCACAGAGGCACAGAGACTGGGGCTGCTTGCTTGTCTTGCCCCCTCAAACTTCAAACGTATCTTAGGTGGTCCGTGCCGGGCGCCTCCGGCAGCCCTGCTCCGAAAATGCAAACGTCTGCAGATAGCTCGCAGGCAGAAAGAGCTAGCCTGGAAAGCTGTTGCTCAGCCTCATCTGCCCATGGCACTGCTCGCACAGAGGCACAGAGACTGGGGCTGCTTGCTTGTCTTGTCCCCTCAAACTTCAAACGTAGCTTAGGTGGTCCGTGCCGGGCGCCTCCGGCAGCCCTGCTCCAAAAATTCGAACGTCTGCAGATAGCTCGCAGGCAGAAAGAGCTAGCCTGGAAAGCTGTTGCTCAGCCTCATCTGCCCATGGCACTGCTCGCACAGAGGCACAGAGACTGGGGCTGCTTGCTTGTCTTGTCCCCTCAAACTTCAAACGTAGCTTAGGTGGTCCGTGCCGGGCGCATCCGGCAGCCCTGCTCCGAAAATGCGAACGTCTGCAGATAGCTCGCAGGCAGAAAGAGCTAGCCTGGAAAGCTGTTGCTCAGCCTCATCTGCCCATGGCACTGCTCGCACAGAGGCACAGAGACTGGGGCTGCTTGCTTGTCTTGTCCCCTCAAACTTCAAACGTAGCTTAGGTGGTCCGTGCCGGGCGCCTCCGGCAGCCCTTCTCCAAAAATTCGAACGTCTGCAGATAGCTCGCAGGCAGAAAGAGCTAGCCTGGAAAGCTGTTGCTCAGCCTCATCTGCCCATGGCACTGCTCGCACAGAGGCACAGAGACTGGGGCTGCTTGCTTGTCTTGTCCCCTCAAACTTCAAACGTAGCTTAGGTGGTCTGTGCCGGGCGCCTCCGGCAGCCCTGCTCCGAAAATGCGAACGTCTGCAGATAGCTCGCAGGCAGAAAGAGCTAGCCTGGAAAGCTGTTGCTCAGCCTCATCTGCCCATGGCACTGCTCGCACAGAGGCACAGAGACTGGGGCTGCTTGCTTGTCTTGCCCCCTCAAACTTCAAACGTAGCTTAGGTGGTCTGTGCCGTGCGCCTCCGGCAGCCCTGCTCCGAAAATGCAAACGTCTGCAGACAGCTCGCAGGCAGAAAGAGCTAGCCTGGAAAGCTGTTGCTCAGCCTCATCTGCCCATGGCACTGCTCGCACAGAGGCACAGAGACTGGGGCTGCTTGCTTGTCTTGTCCCCTCAAACTTCAAACGTAGCTTAGGTGGTCCGTGCCGGGCGCCTCCGGCAGCCCTGCTCCGAAAATGCAAACGTCTGCAGATAGCTCGCAGGCAGAAAGAGCTAGCCTGGAAAGCTGTTGCTCAGCCTCATCTGCCCATGGCACTGCTCGCACAGAGGCACAGAGACTGGGGCTGCTTGCTTGTCTTGTCCCCTCAAACTTCAAACGTATCTTAGGTGGTCCGTGCCGGGCGCCTCCGGCAGCCCTGCTCCGAAAATGCGAACGTCTGCAGATAGCTCGCAGGCAGAAAGAGCTAGCCTGGAAAGCTGTTGCTCAGCCTCATCTGCCCATGGCACTGCTCGCACAGAGGCACAGAGACTGGGGCTGTTTGCTTGTCTTGTCCCCTCAAACTTCAAACGTAGCTTAGGTGGTCCGTGCCGGGCGCCTCCGGCAGCCCTGCTCCAAAAATTCGAACGTCTGCAGATAGCTCGCAGCCAGAAAGAGCTAGCCTGGAAAGCTGTTGCTCAGCCTCATCTGCCCATGGCACTGCTCGCACAGAGGCACAGAGACTGGGGCTGCTTGCTTGTCTTGTCCCCTCAAACTTCAAACGTATCTTAGGTGGTCCGTGCCGGGCGCCTCCGGCAGCCCTGCTCTGAAAATGCGAACGTCTGCAGATAGCTCGCAGGCAGAAAGAGCTGGCCTGGAAAGCTGTTGCTCAGCCTCATCTGCCCATGGCACTGCTCGCACAGAGGCACAGAGACTGGGGCTGCTTGCTTGTCTTGTCCCCTCAAACTTCAAACGTAGCTTAGGTGGTCTGTGCCGTGCGCCTCCGGCAGACCTGCTCCAAAAATGCAAACGTCTGCAGATAGCTCGCAGGCAGAAAGAGCTAGCCTGGAAAGCTGTTGCTCAGCCTCATCTGCCCATGGCACTGCTCGCACAGAGGCACAGAGACTGGGGCTGCTTGCTTGTCTTGTCCCCTCAAACTTCAAACGTAGCTTAGGTGGTCCGTGCCGGGCGCATCCGGCAGCCCTGCTCCAAAAATGCGAACATCTGCAGATAGCTCGCAGGCAGAAAGAGCTAGCCTGGAAAGCTGTTGCTCAGCCTCATCTGCCCATGGCACTGCTCGCACAGAGGCACAGAGACTGGGGCTGCTTGCTTGTCTTGTCCCCTCAAACTTCAAACGTAGCTTAGGTGGTCCGTGCCGGGCGCCTCCGGCAGCCCTGCTCTGAAAATCCAAACGTCTGCAGATAGCTCGCAGGCAGAAAGAGCTAGCCTGGAAAGCTGTTGCTCAGCCTCATCTGCCCATGGCACTGCTCGCACAGAGGCACAGAGACTGGGGCTGCTTGCTTGTCTTGCCCCCTCAAACTTCAAACGTAGCTTAGGTGGTCCGTGCCGGGCGCCTCCGGCAGCCCTGCTCCGAAAATGCAAACGTCTGCAGACAGCTCGCAGGCAGAAAGAGCTAGCCTGGAAAGCTGTTGCTCAGCCTCATCTGCCCATGGCACTGCTCGCACAGAGGCACAGAGACTGGGGCTGCTTGCTTGTTTTGCCCCCTCAAACTTCAAACGTAACTTAGGTGGTCCGTGCCGGGCGCATCCGGCAGCCCTGCTCTGAAAATCCAAACGTCTGCAGATAGCTCTCAGGCAGAAAGAGCTAGCCTGGAAAGCTGTTGCTCAGCCTCATCTGCCCATGGCACTGCTCGCACAGAGGCACAGAGACTGGGGCTGCTTGCTTGTCTTGTCCCCTCAAACTTCAAACGTAGCTTAGGTGGTCCGTGCCGGGCGCCTCCGGCAGCCCTGCTCCGAAAATCCAAACGTCTGCAGATAGCTCTCAGGCAGAAAGAGCTAGCCTGGAAAGCTGTTGCTCAGCCTCATCTGCCCATGGCACTGCTCGCACAGAGGCACAGAGACTGGGGCTGCTTGCTTGTCTTGTCCCCTCAAACTTCAAACGTAGCTTAGGTGGTCCGTGCCGGGCGCCTCCGGCAGCCCTGCTCCGAAAATCCAAACGTCTGCAGATAGCTCTCAGGCAGAAAGAGCTAGCCTGGAAAGCTGTTGCTCAGCCTCATCTGCCCATGGCACTGCTCGCACAGAGGCACAGAGACTGGGGCTGCTTGCTTGTTTTGCCCCCTCAAACTTCAAACGTAGCTTAGGTGGTCCGTGCCGGGCGCCTCCGGCAGCCCTGCTTCGAAAATGCAAACGTCTGCAGATAGCTCGCAGGCAGAAAGAGCTAGCCTGGAAAGCTGTTGCTCAGCCTCATCTGCCCATGGCACTGCTCGCACAGAGGCACAGAGACTGGGGCTGCTTGCTTGTTTTGCCCCCTCAAACTTCAAACGTAGCTTAGGTGGTCCGTGCCGGGCGCATCCGGCAGCACTGCTCCGAAAATGCAAACGTCTGCAGATAGCTCGCAGGCAGAAAGAGCTAGCCTGGAAAGCTGTTGCTCAGCCTCATCTGCCCATGGCACTGCTCGCACAGAGGCACAGAGACTGGGGCTGCTTGCTTGTCTTGTCCCCTCAAACTTCAAACGTAGCTTAGGTGGTCCGTGCCGTGCGCCTCCGGCAGCCCTGCTCCGAAAATCCAAACGTCTGCAGATAGCTCGCAGGCAGAAAGAGCTAGCCTGGAAAGCTGTTGCTCAGCCTCATCTGCCCATGGCACTGCTCGCACAGAGGCACAGAGACTGGGGCTGCTTGCTTGTCTTGTCCCCTCAAACTTCAAACGTAGCTTAGGTGGTCTGTGCCGGGCGCCTCCGGCAGCCCTGCTCCGAAAATGCAAACGTCTGCAGATAGCTCGCAGGCAGAAAGAGCTAGCCTGGAAAGCTGTTGCTCAGCCTCATCTGCCCATGGCACTGCTCGCACAGAGGCACAGAGACTGAGGCTGCTTGCTTGTCTTGCCCCCTCAAACTTCAAACGTAGCTTAGGTGGTCCGTGACGTGCGCCTCCGGCAGCCCTGCTCCGAAAATGCAAACGTCTGCAGATAGCTCGCAGGCAGAAAGAGCTAGCCTGGAAAGCTGTTGCTCAGCCTCATCTGCCCATGGCACTGCTCGCACAGAGGCACAGAGACGGGGGCTGCTTGCTTGTCTTGCCCCCTCAAACTTCAAACGTATCTTAGGTGGTCCGTGCCGGACGCATCCGGCAGCCCTGCTCCAAAAAACCAAACGTCTGCAGATAGCTCGCAGGCAGAAAGAGCTAGCCTGGAAAGCTGTTGCTCAGCCTCATCTGCCCATGGCACTGCTCGCACAGAGGCACAGAGACTGGGGCTGCTTGCTTGTTTTGCCCCCTCAAACTTCAAACGTAGCTTAGGTGGTCCGTGGCGGGCGCCTCCGGCAGCCCTGCTTCGAAAATGCAAACGTCTGCAGATAGCTCGCAGGCAGAAAGAGCTAGCCTGGAAAGCTGTTGCTCAGCCTCATCTGCCCATGGCACTGCTCGCACAGAGGCACAGAGACTGGGGCTGCTTGCTTGTTTTGCCCCTTCAAACTTCAAACGTAGCTTAGGTGGTCCGTGCCGGGCGCATCCGCCAGCACTGCTCCAAAAATGCAAACGTCTGCAGATAGCTCGCAGGCAGAAAGAGCTAGCCTGGAAAGCTGTTGCTCAGCCTCATCTGCCCATGGCACTGCTCGCACAGAGGCACAGAGACTGGGGCTGCTTGCTTGTTTTGTCCCCTCAAACTTCAAACGTATCTTAGGTAGTCCGTGCCGTGCGCCTCCGGCAGCCCTGCTCCAAAAATGCGAACGTCTGCAGATAGCTCGCAGGCAGAAAGAGCTAGCCTGGAAAGCTGTTGCTCAGCCTCATCTGCCCATGGCACTGCTCGCACAGAGGCACAGAGACTGGGGCTGCTTGCTTGTCTTGTCCCCTCAAACTTCAAACGTAGCTTAGGTGGTCCGTGGCGGGCGCCTCCGGCAGCCCTGCTTCAAAAATGCAAACATCTGCAGATAGCTCGCAGGCAGAAAGAGCTAGCCTGGAAAGCTGTTGCTCAGCCTCATCTGCCCATGGCACTGCTCGCACAGAGGCACAGAGACTGGGGCTGCTTGCTTGTTTTGCCCCCTCAAACTTCAAACGTAGCTTAGGTGGTCCGTGCCGGGCGCCTCCGGCAGCCCTGCTCCGAAAATGCGAACGTCTGCAGATAGCTCGCAGGCAGAAAGAGCTAGCCTGGAAAGCTGTTGCTCAGCCTCATCTGCCCATGGCACTGCTCGCACAGAGGCACAGAGACTGGGGCTGCTTGCTTGTTTTGTCCCCTCAAACTTCAAACGTATCTTAGGTAGTCCGTGCCGTGCGCCTCCGGCAGCCCTGCTCCAAAAATGCGAACGTCTGCAGATAGCTCGCAGGCAGAAAGAGCTAGCCTGGAAAGCTGTTGCTCAGCCTCATCTGCCCATGGCACTGCTCGCACAGAGGCACAGAGACTGGGGCTGCTTGCTTGTCTTGTCCCCTCAAACTTCAAACGTAGCTTAGGTGGTCCGTGCCGTGCGCCTCCGGCAGCCCTGCTCCGAAAATCCAAACGTCTGCAGATAGCTCGCAGGCAGAAAGAGCTAGCCTGGAAAGCTGTTGCTCAGCCTCATCTGCCCATGGCACTGCTCGCACAGAGGCACAGAGACTGGGGCTGCTTGCTTGTCTTGTCCCCTCAAACTTCAAACGTAGCTTAGGTGGTCTGTGCCGGGCGCCTCCGGCAGCCCTGCTCCGAAAATGCAAACGTCTGCAGATAGCTCGCAGGCAGAAAGAGCTAGCCTGGAAAGCTGTTGCTCAGCCTCATCTGCCCATGGCACTGCTCGCACAGAGGCACAGAGACTGAGGCTGCTTGCTTGTCTTGCCCCCTCAAACTTCAAACGTAGCTTAGGTGATCCGTGACGTGCGCCTCCGGCAGCCCTGCTCCGAAAATGCAAACGTCTGCAGATAGCTGGCAGGCAGAAAGAGCTAGCCTGGAAAGCTGTTGCTCAGCCTCATCTGCCCATGGCACTGCTCGCACAGAGGCACAGAGACGGGGGCTGCTTGCTTGTCTTGCCCCCTCAAACTTCAAATGTATCTTAGGTGGTCCGTGCCGGGCGCATCCGGCAGCCCTGCTCCGAAAAACCAAACGTCTGCAGATAGCTCGCAGGCAGAAAGAGCTAGCCTGGAAAGCTGTTGCTCACCCTCATCTGCCCATGGCACTGCTCGCACAGAGGCACAGAGACTGGGGCTGCTTGCTTGTTTTGCCCCCTCAAACTTCAAACGTAGCTTAGGTGGTCCGTGGCGGGCGCCTCCAGCAGCCCTGCTTCGAAAATGCAAACGTCTGCAGATAGCTCGCAGGCAGAAAGAGCTAGCCTGGAAAGCTGTTGCTCAGCCTCATCTGCCCATGGCACTGCTCGCACAGAGGCACAGAGACTGGGGCTGCTTGCTTGTTTTGCCCCCTCAAACTTCAAACGTAGCTTAGGTGGTCCGTGCCGGGCGCATCCGGCAGCCCTGCTCTGAAAATGCGAACGTCTGCAGATAGCTCGCAGGCAGAAAGAGCTAGCCTGGAAAGCTGTTGCTCAGCCTCATCTGCCCATGGCACTGCTCGCACAGAGGCACAGAGACTGGGGCTGCTTGCTTGTCTTGTCCCCTCAAACTTCAAACGTATCTTAGGTAGTCCGTGCCGTGCGCCTCCGGCAGCCCTGCTCCGAAAATGCGAACGTCTGCAGATAGCTCGCAGGCAGAAAGAGCTAGCCTGGAAAGCTGTTGCTCAGCCTCATCTGCCCATGGCACTGCTCGCACAGAGGCACAGAGACTGGGGCTGCTTGCTTGTCTTGTCCCCTCAAACTTCAAACGTAGCTTAGGTGGTCCGTGCCGGGCGCCTCCGGCAGCCCTGCTCCGAAAATGCGAACGTCTGCAGATAGCTCGCAGGCAGAAAGAGCTAGCCTGGAAAGCTGTTGCTCAGCCTCATCTGCCCATGGCACTGCTCGCACAGAGGCACAGAGACTGGGGCTGCTTGCTTGTCTTCTCCCCTCAAACTTCAAACGTAGCTTAGGTGGTCAGTGCCGGGCGCCTCCGGCAGCCCTGCTCCGAAAATGCGAACGTCTGCAGATAGCTCGCAGGCAGAAAGAGCTAGCCTGGAAAGCTGTTGCTCAGCCTCATCTGCCCATGGCACTGCTCGCACAGAGGCACAGAGACTGGGGCTGCTTGCTTGTCTTGTCCCCTCAAACTTCAAACGTAGCTTAGGTGGTCTCTGCTAGGCGCCTCCGGCAGCCCTGCTCTGAAAATGCGAACGTCTGCAGATAGCTCGCAGGCAGAAAGAGCTAGCCTGGAAAGCTGTTGCTCAGCCTCATCTGCCCATGGCACTGCTCGCACAGAGGCACAGAGACTGGGGCTGCTTGCTTGTCTTGTCCCCTCAAACTTCAAACGTAGCTTAGGTGGTCCGTGCCGGGCGCATCCGGCAGCCCTGCTCTGAAAATGCAAACGTCTGCAGATAGCTCGCAGGCAGAAAGAGCTAGCCTGGAAAGCTGTTGCTCAGCCTCATCTGCCCATGGCACTGCTCGCACAGAGGCACAGAGACTGGGGCTGCTTGCTTGTCTTGTCCCCTCAAACTTCAAACGTAGCTTAGGTGGTCCGTGCCGGGCGCCTCCGGCAGCCCTGCTCCGAAAATCCAAACGTCTGCAGATAGCTCTCAGGCAGAAAGAGCTAGCCTGGAAAGCTGTTGCTCAGCCTCATCTGCCCATGGCACTGCTCGCACAGAGGCACAGAGACTGGGGCTGCTTGCTTGTCTTGTCCCCTCAAACTTCAAACGTAGCTTAGGTGGTCCGTGCCGGGCGCCTCCGGCAGCCCTGCTCCGAAAATGCAAACGTCTGCAGATAGCTCTCAGGCAGAAAGAGCTAGCCTGGAAAGCTGTTGCTCAGCCT
This sequence comes from Opisthocomus hoazin, assembly GCF_030867145.1. Classification (NCBI taxonomy): domain Eukaryota; kingdom Metazoa; phylum Chordata; class Aves; order Opisthocomiformes; family Opisthocomidae; genus Opisthocomus; species Opisthocomus hoazin. The sequence goes on from NW_027448785.1 coordinate 278,956, forward strand.
CATCTGCCCATGGCACTGCTCGCACAGAGGCACAGAGACTGGGGCTGCTTGCTTGTTTTGCCCCCTCAAACTTCAAACGTAGCTTAGGTGGTCCGTGCCGGGCGCCTCCGGCAGCCCTGCTTCGAAAATGCAAACGTCTGCAGATAGCTCGCAGGCAGACAGAGCTAGCCTGGAAAGCTGTTGCTCAGCCTCATCTGCCCATGGCACTGCTCGCACAGAGGCACAGAGACTGGGGCTGCTTGCTTGTTTTGCCCCCTCAAACTTCAAACGTAGCTTAGGTGGTCCGTGCCGGGCGCATCCGGCAGCACTGCTCCGAAAATGCAAACGTCTGCAGATAGCTCGCAGGCAGAAAGAGCTAGCCTGGAAAGCTGTTGCTCAGCCTCATCTGCCCATGGCACTGCTCGCACAGAGGCACAGAGACTGGGGCTGCTTGCTTGTCTTGTCCCCTCAAACTTCAAACGTAGCTTAGGTGGTCCGTGCCGTGCGCCTCCGGCAGCCCTGCTCCGAAAATCCAAACGTCTGCAGATAGCTCGCAGGCAGAAAGAGCTAGCCTGGAAAGCTGTTGCTCAGCCTCATCTGCCCATGGCACTGCTCGCACAGAGGCACAGAGACTGGGGCTGCTTGCTTGTCTTGTCCCCTCAAACTTCAAACGTAGCTTAGGTGGTCTGTGCCGGGCGCCTCCGGCAGCCCTGCTCCGAAAATGCAAACGTCTGCAGATAGCTCGCAGGCAGAAAGAGCTAGCCTGGAAAGCTGTTGCTCAGCCTCATCTGCCCATGGCACTGCTCGCACAGAGGCACAGAGACTGAGGCTGCTTGCTTGTCTTGCCCCCTCAAACTTCAAACGTAGCTTAGGTGATCCGTGACGTGCGCCTCCGGCAGCCCTGCTCCGAAAATGCAAACGTCTGCAGATAGCTCGCAGGCAGAAAGAGCTAGCCTGGAAAGCTGTTGCTCAGCCTCATCTGCCCATGGCACTGCTCGCACAGAGGCACAGAGACGGGGGCTGCTTGCTTGTCTTGCCCCCTCAAACTTCAAACGTATCTTAGGTGGTCCGTGCCGGACGCATCCGGCAGCCCTGCTCCAAAAAACCAAACGTCTGCAGATAGCTCGCAGGCAGAAAGAGCTAGCCTGGAAAGCTGTTGCTCAGCCTCATCTGCCCATGGCACTGCTCGCACAGAGGCACAGAGACTGGGGCTGCTTGCTTGTTTTGCCCCCTCAAACTTCAAACGTAGCTTAGGTGGTCCGTGGCGGGCGCCTCCGGCAGCCCTGCTTCGAAAATGCAAACGTCTGCAGATAGCTCGCAGGCAGAAAGAGCTAGCCTGGAAAGCTGTTGCTCAGCCTCATCTGCCCATGGCACTGCTCGCACAGAGGCACAGAGACTGGGGCTGCTTGCTTGTTTTGCCCCTTCAAACTTCAAACGTAGCTTAGGTGGTCCGTGCCGGGCGCATCCGGCAGCACTGCTCCAAAAATGCAAACGTCTGCAGATAGCTCGCAGGCAGAAAGAGCTAGCCTGGAAAGCTGTTGCTCAGCCTCATCTGCCCATGGCACTGCTCGCACAGAGGCACAGAGACTGGGGCTGCTTGCTTGTTTTGTCCCCTCAAACTTCAAACGTATCTTAGGTAGTCCGTGCCGTGCGCCTCCGGCAGCCCTGCTCCAAAAATGCGAACGTCTGCAGATAGCTCGCAGGCAGAAAGAGCTAGCCTGGAAAGCTGTTGCTCAGCCTCATCTGCCCATGGCACTGCTCGCACAGAGGCACAGAGACTGGGGCTGCTTGCTTGTCTTGTCCCCTCAAACTTCAAACGTAGCTTAGGTGGTCCGTGCCGGGCGCCTCCGGCAGCCCTGCTTCAAAAATGCAAACATCTGCAGATAGCTCGCAGGCAGAAAGAGCTAGCCTGGAAAGCTGTTGCTCAGCCTCATCTGCCCATGGCACTGCTCGCACAGAGGCACAGAGACTGGGGCTGCTTGCTTGTTTTGCCCCCTCAAACTTCAAACGTAGCTTAGGTGGTCCGTGCCGGGCGCCTCCGGCAGCCCTGCTCCGAAAATGCGAACGTCTGCAGATAGCTCGCAGGCAGAAAGAGCTAGCCTGGAAAGCTGTTGCTCAGCCTCATCTGCCCATGGCACTGCTCGCACAGAGGCACAGAGACTGGGGCTGCTTGCTTGTTTTGTCCCCTCAAACTTCAAACGTATCTTAGGTAGTCCGTGCCGTGCGCCTCCGGCAGCCCTGCTCCAAAAATGCGAACGTCTGCAGATAGCTCGCAGGCAGAAAGAGCTAGCCTGGAAAGCTGTTGCTCAGCCTCATCTGCCCATGGCACTGCTCGCACAGAGGCACAGAGACTGGGGCTGCTTGCTTGTCTTGTCCCCTCAAACTTCAAACGTAGCTTAGGTGGTCCGTGCCGTGCGCCTCCGGCAGCCCTGCTCCGAAAATCCAAACGTCTGCAGATAGCTCGCAGGCAGAAAGAGCTAGCCTGGAAAGCTGTTGCTCAGCCTCATCTGCCCATGGCACTGCTCGCACAGAGGCACAGAGACTGGGGCTGCTTGCTTGTCTTGTCCCCTCAAACTTCAAACGTAGCTTAGGTGGTCTGTGCCGGGCGCCTCCGGCAGCCCTGCTCCGAAAATGCAAACGTCTGCAGATAGCTCGCAGGCAGAAAGAGCTAGCCTGGAAAGCTGTTGCTCAGCCTCATCTGCCCATGGCACTGCTCGCACAGAGGCACAGAGACTGAGGCTGCTTGCTTGTCTTGCCCCCTCAAACTTCAAACGTAGCTTAGGTGATCCGTGACGTGCGCCTCCGGCAGCCCTGCTCCGAAAATGCAAACGTCTGCAGATAGCTGGCAGGCAGAAAGAGCTAGCATGGAAAGCTGTTGCTCAGCCTCATCTGCCCATGGCACTGCTCGCACAGAGGCACAGAGACGGGGGCTGCTTGCTTGTCTTGCCACCTCAAACTTCAAACGTATCTTAGGTGGTCCGTGCCGGGCGCATCCGGCAGCCCTGCTCCGAAAAACCAAACGTCTGCAGATAGCTCGCAGGCAGAAAGAGCTAGCCTGGAAAGCTGTTGCTCACCCTCATCTGCCCATGGCACTGCTCGCACAGAGGCACAGAGACTGGGGCTGCTTGCTTGTTTTGCCCCCTCAAACTTCAAACGTAGCTTAGGTGGTCCGTGGCGGGCGCCTCCAGCAGCCCTGCTTCGAAAATGCAAACGTCTGCAGATAGCTCGCAGGCAGAAAGAGCTAGCCTGGAAAGCTGTTGCTCAGCCTCATCTGCCCATGGCACTGCTCGCACAGAGGCACAGAGACTGGGGCTGCTTGCTTGTTTTGCCCCCTCAAACTTCAAACGTAGCTTAGGTGGTCCGTGCCGGGCGCATCCGGCAGCCCTGCTCTGAAAATGCGAACGTCTGCAGATAGCTCGCAGGCAGAAAGAGCTAGCCTGGAAAGCTGTTGCTCAGCCTCATCTGCCCATGGCACTGCTCGCACAGAGGCACAGAGACTGGGGCTGCTTGCTTGTTTTGCCCCCTCAAACTTCAAACGTATCTTAGGTAGTCCGTGCCGTGCGCCTCCGGCAGCCCTGCTCCGAAAATGCGAACGTCTGCAGATAGCTCGCAGGCAGAAAGAGCTAGCCTGGAAAGCTGTTGCTCAGCCTCATCTGCCCATGGCACTGCTCGCACAGAGGCACAGAGACTGGGGCTGCTTGCTTGTCTTGTCCCCTCAAACTTCAAACGTAGCTTAGGTGGTCCGTGCCGGGCGCCTCCGGCAGCCCTGCTCCGAAAATGCGAACGTCTGCAGATAGCTCGCAGGCAGAAAGAGCTAGCCTGGAAAGCTGTTGCTCAGCCTCATCTGCCCATGGCACTGCTCGCACAGAGGCACAGAGACTGGGGCTGCTTGCTTGTCTTCTCCCCTCAAACTTCAAACGTAGCTTAGGTGGTCCGTGCCGGGCGCCTCCGGCAGCCCTGCTCCGAAAATGCGAACGTCTGCAGATAGCTCGCAGGCAGAAAGAGCTAGCCTGGAAAGCTGTTGCTCAGCCTCATCTGCCCATGGCACTGCTCGCACAGAGGCACAGAGACTGGGGCTGCTTGCTTGTCTTGTCCCCTCAAACTTCAAACGTAGCTTAGGTGGTCTCTGCTAGGCGCCTCCGGCAGCCCTGCTCTGAAAATGCGAACGTCTGCAGATAGCTCGCAGGCAGAAAGAGCTAGCCTGGAAAGCTGTTGCTCAGCCTCATCTGCCCATGGCACTGCTCGCACAGAGGCACAGAGACTGGGGCTGCTTGCTTGTCTTGTCCCCTCAAACTTCAAACGTAGCTTAGGTGGTCTGTGCCGGGCGCCTCCGGCAGCCCTGCTCCGAAAATGCGAACGTCTGCAGATAGCTCGCAGGCAGAAAGAGCTAGCCTGGAAAGCTGTTGCTCAGCCTCATCTGCCCATGGCACTGCTCGCACAGAGGCACAGAGACTGGGGCTGCTTGCTTGTCTTGTCCCCTCAAACTTCAAACGTAGCTTAGGTGGTCCGTGCCGGGCCCCTCCGGCAGCCCTGCTCCGAAAATGCGAACGTCTGCAGATAGCTCGCAGGCAGAAAGAGCTAGCCTGGAAAGCTGTTGCTCAGCCTCATCTGCCCATGGCACTGCTCGCACAGAGGCACAGAGACTGGGGCTGCTTGCTTGTCTTGTCCCCTCAAACTTCAAACGTAGCTTAGGTGGTCCGTGCCGGGCGCCTCCGGCAGCCCTGCTCCGAAAATCCAAAGGTCTGTAGATAGCTCGCAGGCAGAAAGAGCTAGCCTGGAAAGCTGTTGCTCAGCCTCATCTGCCCATGGCACTGCTCGCACAGAGGCACAGAGACTGGGGCTGCGTGCTTGTCTTGCCCCCTCAAACTTCAAACGTAGCTTACGTGGTCCGTGCCGGGTGCCTCCGGCAGCCCTGCTCCGAAAATGCAAACGTCTGCAGATAGCTCGCAGGCAGAAAGAGCTAGCCTGGAAAGCTGTTGCTCCGCCTCATCTGCCCATGGCACTGCTCGCACAGAGGCACAGAGACTGGGGCTGCTTGCTTGTCTTGCCCCCTCAAACTTCAAACGTAGCTTAGGTGGTCCGTGCCGGGCGCCTCCGGCAGCCCTGCTCCGAAAATGCGAACGTCTGCAGATAGCTCGCAGGCAGAAAGAGTTAGCCTATAAAGCTGTTGCTCAGCCTCATCTGCCCATGGCACTGCTCGCACAGAGGCACAGAGACTGGGGCTGCTTGCTTGTCTTCTCCCCTCAATCTTCAAATGTAGCTTAGGTGGTCTGTGCCGGGCGCCTCCGGCAGCCCTGCTCCGAAAATGCGAACGTCTGCAGATAGCTCGCAGGCAGAAAGAGCTAGCCTGGAAAGCTGTTGCTCAGCCTCATCTGCCCATGGCACTGCTCGCACAGAGGCACAGAGACTGGGGCTGCTTGCTTGTCTTGTCCCCTCAAACTTCAAACGTAGCTTTGGTGGTCCGTGCCGGGCGCCTCCGGCAGCCCTGCTCCGAAAATGCGAACGTCTGCAGATAGCTCGCAGGCAGAAAGAGCTAGCCTGGAAAGCTGTTGCTCAGCCTCATCTGCCCATGGCACTGCTCGCACAGAGGCACAGAGAGTGGGACTGCTTGCTTGTCTTGTCCCCTCAAACTTCAAACGTAGCTTAGGTGGTCAGTGCCGGGCGCCTCCGGCAGCCCTGCTCCGAAAATGCGAACGTCTGCAGATAGCTCGCAGGCAGAAAGAGCTAGCCTGGAAAGCTGTTGCTCAGCCTCATCTGCCCATGGCACTGCTCGCACAGAGGCACAGAGACTGGGGCTGCTTGCTTGTCTTGTCCCCTCAAACTTCAAACGTAGCTTAGGTGGTCTGTGCCGGGCGCCTCCGGCAGCCCTGCTCCGAAAATACAAACGTCTGCAGATAGCTCGCAGGCAGAAAGAGCTAGCCTGGAAAGCTGTTGCTCAGCCTCATCTGCCCATGGCACTGCTCGCACAGAGGCACAGAGACTGGGGCTGCTTGCTTGTCTTGCCCCCTCAAACTTCAAACGTAGCTTAGGTGGTCCGTGCCGGGCGCCTCCGGCAGCCCTGCTCCGAAAATGCGAACGTCTGCAGATAGCTCGCAGGCAGAAAGAGTTAGCCTATAAAGCTGTTGCTCAGCCTCATCTGCCCATGGCACTGCTCGCACAGAGGCACAGAGACTGGGGCTGCTTGCTTGTCTTCTCCCCTCAATCTTCAAATGTAGCTTAGGTGGTCTGTGCCGGGCGCCTCCGGCAGCCCTGCTCCGAAAATGCGAACGTCTGCAGATAGCTCGCAGGCAGAAAGAGCTAGCCTGGAAAGCTGTTGCTCAGCCTCATCTGCCCATGGCACTGCTCGCACAGAGGCACAGAGACTGGGGCTGCTTGCTTGTCTTGTCCCCTCAAACTTCAAACGTAGCTTAGGTGGTCCGTGCCGGGCGCCTCCGGCAGCCCTGCTCCGAAAATGCGAACGTCTGCAGATAGCTCGCAGGCAGAAAGAGCTAGCCTGGAAAGCTGTTGCTCAGCCTCATCTGCCCATGGCACTGCTCGCACAGAGGCACAGAGAGTGGGACTGCTTGCTTGTCTTGTCCCCTCAAACTTCAAACGTAGCTTAGGTGGTCAGTGCCGGGCGCCTCCGGCAGCCCTGCTCCGAAAATGCGAACGTCTGCAGATAGCTCGCAGGCAGAAAGAGCTAGCCTGGAAAGCTGTTGCTCAGCCTCATCTGCCCATGGCACTGCTCGCACAGAGGCACAGAGACTGGGGCTGCTTGCTTGTCTTGTCCCCTCAAACTTCAAACGTAGCTTAGGTGGTCTCTGCCGGGCGCCTCCGGCAGCCCTGCTCCGAAAATGCAAACGTCTGCAGATAGCTCGCAGGCAGAAAGAGCTAGCCTGGAAAGCTGTTGCTCAGCCTCATCTGCCCATGGCACTGCTCGCACAGAGGCACAGAGACTGGGGCTGCTTGCTTGTCTTGCCCCCTCAAACTTCAAACGTAGCTTAGGTGGTCCGTGCCGGGCGTCTCCGGCAGCCCTGCTCCGAAAATGCGAACGTCTGCAGATAGCTCGCAGGCAGAAAGAGTTAGCCTATAAAGCTGTTGCTCAGCCTCATCTGCCCATGGCACTGCTCGCACAGAGGCACAGAGACTGGGGCTGCTTGCTTGTCTTCTCCCCTCAATCTTCAAATGTAGCTTAGGTGGTCTGTGCCGGGCGCCTCCGGCAGCCCTGCTCCGAAAATGCGAACGTCTGCAGATAGCTCGCAGGCAGAAAGAGCTAGCCTGGAAAGCTGTTGCTCAGCCTCATCTGCCCATGGCACTGCTCGCACAGAGGCACAGAGACTGGGGCTGCTTGCTTGTCTTGTCCCCTCAAACTTCAAACGTAGCTTAGGTGGTCAGTGCCGGGCGCCTCCGGCAGCCCTGCTCCGAAAATGCGAACGTCTGCAGATAGCTCGCAGGCAGAAAGAGCTAGCCTGGAAAGCTGTTGCTCAGCCTCATCTGCCCATGGCACTGCTCGCACAGAGGCACAGAGACTGGGGCTGCTTGCTTGTCTTGTCCCCTCAAACTTCAAACGTAGCTTAGGTGGTCTCTGCCGGGCGCCTCCGGCAGCCCTGCTCCGAAAATGCGAACGTCTGCAGATAGCTCGCAGGCAGAAAGAGCTAGCCTGGAAAGCTGTTGCTCAGCCTCATCTGCCCATGGCACTGCTCGCACAGAGGCACAGAGACTGGGGCTGCTTGCTTGTCTTGTCCCCTCAAACTTCAAACGTAGCTTAGGTGGTCTGTGCCGGGCGCCTCCGGCAGCCCTGCTCCGAAAATGCGAACGTCTGCAGATAGCTCGCAGGCAGAAAGAGCTAGCCTGGAAAGCTGTTGCTCAGCCTCATCTGCCCATGGCACTGCTCGCACAGAGGCACAGAGACTGGGGCTGCTTGCTTGTCTTGTCCCCTCAAACTTCAAACGTAGCTTAGGTGGTCCGTGCCGGGCCCCTCCGGCAGCCCTGCTCCGAAAATGCGAACGTCTGCAGATAGCTCGCAGGCAGAAAGAGCTAGCCTGGAAAGCTGTTGCTCAGCCTCATCTGCCCATGGCACTGCTCGCACAGAGGCACAGAGACTGGGGCTGCTTGCTTGTCTTGTCCCCTCAAACTTCAAACGTAGCTTAGGTGGTCCGTGCCGTGCGCCTCCGGCAGCCCTGCTCCGAAAATCCAAAGGTCTGTAGATAGCTCGCAGGCAGAAAGAGCTAGCCTGGAAAGCTGTTGCTCAGCCTCATCTGCCCATGGCACTGCTCGCACAGAGGCACAGAGACTGGGGCTGCTTGCTTGTCTTCTCCCCTCAATCTTCAAATGTAGCTTAGGTGGTCTGTGCCGGGCGCCTCCGGCAGCCCTGCTCCGAAAATGCGAACGTCTGCAGATAGCTCGCAGGCAGAAAGAGCTAGCCTGGAAAGCTGTTGCTCAGCCTCATCTGCCCATGGCACTGCTCGCACAGAGGCACAGAGACTGGGGCTGCTTGCTTGTCTTGTCCCCTCAAACTTCAAACGTAGCTTAGGTGGTCCGTGCCGGGCGCCTCCGGCAGCCCTGCTCTGAAAATGCAAACGTCTGCAGATAGCTCGCAGGCAGAAAGAGCTAGCCTGGAAAGCTGTTGCTCAGCCTCATCTGCCCATGGCACTGCTCGCACAGAGGCACAGAGACTGGGGCTGCTTGCTTGTCTTGTCCCCTCAAACTTCAAACGTAGCTTAGGTGGTCTGTGCCAGGCGCCTCCGGCAGCCCTGCTCCGAAAATGCGAACGTCTGCAGATAGCTCGCAGGCAGAAAGAGCTAGCCTGGAAAGCTGTTGCTCAGCCTCATCTGCCCATGGCACTGCTCGCACAGAGGCACAGAGACTGGGGCTGCTTGCTTGTTTTGTCCCCTCAAACTTCAAACGTAGCTTAGGTGGTCTTGCCGGGCGCCTCCGGCAGCCCTGCTCCGAAAATCCAAACGTCTGCAGATAGCTCGCAGGCAGAAAGAGCTAGCCTGGAAAGCTGTTGCTCAGCCTCATCTGCCCATGGCACTGCTCGCACAGAGGCACAGAGACTGGGGCTGCTTGCTTGTCTTGCCCCCTCAAACTTCAAACGTAGCTTAGGTGGTCCGTGCCGGGCGCCTCCGGCAGCCCTGCTCCGAAAATGCAAATGTCTGCAGATAGCTCGCAGGCAGAAAGAGCTAGCCTGGAAAGCTGTTGCTCAGCCTCATTTGCCCATGGCACTGCTCGCACAGAGGCACAGAGACTGGGGCTGCTTGCTTGTCTTGTTCACTCAAACTTCAAACGTAGCTTAGGTGGTCCGTGCCGGGCGCATCCAGCAGCCCTGCTCCGAAAATCCAAACGTCTGCAGATAGCTGGCAGGCAGAAAGAGCTAGCCTGGAAAGCTGTTGCTCAGCCTCATCTGCCCATGGCACTGCTCGCACAGAGGCACAGAGACTGGGGCTGCTTGCTTGTCTTGTCCCCTCAAACTTCAAACGTAGCTTAGGTGGTCCGTGCCGGGCGCCTCCGGCAGCCCTGCTCCGAAAATGCGAACGTCTGCAGATAGCTCGCAGGCAGAAAGAGCTAGCCTGGAAAGCTGTTGCTCAGCCTCATCTGCCCATGGCACTGCTCGCACAGAGGCACAGAGACTGGGGCTGCTTGCTTGTCTTGTCCCCTCAAACTTCAAACGTAGCTTAGGTGGTCTGTGCCGGGGGCCTCCGGCAGCCCTGCTCCAAAATTCCGAACGTCTGCAGATAGCTCGCAGGCAGAAAGAGCTAGCCTGGAAAGCTGTTGCTCAGCCTCATCTGCCCATGGCACTGCTCGCACAGAGGCACAGAGACTGGGGCTGCTTGCTTGTTTTGCCCCCTCAAACTTCAAAAGTAGCTTAGGTGGTCCGTGCCGGGCGCCTCCCGCAGCCCTGCTCCGAAAATGCGAACGTCTGCAGATAGCTCGCAGGCAGAAAGAGCTAGCCTGGAAAGCTGTTGCTCAGCCTCATCTGCCCATGGCACTGCTCGCACAGAGGCACAGAGACTGGGGCTGCTTGCTTGTCTTGTCCCCTCAAACTTCAAACGTAGCTTAGGTGGTCTGTGCCGGGGGCCTCCGGCAGCCCTGCTCCAAAATTGCGAACGTCTGCAGATAGCTCGCAGGCAGAAAGAGCTAGCCTGGAAAGCTGTTGCTCAGCCTCATCTGCCCATGGCACTGCTCGCACAGAGGCACAGAGACTGGGGCTGCTTGCTTGTTTTGCCCCCTCAAACTTCAAAAGTAGCTTAGGTGGTCCGTGCCGGGCGCCTCCCGCAGCCTTGCTCCAAAAATGCGAACGTCTGCAGATAGCTCGCAGGCAGAAAGAACTAGCCTGGAAAGCTGTTGCTCAGCCTCATCTGCCCATGGCACTGCTCGCACAGAGGCACAGAGACTGGGGCTGCTTGCTTGTCTTGTCCCCTCAAACTTCAAACGTAGCTTAGGTGGTCTGTGCCGGGCGCCTCACGCAGCCCTGCTCCGAAAATGCAAACGTCTGCAGATAGCTCGCAGGCAGAAAGAGCTAGCCTGGAAAGCTGTTGCTCAGCCTCATCTGCCCATGGCACTGCTCGCACAGAGGCACAGAGACTGGGGCTGCTTGCTTGTCTTCTCCCCTCAAACTTCAAATGTAGCTTAGGTGGTCCGTGCCGGGCGCATCCGGCAGCCCTGTTCCGAAAATGCAAACGTCTGCAGATAGCTCGCAGGCAGAAAGAGCTAGCCTGGAAAGCTGTTGCTCAGCCTCATCTGCCCATGGCACTGCTCGCACAGAGGCACAGAGACTGGGGCTGCTTGCTTGTCTTGTCCCCTCAACCTTCAAACGTAGCTTAGGTGGTCTGTGCCGGGCGCCTCCGGCAGCCCTGCTCCAAAAATGCGAACGTCTGCAGAGAGCTCGCAGGCAGAAAGAGCTAGCCTGGAAAGCTGTTGCTCAGCCTCATCTGCCCATGGCACTGCTCGCACAGAGGCACAGAGACTGGGGCTGCTTGCTTGTCTTGTCCCCTCAAACTTCAAACGTAGCTTAGGTGGTCTGTGCCGGGCGCCTCCGGCAGCCCTGCTCCAAAATTGCGAACGTCTGCAGATAGCTGGCAGGCAGAAAGAGCTAGCCTGGAAAGCTGTTGCTCAGCCTCATCTGCCCATGGCACTGCTCGCACAGAGGCACAGAGACTGGGGCTGCTTGCTTGTTTTGCCGACTCAATCTTCAAACGTAGCTTAGGTGGTCCGTGCCGGGCGCCTCACGCAGCCCTGCTCCGAAAATGCGAACGTCTGCAGATAGCTCGCAGCCAGAAAGAACTAGCCTGGAAAGCTGTTGCTCAGCCTCATCTGCCCATGGCACTGCTCGCACAGAGGCACAGAGACTGGGGCTGCTTGCTTGTCTTCTCCCCTCAATCTTCAAATGTAGCTTAGGTGGTCTGTGCCGGGCGCCTCCGGCAGCCCTGCTCCGAAAATGCGAACGTCTGCAGATAGCTCGCAGGCAGAAAGAGCTAGCCTGGAAAGCTGTTGCTCAGCCTCATCTGCCCATGGCACTGCTCGCACAGAGGCACAGAGACTGGGGCTGCTTGCTTGTCTTGTCCCCTCAAACTTCAAACGTAGCTTAGGTGGTCCGTGCCGGGCGCCTCCGGCAGCCCTGCTCTGAAAATGCAAACGTCTGCAGATAGCTCGCAGGCAGAAAGAGCTAGCCTGGAAAGCTGTTGCTCAGCCTCATCTGCCCATGGCACTGCTCGCACAGAGGCACAGAGACTGGGGCTGCTTGCTTGTCTTGTCCCCTCAAACTTCAAACGTAGCTTAGGTGGTCTGTGCCAGGCGCCTCCGGCAGCCCTGCTCCGAAAATGCGAACGTCTGCAGATAGCTCGCAGGCAGAAAGAGCTAGCCTGGAAAGCTGTTGCTCAGCCTCATCTGCCCATGGCACTGCTCGCACAGAGGCACAGAGACTGGGGCTGCTTGCTTGTTTTGTCCCCTCAAACTTCAAACGTAGCTTAGGTGGTCCGTGCCGGGCGCCTCCGGCAGCCCTGCTTCGAAAATCCAAACGTCTGCAGATAGCTCGCAGGCAGAAAGAGCTAGCCTGGAAAGCTGTTGCTCAGCCTCATCTGCCCATGGCACTGCTCGCACAGAGGCACAGAGACTGGGGCTGCTTGCTTGTCTTGCCCCCTCAAACTTCAAACGTAGCTTAGGTGGTCCGTGCCGGGCGCCTCCGGCAGCCCTGCTCCGAAAATGCAAATGTCTGCAGATAGCTCGCAGGCAGAAAGAGCTAGCCTGGAAAGCTGTTGCTCAGCCTCATTTGCCCATGGCACTGCTCGCACAGAGGCACAGAGACTGGGGCTGCTTGCTTGTCTTGTTCACTCAAACTTCAAACGTAGCTTAGGTGGTCCGTGCCGGGCGCATCCAGCAGCCCTGCTCCGAAAATCCAAACGTCTGCAGATAGCTGGCAGGCAGAAAGAGCTAGCCTGGAAAGCTGTTGCTCAGCCTCATCTGCCCATGGCACTGCTCGCACAGAGGCACAGAGACTGGGGCTGCTTGCTTGTCTTGTCCCCTCAAACTTCAAACGTAGCTTAGGTGGTCCGTGCCGGGCGCCTCCGGCAGCCCTGCTCCGAAAATGCGAACGTCTGCAGATAGCTCGCAGGCAGAAAGAGCTAGCCTGGAAAGCTGTTGCTCAGCCTCATCTGCCCATGGCACTGCTCGCACAGAGGCACAGAGACTGGGGCTGCTTGCTTGTCTTGTCCCCTCAAACTTCAAACGTAGCTTAGGTGGTCTGTGCCGGGGGCCTCCGGCAGCCCTGCTCCAAAATTGCGAACGTCTGCAGATAGCTCGCAGGCAGAAAGAGCTAGCCTGGAAAGCTGTTGCTCAGCCTCATCTGCCCATGGCACTGCTCGCACAGAGGCACAGAGACTGGGGCTGCTTGCTTGTTTTGCCCCCTCAAACTTCAAAAGTAGCTTAGGTGGTCCGTGCCGGGCGCCTCCCGCAGCCCTGCTCCGAAAATGCGAACGTCTGCAGATAGCTCGCAGGCAGAAAGAGCTAGCCTGGAAAGCTGTTGCTCAGCCTCATCTGCCCATGGCACTGCTCGCACAGAGGCACAGAGACTGGGGCTGCTTGCTTGTCTTGTCCCCTCAAACTTCAAACGTAGCTTAGGTGGTCTGTGCCGGGGGCCTCCGGCAGCCCTGCTCCAAAATTGCGAACGTCTGCAGATAGCTCGCAGGCAGAAAGAGCTAGCCTGGAAAGCTGTTGCTCAGCCTCATCTGCCCATGGCACTGCTCGCACAGAGGCACAGAGACTGGGGCTGCTTGCTTGTCTTCTCCCCTCAAACTTCAAATGTAGCTTAGGTGGTCCGTGCCGGGCGCCTCCCGCAGCCTTGCTCCAAAAATGCGAACGTCTGCAGATAGCTCGCAGGCAGAAAGAGCTAGCCTGGAAAGCTGTTGCTCAGCCTCATCTGCCCATGGCACTGCTCGCACAGAGGCACAGAGACTGGGGCTGCTTGCTTGTCTTGTCCCCTCAACCTTCAAACGTAGCTTAGGTGGTCTGTGCCGGGCGCCTCCGGCAGCCCTGCTCCAAAAATGCGAACGTCTGCAGAGAGCTCGCAGGCAGAAAGAGCTAGCCTGGAAAGCTGTTGCTCAGCCTCATCTGCCCATGGCACTGCTCGCACAGAGGCACAGAGACTGGGGCTGCTTGCTTGTCTTGTCCCCTCAAACTTCAAACGTAGCTTAGGTGGTCTGTGCCGGGCGCCTCCGGCAGCCCTGCTCCAAAATTGCGAACGTCTGCAGATAGCTGGCAGGCAGAAAGAGCTAGCCTGGAAAGCTGTTGCTCAGCCTCATCTGCCCATGGCACTGCTCGCACAGAGGCACAGAGACTGGGGCTGCTTGCTTGTTTTGCCCACTCAATCTTCAAACGTAGCTTAGGTGGTCCGTGCCGGGCGCCTCACGCAGCCCTGCTCCGAAAATGCGAACGTCTGCAGATAGCTCGCAGCCAGAAAGAACTAGCCTGGAAAGCTGTTGCTCAGCCTCATCTGCCCATGGCACTGCTCGCACAGAGGCACAGAGACTGGGGCTGCTTGCTTGTCTTGTCCCCTCAAACTTCAAACGTAGCTTAGGTGGTCTGTGCCAGGCGACTCCGGCAGCCCTGCTCCGAAAATGCGAACGTCTGCAGATAGCTCGCAGGCAGAAAGAGCTAGCCTGGAAAGCTGTTGCTCAGCCTCATCTGCCCATGGCACTGCTCGCACAGAGGCACAGAGACTGGGGCTGCTTGCTTGTCTTGTCCCCTCAAACTTCAAACGTAGCTTAGGTGGTCCGTGCCGGGCGCATCCGGCAGCCCTGCTCCGAAAATGCAAACGTCTGCAGATAGCTGGCAGGCAGAAAGAGCTAGCCTGGAAAGATGTTACTCAGCCTCATCTGCCCATGGCACTGCTCGCACAGAGGCACAGAGACTGGGGCTGCTTGCTTCTCTTGTCCCCTCAAACTTCAAACGTAGCTTAGGTGGTCGGTGCCAGGCGACTCCGGCAGCCCTGCTCCGAAAATGCAAACGTCTGCAGATAGCTCGCAGGCAGAAAGAGCTAGCCTGGAAAGCTGTTGCTCAGCCTCATCTGCCCATGGCACTGCTCGCACAGAGGCACAGAGACTGGGGCTGCTTGCTTGTCTTCTCCCCTCAAACTTCAAATGTAGCTTAGGTGGTCCGTGCCGGGCGCATCCGGCAGCCCTGCTCCGAAAATGCAAACGTCTGCAGATAGCTCGCAGGCAGAAAGAGCTAGCCTGGAAAGCTGTTGCTCAGCCTCATCTGCCCATGGCACTGCTCGCACAGAGGCACAGAGACTGGGGCTGCTTGCTTGTCTTGTCCCCTCAACCTTCAAACGTAGCTTAGGTGGTCTGTGCCGGGCGCCTCCGGCAGCCCTGCTCCAAAAATGCGAACGTCTGCAGATAGCTCGCAGGCAGAAAGAGCTAGCCTGGAAAGCTGTTGCTCAGCCTCATCTGCCCATGGCACTGCTCGCACAGAGGCACAGAGACTGGGGCTGCTTGCTTCTTTTGCCCCCTCAAACTTCAAACGTAGCTTAGGTGGTCCGTGCCGGGCGCCTCCGGCAGCCCTGCTTCGAAAATGCGAACGTCTGCAGATAGCTCGCAGGCAGAAAGAGCTAGCCTGGAAAGCTGTTGCTCAGCCTCATCTGCCCATGGCACTGCTCGCACAGAGGCACAGAGACTGGGGCTGCTTGCTTGTCCTGTCCCCTCAAACTTCAAATGTAGCTTAGGTGGTCTGTGCCGGGCGCCTCCGGCAGCCCTGCTCCAAAAATGCAAACGTCTGCAGATAGCTCGCAGGCAGAAAGAGCTAGCCTGGAAAGCTGTTGCTCAGCCTCATCTGCCCATGGCACTGCTCGCACAGAGGCACAGAGACTGGGGCTGCTTGCTTGTTTTGTCCCCTCAAACTTCAAATGTAGCTTAGGTGGTCTGTGCCGGGCGGATCCGGCAGCCCTGCTCCGAAAATGCGAACGTCTGCAGATAGCTGGCAGGCAGAAAGAGCTAGCCTGGAAAGCTGTTGCTCAGCCTCATCTGCCCATGGCACTGCTCGCACAGAGGCACAGAGACTGGGGCTGCCTGCTTGTCTTGTCCCCTCAAACTTCAAATGTAGCTTAGGTGGTCCGTGCCGGGCGCATCCGGCAGCCCTGCTCCGAAAATGCAAACGTCTGCAGATAGCTCGCAGGCAGAAAGAGCTAGCCTGGAAAGCTGTTGCTCAGCCTCATCTGCCCATGGCACTGCTCGCACAGAGGCACAGAGACTGGGGCTGCTTGCTTGTCTTGTCCCCTCAAACTTCAAATGTAGCTTAGGTGGTCTGTGCCGGGCGCATCCGGCAGCCCTGCTCCGAAAATGCGAACGTCTGCAGATAGCTCGCAGGCAGAAAGAGCTAGCCTGGAAAGCTGTTGCTCAGCCTCATCTGCCCATGGCACTGCTCGCACAGAGGCACAGAGACTGGGGCTGCTTGCTTGTCTTGTCCCCTCAAACTTCAAACGTAGCTTAGGTGGTCCGTGCCGGGCGCCTCCGGCAGCCCTGCTCCGAAAATGCAAACGTCTGCAGATAGCTCGCAGGCAGGAAGAGCTAGCCTGGAAAGCTGTTGCTCAGCCTCATCTGCCCATGGCGCTGCTCGCACAGAGGCACAGAGACTGGGGCTGCTTGCTTGTCTTCTCCCCTCAAACTTCAAATGTAGCTTAGGTGGTCCGTGCCGGGCGCCTCCGGCAGCCCTGCTTCGAAAATGCGAACGTCTGCAGATAGCTCGCAGGCAGAAAGAGCTAGCCTGGAAAGCTGTTGCTCAGCCTCATCTGCCCATGGCACTGCTCGCACAGAGGCACAGAGACTGGGGCTGCTTGCTTGTCCTGTCCCCTCAAACTTCAAATGTAGCTTAGGTGGTCTGTGCCGGGCGCCTCCGGCAGCCCTGCTCCGAAAATGCAAACGTCTGCAGATAGCTCGCAGGCAGAAAGAGCTAGCCTGGAAAGCTGTTGCTCAGCCTCATCTGCCCATGGCACTGCTCGCACAGAGGCACAGAGACTGGGGCTGCTTGCTTGTTTTGTCCCCTCAAACTTCAAATGTAGCTTAGGTGGTCTGTGCCGGGCGGATCCGGCAGCCCTGCTCCGAAAATGCGAACGTCTGCAGATAGCTCGCAGGCAGAAAGAGCTAGCCTGGAAAGCTGTTGCTCAGCCTCATCTGCCCATGGCACTGCTCGCACAGAGGCACAGAGACTGGGGCTGCCTGCTTGTCTTGTCCCCTCAAACTTCAAATGTAGCTTAGGTGGTCCGTGCCGGGCGCATCCGGCAGCCCTGCTCCGAAAATGCAAACGTCTGCAGATAGCTCGCAGGCAGAAAGAGCTAGCCTGGAAAGCTGTTGCTCAGCCTCATCTGCCCATGGCACTGCTCGCACAGAGGCACAGAGACTGGGGCTGCTTGCTTGTCTTGTCCCCTCAAACTTCAAATGTAGCTTAGGTGGTCTGTGCCGGGCGCATCCGGCAGCCCTGCTCCGAAAATGCGAACGTCTGCAGATAGCTCGCAGGCAGAAAGAGCTAGCCTGGAAAGCTGTTGCTCAGCCTCATCTGCCCATGGCACTGCTCGCACAGAGGCACAGAGACTGGGGCTGCTTGCTTGTCTTGCCCCCTCAAACTTCAAACGTAGCTTAGGTGGTCCGTGCCGGGCGCCTCCGGCAGCCCTGCTCCGAAAATGCAAACGTCTGCAGATAGCTCGCAGGCAGGAAGAGCTAGCCTGGAAAGCTGTTGCTCAGCCTCATCTGCCCATGGCACTGCTCGCACAGAGGCCCAGAGACTGGGGCTGCTTGCTTGTCTTGTCCCCTCAAACTTCAAACGTAGCTTAGGTGGTCTGTGCCGTGCGCCTCCGGCAGCCCTGCTCCGAAAATGCGAACGTCTGCAGATAGCTCGCAGGCAGAAAGAGCTAGCCTGGAAAGCTGTTGCTCAGCCTCATCTGCCCATGGCACTGCTCGCACAGAGGCACAGAGACTGGGGCTGCTTGCTTGTCTTGTCCCCTCAAACTTCAAATGTAGCTTAGGTGGTCCGTGCCGGGCGCCTCCGGCAGCCCTGCTCCGAAAATGCAAACGTCTGCAGATAGCTCGCAGGCAGAAAGAGCTAGCCTGGAAAGCTGTTGCTCAGCCTCATCTGCCCATGGCACTGCTCGCACAGAGGCACAGAGACTGGGGCTGCTTGCTTGTCTTGTCCCCTCAAACTTCAAATGTAGCTTAGTTGGTACGTGCCGGGTGCCTCCGGCAGCCCTGCTCCGAAAATGCGAACGTCTGCAGATAGCTCGCAGGCAGAAAGAGCTAGCCTGGAAAGCTGTTGCTCAGCCTCATCTGCCCATGGCACTGCTCGCACAGAGGCACAGAGACTGGGGCTGCTTGCTTGTCTTGTCCCCTCAAACTTCAAATGTAGATTAGGTGGTCCGTGCCGGGCGCCTCCGGCAGCCCTGCTCCGAAAATGCGAACGTCTGCAGATAGCTCGCAGGCAGAAAGAGCTAGCCTGGAAAGCTGTTGCTCAGCCTCATCTGCCCATGGCACTGCTCGCACAGAGGCACAGAGACTGGGGCTGCTTGCTTGTCTTGCCCCCTCAAACTTCAAACGTAGCTTAGGTGGTCTGTGCCGGGCGCCTCTGGCAGTCCTGCTCCGAAAATGCAAACGTCTGCAGATAGCTCGCAGGCAGAAAGAGCTAGCCTGGAAAGCTGTTGCTCAGCCTCATCTGCCCATGGCACTGCTCGCACAGAGGCACAGAGACTGGGGCTGCTTGCTTGTCTTGTCCCCTCAAACTTCAAACGTAGCTTAGGTGGTCCGTGCCGGGCGCCTCCGGCAGCCCTGCTCCGAAAATGCAAACGTCTGCAGACAGCTCGCAGGCAGAAAGAGCTAGCCTGGAAAGCTGTTGCTCAGCCTCATCTGCCCATGGCACTGCTCGCACAGAGGCACAGAGACTGGGGCTGCTTGCTTGTCTTCTCCCCTCAAACTTCAAATGTAGCTTAGGTGGTACGTGCTGGGCGCCTCCGGCAGCCCTGCTCTGAAAATGCAAACGTCTGCAGATAGCTCGCAGGCAGAAACAGCTAGCCTGGAAAGCTGTTGCTCAGCCTCATCTGCCCATGGCACTGCTCGCACAGAGGCACAGAGACTGAGGCTGCTTGCTTGTCTTGTCCCCTCAAACTTCAAATGTAGCTTAGGTTGTCCGTGCCGGGCGCCTCCGGCAGCCCTGCTCCGAAAATGCAAACGTCTGCAGATAGCTCGCAGGCAGAAAGAGCTAGCCTGGAAAGCTGTTGCTCAGCCTCATCTGCCCATGGCACTGCTCGCACAGAGGCACAGAGACTGGGGCTGCTTGCTTGTCTTGTCCCCTCAAACTTCAAATGTAGCTTAGGTGGTACGTGCCGGGCGTATCCGGCAGCCCTGCTCCGAAAATGCGAACGTCTGCAGATAGCTGGCAGGCAGAAAGAGCTAGACTGGAAAGCTGTTGCTCAGCCTCATCTGCCCATGGCACTGCTCGCACAGAGGCACAGAGACTGGGGCTGCTTGCTTGTCTTGTCCCCTCAAACTTCAAATGTAGCTTAGGTGGTCCGTGCCGGGCGCATCCGGCAGCTCTGCTCCGAAAATGCGAACGTCTGCAGATAGCTCGCAGGCAGAAAGAGCTAGCCTGGAAAGCTGTTGCTCAGCCTCATCTGCCCATGGCACTGCTCGCACAGAGGCACAGAGACTGAGGCTGCTTGCTTGTCTTGTCCCCTCAAACTTCAAACGTAGCTTAGGTGGTCCGTGCCGGGTGCCTCCGGCAGCCGTGCTCAGAAAATGCAAACGTCTGCAGATAGCTCGCAGGCAGAAAGAGCTAGCCTGGAAAGCTGTTGCTCAGCCTCATCTGCCCATGGCACTGCTCGCACAGAGGCACAGAGACTGGGGCTGCTTGCTTGTCTTGTCCCCTCAAACTTCAAACGTAGCTTAGGTGGTCCGTGCCGGGCGCCTCCGGCAGCCCTGCTCCGAAAATGCAAACGTCTGCAGATAGCTCGCAGGCAGAAAGAGCTAGCCTGGAAAGCTGTTGCTCAGCCTCATCTGCCCATGGCACTGCTCGCACAGAGGCACAGAGACTGGGGCTGCTTGCTTGTCTTGTCCCCTCAAACTTCAAATGTAGCTTAGGTGGTCCGTGCCGGGCGCCTCCGGCAGCCCTGCTCCGAAAATGCGAACGTCTGCAGATAGCTCGCAGGCAGAAAGTGCTAGCCTGGAAAGCTGTTGCTCAGCCTCATCTGCCCATGGCACTGCTCGCACAGAGGCACAGAGACTGGGGCTGCTTGCTTGTCTCGTCCCCTCAAACTTCAAACGTAGCTTAGGTGGTCTGTGCCGGGGGCCTCCGGCAGCCCTGCTCCGAAAATGCAAACGTCTGCAGATAGCTCGCAGGCAGAAAGAGCTAGCCTGGAAAGCTGTTGCTCAGCCTCATCTGCCCATGGCACTGCTCGCACAGAGGCACAGAGACTGGGGCTGCTTGCTTGTCTTGTCCCCTCAAACTTCAAATGTAGCTTAGGTGGTCCGTGCCGGGCGCCTCCGGCAGCCCTGCTCTGAAAATGCGAACGTCTGCAGATAGCTCGCAGGCAGAAAGAGCTAGCCTGGAAAGCTGTTGCTCAGCCTCATCTGCCCATGGCACTGCTCGCACAGAGGCACAGAGACTGGGGCTGCTTTCTTGTCTTGTCCCCTCAAACTTCAAATGTAGCTTAGGTGGTCCGTGCCGGGAGCATCCGGCAGCCCTGCTCCAAAAATGCAAACGTCTGCAGATATCTGGCAGGCAGAAAGAGCTAGCCTGGAAAGCTGTTGCTCAGCCTCATCTGCCCATGGCACTGCTCGCACAGAGGCACAGAGACTGGGGCTGCTTGCTTGTTTTGCCCCCTCAAACTTCAAACGTAGCTTAGGTGGTCCGTGCCGGGCGCCTCCGGCAGCCCTGCTCCGAAAATGCAAACGTCTGCAGATAGCTCACAGGCAGAAAGAGCTAGCCTGGAAAGCTGTTGCTCAGCCTCATCTGCCCATGGCACTGCTCGCACAGAGGCACAGAGACTGGGGCTGCTTGCTTCTCTTGTCCCCTCAAACTTCAAACGTATCTTAGGTGGTCCGTGCCGGGCGCATCCGGCAGCCCTGCTCCGAAAATGCAAATGTCTGCAGATAGCTCGCAGGCAGAAAGAGCTAGCCTGGAAAGCTGTTGCTCAGCCTCATCTGCCCATGGCACTGCTCGCACAGAGGCACAGAGACTGGGGCTGCTTGCTTGTCTTGTCCCCTCAAACTTCAAATGTAGCTTAGGTGGTCCGTGCCGGGCGCCTCCGGCAGCCCTGCTCCAAAAATGCGAACGTCTGCAGATAGCTCGCAGGCAGAAAGAGCTAGCCTGGAAAGCTGTTGCTCAGCCTCATCTGCCCATGGCACTGCTCGCACAGAGGCACAGAGACTGGGGCTGCTTGCTTGTCTTGTCCCCTCAAACTTCAAACGTAGCTTAGGTGGTCCGTGCCGGGCGCATCCGGCAGCTCTGCTCCGAAAATGCGAACGTCTGCAGATAGCTCGCAGGCAGAAAGAGCCAGCCTGGAAAGCTGTTGCTCAGCCTCATCTGCCCATGGCACTGCTCGCACAGAGGCACAGA